>NC_057348.1:54729959-55076128 GCF_016509475.1 Prionailurus bengalensis | reverse complement strand
CTGTAACTTAAGGAACCATATGTCATGTACAAAGCCTTCTTCACATGTTTTCACTTTTATTTTAGGGTGGATTATGTGGATTCTTTAGGGCGATCTCGCCGCTGTATGAAAAAGGATTTGCCGGATCTGCTGGAGATGGATAAAAATCTTCAGGGGAGGCTGTAAGTATGTGATATGCAAACCTCTGCCCAGGTCTGAAATGTAGACATAGGGATTGTTTTATGGGTGAGGCTGCTTTTAGTTCATTGTCTTGATGGTCCAGTAAGAAGGTTTTTTTCTTGATGCGTAAGAATATTTGCTGAAGAACTCTTCTATGGTTAGCACACACACATAATCCACACTCAGGGAACAACCTGAATAGTTGATCATCCATATTGTGTAGCCACTGAAAGGGATGAGTTGGAAGCTATATCTGTTTACTTGGAAGGGTGTCTGATTATCAGAGTTAAAAATATAGAATGAGCCCAAACCAACAAACAAACCTTTGTGGAGAAAGATATTTAGCAATATATACTTGGTTATCCCATAGCAAGTGAGAGCACGGAGGTGGTTAGCTTATTAACTTTTTCTTTATACTAATTTTTGCATTTTGAAGCAAGGGCCTTATTGCTGGATTTTTTCCTTTAGGGCCAGAGACATCTAAGAGATAACTTGCCAGTACACTCCAGGGGATAAAATTCCCCTCACCAAGGGCAGTTTTGATGTGGAAAGTCCACCTTGTCCAAGTCCTTCAGGTTCAGATCGGCCTGGGCTCAGCACAAGGAAGGAAGTGCAGGAGCCCTGAGCCGCCTGACACGGGACAGGAGACACTGCCTGGCTGCAGTGTTACGCAGCTGACCATGCAGCCGAGGCCCTGGCTTCTTCCTCCCCTTTAGCCCAGAAGGGGATGGGAAGGAAAGTGGTTTGTCTCAAGTGCTGAGGCAAGATTCTGTTGCACTAATGTAACAAGTCAGCTGCTTAATTAAAGAAAGATGAAAACAGTTTTTGCAGTTTCCCAGTGGTATTGTGGGTCAGAAAATTCTGTAAGGAATTACCTTATCAGCTAGAATTACTTGTCCATGATCCAGCTTACTGAACTGAAGTATTGCTGTCTCACAGCTCTTACCTAAATATAGCTTTGCTCTGTCCCCCTACTAGTTTCGTTAGTCCTGCTAATGAGAAAACCTTATTATCTGAAGATATGAGAAAAGAACTTCAGCGCCAGCAATGGGAGGAAGAAGAAAGAGAGGCCTTGAAAAGGCCGATGGGGCCCATACATTATGAAGACATTCGTGAAAATGGTATAATCATCTTGCAGCTTTTTAAATCTTTTTTTTTTTTGAACTAATGGCAAGCATAAAGAGAAATATTCATAAAGCTGTAGCTCTTACATAGAAATAAAAGATTCTGATTTCGAAATTGAAAATATCCCCTTTGTTTGCTTTATAGCCTAAAAAATACTCTTGTTGGGAATATCTTTCTAACAGAGGGCCTGCTAATCATAAGCAGGAGATCTTTTTGGCTTAGCTGCCTTTTTTCTTAAACTTGTGTCAAATATTACTGCATTTCTTTTTGCCTTCATTGGAAATTTAGCCTGACTCTAATTTGTTAATCAGGGAACTCTAATCTTCTGAAAAATTGTGACTTATTTCAGAGGCCCGGCAACTTGGTGTTGGATATTTTGCCTTTGCCCGAGATAAAGAGTTGAGAAACAAGCAGATGAAAACATTAGAGATGCTACGTGAACAGGTAAAAATTAAATTCAGAATTGATGTTAAGTATTTGAGAGCAGTTTGTTTCTTGTTGGACCATATTATGGAAATGGTCTATTTTTTAAATTGATACTCAAAATGGCCTTTTAAAAAAAATTTTTTTTGTAACGTTTATTTATTTTTGAGACAGAGACAGAGCATGAATGGGGGAGGGTCAGAGAGAGAGAGAGAGACACAGAATCTGAAACAGGCTCCAGGCTCTGAGCTGTCAGAACAGAGCCCGATGCGGGGCTCCAACTCGCGGACCATGAGATTATGACCTGAGCCAAAGTCGGACACTTAACCAACTGAACCACCCAGGCGCCCCAGCCTTTTTTAAAAAATATTTATTTAATAGTTAATATTCAGAGCAGTGATGGATAAAAGTACATTAAATAAACTTTCCATTTTATTAAAGATTAATATTTCTGATAATTAGTAAATATTGTGGCCATAAATCAGATACTGTATTATTACTTTTTAATTGATGTATAATTAACACATAACATTATGTTAGTTTCAGGTATACAATATACTTATTCAGTATTTGTGTATATAGCAAATTGATTGTCACATTAAGTTTAGTTCCTATCTGTCACTATACATAGTTACAAAATTTTTTTTCTTGTGATGAGAACTTTTAAGATGTACTGTCTTAGCAACGTTCAGATATGCATTACAGTATTATTAACTGTGATTGCCATGTTTTACATTACATCCCCATGACTTACTTATTTTATAAGTGGAAGTTTAAATACCTTTCGATTCCTGTCACCCATTTTGTCCACCCCCTACCCTCACTTCTGTCAACCACCAATCTGTTGTCTGTATCTATAAGCTTATATTTGTCTTTGTTTTTTTTTTCCTTAGGGAAGGGGGTTAGATTCCACATATTAAGTGAGATCATGCAGTATTTGTCTTTTCCTGTCTGACTTATCTCATTTAGTATAATGTTCTCAAGGTCCATCCATCTGGTTCAAATGACAAAATATACTTCTTTTTTTATGGCTGAGTAATATTCCATTCCTCCCACCCCTTCTGTATCCGTAGATCCATTGATGGACACTTAGGTTGTTTCCATGTCTTGGCTGTTGTACATAATTCTGCAGTGAACATGGGGATGCAGATATCTTTTTGAGTTAGCATTTTCATTTTCTTCAGATAAATAAGCGGAACTGGAATCACTGGATCATATGGTTAATTTTTTGAGGAACCTCTATACTGTTTTCCATAGTGACTGCACCTATTTACGTGCCTACCAACAATGCACAAGTGTTCCCCTTTCTCTACATCCTTGCCAACATTTGTTGTTTCTAGTCTTTTTGATAATAGTCATTCTAATAGGTACGAGATGAAAGCTCATTATGGTTTTAGATTTGCATTTCCCTGATGATCAGTGATATTTAGCATCTGTTCATGTGTCTGTTAGCCATCTGTATGTATTTTTGGAAAAATGTCTGTTCAAATTTTCTGCCTGTTTTTTAATCGGACTGTTTTAATGTATATATTAATCCCTTATCCGATAATATGATTTGCAAATATATGTCCCATCCAGTAGGTTGTCTTTCATTTTGTTGATGGGTTCCTTTGCTGTGCAGAAGTTTTTAGTTAGATATAGTCCCACTTGTTTGTTTTTGCTTTTCTTGCCTTTGCTTTTAGTGTCAGATCCAAAAAGTCATTGCCAAGACTGATGTTAAGGAGCTTATGGCCTATATTTTCTTCAAGACGTTTTATAGTTTGGAGTCTTGTGTTCAAGTCTTTAGTCCATTTTGGGTTAATTTTTGTATATGGTGTAAGATACCAGTCCAGTTTCACTCTTTGCACCTGCCTGTTCCTTTTTTCTCACATGATTTATTAAAGAGATTGTCTTTTCCCCATTGCATATTATTGGCTCCTTTGTCATAAATCAATTGACTGTGTATGCTTGGCTTTATTTCTGGGTTCTCTTTTCTGTTCCACTGATCTTTGTGTCTGTTTCTATGCCAGTGCCTAACTGCTTTGATTACTATAGCTTTGTAATATAGTTTGAAATCAGGGAGTCTGAGGCTTCCAGTTTTTTTTTTTCTTTCTCAAGAATGCTTATTCATGGTCTTTAGTGTTTCCATACAAATTTTTGCATTGTTTGTTCTATTGTGAAAAACACTTGTTGTAATTTTGATAGAGATTGCATTGGATCGTAGATTGCTTTGGGTAATATGGATGTTTTATTAATATTCATTCTTCTAGTCTATGAGCATGCTATATTTTTCCATTTCTTTGTGTCTTCTTCAGTTTCTTTCATTGTTACTTTATGGTTTTCAGAGTACAGGTCTTTTACCTCCTAGGTTAAATTTATTCCTAAGCATTTTATTCTTTTTGATGTAATTATAAATGGGAATGTCTTCCTAATTCTTTTTCTGATAGTTTGTTACTGGCGTATAGAAACATAACAGATTTTTGTATATTGCTTTTGTATCTTGCAACTTCACTGAATTCATTTATTAGTTCCAACAGTTTTTTGGTTGGTGTCTTTAGGGTTTCTATATATAACATCCCGTCTTCTGCAAATAGTGACAGTTTTATCAATAAACTATTATTTATCAGTATCAGAATGCTATTATAGTTTTATGAATGTAGTTGCTATTCTATTTTGGTGTTCCAGACTTTAAAATTATAGCTGCTTAGAACTAACTTATATAACTTTGATGTTTTAAATTTGGTTTTAAATATGGTACTTTTAGAGTGGCCTGGGTAAGAAAATAGAGAGTTATTTAAGGGATTTATTTAAGGGATTAAGGAGTAGAACAGAATTGGTTGGTTTCCTTGAATGTGAAGCATTCCAGGGCGCTCTGTGAACACTCGCTAAACTTAGAAAACCTGCCAGAGGGCTTGTATAAGAGGGCCTCCTAGGTCTGTGTTTTGAAGAGCTCAAGGCTAGCTGCCTAGTGGTGGCCTGAAATTAATTAGTCTGTTTTTTAAGATGAAATTAATATTTAATCCTTTAAATTCACTTTTAATAATTTTAATTTGAGAAGAAATATTGTGAATTTGATATACAGTATATTTCTAATTTTCTGTTATATTCAGACAACAGATCAGAGAACAAAACGAGAGAACATAAAGGAAAAGCGAAAGGCTATGTTAGAAGCAAGGCTTGCTAAACTCCGACAAAAAAAGATGAAAAAGTCAAAAGAAGATGGAGCAGAGGAAGAAAACAAAGGTATATCGTGGCTCATTGTGTCTGAACTTCAAAAGGAAAATCTTTAGTTCCACTGATGTCTCAGTGAACAGGACTGACAATCTGGAAATGAGCCATTTAGTTTTATTCTCTAAGCAAGCAGGGTACCTTTGGGGTACTGCCAGGAGCAGTTTTTTATAATCCACGTGGTGCAGAATGACACTCGAAAGAATCTTTTTATACAGACAAGAATATTAACGAACAGGACATTGTGTTACTTCATAGAAGGGCCTGGCTTAGTAAACGAGACTTCACTTAGAGCAGAGATGTTTTAAGATAGAGTTTTGTTGTACACACACGTTTTAGACTTGGTTTCTTTTGCTATGGCTATAAGTTTTTTTGGTTATTGTGCATTAATTTATTTTAAAGGAGAAATATATTCACAAAGTCACGTAAGAAAGGAAAGAATTTACGAGTATAGACAGCTTCTGAAAGGACTGTCACAACACGTGGAAACACCACATGGCATGTTGTGTCCCTGAAGGCTTCTGCTTGCTGCATGAGCTACCCTAGTCTGGGCTTCACTGCCATTCCTGAGACTCCTGCATGGACTGGCTCCAACGAGCTGGAAGTCTATTTTTGGTTTTAATCCTTTGGAGGTGGTGGGTGTCTAGGCAGGTAGTAGCTCTGCCCCACATGGTCACCCAGTCCCCAGCTTCCTCCTGTTTTCCTGCTTCTGCCGTTCCTAGAGTGATGCTCTACCTGCAGGGTGGAAGCTTGCTCCCTACCACCTGTTCATGGTCCAGCCCTAGGGAAGTGGGAAAGAGGGGAGAGGAACCTGTTGCTTCTTTAGGAATGTGAATTGGAAGGCCCACACAACCATGCATTTACAACCCACTGGCCTGAATGCAGCTGCAGGGGCCCCTGGGGAATGGCCTGTCTAGCGAGGTGGCCACATCTCTAACTGAAACTGGGGGCAGGGCGTTCCATTCCCAAAACAAAAAGGTGACTGTGGGTATCAGGAGCATGTTATACAAGCCTCTCCTGCTCACACGGAAGCCTTGTGCTAAGCCATCGGCCATTTTCTATTCTGAACACAGCTTCAGTTTAGCTTTGAAAGGAGACAAGAAACATTTAGGAATAGGAAGATCATCTGTTTAGTTTTGTATAAATGCTATGTTCCTGTAATATGTTAAGCTCTGCATATTGTTTCTCTATTTTTTGCTCTACTCCTGAACATCTGTCATCTCTACAAGATGTGGAGCGCCACACAGTGTTTTTTGAAAAATCCACTTTCTTTTAAAATCTAGCCAAAGGTGAAGAGCCTACAGCCCGCTGCCACACCCCAGCTCTTTGTCACTCCCAAGTTCTCTTGCTTTGTCTGAGACTCTTATTTTAGTGGAGTAACTGGGGGTTTCTGGTCCTTCAGTTGTCGGTCTGGGGAAGCAGGGTGGCATAGTGGGAAGCACAGAGACTTTGAAATCCATCCCACCTGGGTTCGGATCCTGGCTCTTGTCACTTTCTACCTGTGTAGCATTTCTGAGCTTAATTTTCCTCATTTATAAAATAGGAATACTAACCCTGACTTTATGAGGGTTATTATAAGAGTTACACAAACTATTGTACACAAGGTACTTAGTTCACTCCCTGGGCCAAGATAGGTGCTCATTAAATACTGGCTGTTACTTTTACTCTCAAGATGAGCATGTTCTATTTAATGTTTATTTTAATAATAGCTTTAAGTTTTATTATAGTGATGTCTTATTCTCTTGCAAAAAAATAGATGTTATTGGGCCTTTGCCACCAGAACCAGAGGCTGTGCCAACCCCACGTACTGTTGCCCAGAGTAGCAAAGTGGAAGTCATCGTTCAGGAGAGGAAGGATACCCGCCCAGGAGTGCCGCATGTCCGAGAGTGGGACAGAGGAAAAGGTAAGGGGGGGGGGGTGGTTCTAAACAGGCCTTGCACAGACTTTTCCAGTTCATCTCAGAGTGTGATTCTCATGAGTCTTAGTGTAGAGGCTTTTGAGGCTCACGGAACTCTCCAGATCTTTGAACTGTTTCTTCTCAGTACCCAGACCCTAGCTGTTTGTAAACAGGAACACTAGAAAGTGTGATTATAAAAGACCAGGGTCTACAACAGGTCATTTCAAAAGGACAATTTTTTTTAGAAGCACTGGGGGAAGTTTTTAAAAATTTGTGCTACCCTCATGTGGCTTTACAGCTTTGGAATGCCCTTTCTCAGGAGCCACTTTTAAAAATCTTACAAGGTTTGGTATTTCAACGTCCTCTGTGTTTTTAGCAGCCTCCTTTACGTTTAGTTGAAAATAGTCTGCATGCCACAGGATTCACCTGGATCCACGTATGGTTCTGTTGGGTCATGCAGATTTTTCCATAAATTATTTCTGTAAATGTACCATGATGCCCACAGCAGCTTCTTGTTGGAGGAGACCAGGATTTATGCCTCTTTGAACAAGATTTTTACAGTAGTGCATTAGCTCACCCTGTTTGAGCTGATGAGATCCAAGACTCAATAAAGGCAAATAGGCCAGTGCATTTGGTTAGTGCTAGTTAGAAATAGAGATGAAATGCCAAATTAGATTTGGACTTTCGTGTCTTCTAAAACTCAGTAAAGGCCAAAATTTGTATTTTGTTGTGAAGTACCACATTATGTCTAGCAAATGATTTGAGTGTTTGGTTTTTCTGTATTTCTCTCTCAGATGTAATTTTAGTGCCTTTTTGGCAATACTTCCAGAAGCTACCAGCCTTCTCCACCAGAGCCTTCCTTGAATCTTCCCCATCTGGAAATAGTCACTCCCTTTGCTTAGCCTGCTGCTTCCTTATATTTTTGTAGGCCTTACATATACCTCGTATTATATTATTGCTTTCCTTGCTATCTCCTCCAGAGAATGGGCGTTGGCATTTAAGAAGTATATGTAATAATCGAAAAGTAATAACAATAAAAATTCAATTGATTTGGTCTTTACTTCTAATGATACTCTTTCTTATTTTTATTAGAGTTTTCCTTTGGGTTCTGGTCGAAGAGGCAGTCAGATCTCCGGGCTGAGAGAGATCCTGAGTTTGCCCCACCATCGGATTACTTTGTGGGTCAAAAGAGAACTGCTTCCCTCAGTAGCGAGACGTGGAGCAGAGCTGCAGCTGCACCGAGCGACCCAGGACAGTGCTCTGGCCAGAGTCGTGACACTGGCTCTTCACATCCACCATCCAGTCCTGCCCCCAGCAGCCCACCACGAGCCCCGACAGTCACTTTTGAAACTCTGGACGATATGATATCATATTACAAACAAGTGACATGAACTTCCAAACCGTTCTGATTTGGGTCTCTACTGTGGATAGTGCCTTCTTCTCCTAAATTGGGGAAGATAATTTAATTTTAGGGACTGAATTGTACCTGTTTCCTCCCGTCCTTTCCCTGGAAGACACAGACTTCAGGTTGGATTCGTCTGTCAGCAAGGAAGAAAGTGAATGGTACCATGGGAATTCTGTGGCCACTTGGCTGTTCATTTTTTTCTAATTGATATGGAGCCCTGTCCTTCTGGATTTATGTGTAAGCTGTCATGTACGACCCTGAAGATCTCGTAACCCTGTTTCATAACCACTTCCTTGGCTTACCTAGATTTAAGGGTTCCATTCCTTTCCTTTTGCAGATACTAGAGTGCAGCTTTCTTTGTTCCAAGGATTCAGCTTCCGTATCAATTCCATATCTGTCGGGAGGTGTGTTAGGCTGTCAAAGTGGCAAATGAGGGGACACTGTGTGGGCAAAGTGATCTAGTCTCCAAGAGGACCATGAAGCTGGTGGACTATTAAGTAATAACATTTGAAATAAGACCAGAGAGGAGAACTTCATAATCCAGAAAGGTAGAGGGTGAAGTCACTTATCTTGTCATCCCATCCTAAATGATGGTTGTCACCACACATGCCTAGTGGGCATTCGGTAAGTGTGTGTAGAGTCCCTGGGGCACATGTGGAGGCTGCTCAGCCTGGTCAGAGAGTGAGATGCTTCTTAGCTTAAGGGTTAGTTTTTCAGCTGGGCCTGCCTCTCTGTTGCATCCACTGTAGGCCCTTATCACTCTCAGGAGCCAAGTCACCTCAGAAGTCTGATTGGAATAGACCTGAGCTGGAGTAAGAGGCAGGGAGGTCCCTTTGTCTTTACTAACAATGAACAGAGCTCCAGAAGCATTTCCTGTGCCCGCTGCACCTCCGTGTCTTTACAGCTGCAGACAAGCAGTGTGAGTTGGCCCATAGGACTCCCTGTAGGAATGTGCTAGAGCAGGTCTTTCAGGTACCAGAAGGAGCCTGCACTCTTGGGGCTCTGATGCACATAGTCTCAGTGGTATTGATGGGAATGCCCCCTTCTCATTACAGATTGCAAACTGCAGTGCAGAGAAGGTCAATGACTTGTCCAAGGTCATGTAGCATCCGTATGGCAGCTCTGGGACTTCAGGGCAGTTTATTTAGGCTCATGTTTGCTCTAGCTTCACTTTCTCCAGTGCCATCTGCTCTCAGTCTTGTCCCAGTTATCAAATAGTATTAGATGAAAATCCCAGATTCTTGGAAACGTAACCTCTGAACTCCATGTCAAAGGCAAAGTTGCCTGCCCTACTAAGGGTCATTCTGTCAGCCTGATCAGGCAAATACCTCTTCAAAAAAAATTTTTTTAATGTTTATTTTTTGAGAGACAGCGTGAGTGGGGGAGGGGCAGAGAGAGAGGGAGACACAGACTCTGAAGCAGGCTCCAGGCTCTGAGCTCTCAGTGCAGAGCCCCATGCAGGGCTTGAACTCGTGAACCGTGAGATCAGGACCTGAGCTGAAGTCAGACACTTAACCGACTGAGCCACCCAGGCATCCCAGGCAAATACTTCTTTTTAAAAAATATACCTTAATATCAACTGACCCAGTCACATTTTTTGCAAAACTTGATAAGCTGATCCTAAAATTGGTATGGAATTGAAGAGACGCAGAGTATCCAAAACAATCTTGAAAAAGAACAAAGTTGGAGGACTCGCACTTCCTCATTTCAAGACTTACTACAAGCTACAGGAATCAAAGCAGTGCGGTACTGACCTAGACCCATGGACTAGCGTTGAGTCCAAAAATAAATCCTTATTTCTGTGGTCAGTTGAGTTTTGACAGTGGTGCCAAGGCCATCCAATGGGGTAAAGGATATTTTCTTCAGATGATTTTGGGACAACTATCTGCATGCAAAAGAATGAATTTGGACCCACAACTCAGACCATAAACAAAACCAACTCATTGTCAAAATGAATCAAAGACCTTAACATAGGAACTAAAGCTACAAAACCAACTGAAACAGCTTGTAGTACAAAGGGAGAGGGACAAAAAAGGAAAATTGGAATACTAGAGAGAAAAAATAGAAATAATAGTTCACTGGAATCCTAAGAAAACAAAAAAATGGAAGGGAAGAACGAAAACAATAGACAAATGAGAACAATGGAAAGAACGTGTTTATGAGGTAGAGCAGAAGAGCTTGAGAGCTGATTGTGGAGAACAGGCGGGAAGGCCAGCCAGACAGCAGTAAGCCCAGGCCTGTGGGAGTAGCGGTCATGAGCAGGATCCCCAAATAACCTTTCGTCGTTGCCCAGGATGGCCCAACCTAGGGTGGATGGCGAAGCAGTCTGCTCTTTGGCTTATGGTCACTGTCGACTAATAACTGTAAGTCGGATGTCCTCTAGGATTTCAAGACTATATAAACATTTCTAATCCTCTCTTAGCATACATGTAGTTGTTTCATGAGCCCAGTTAACATCCTCTTCCTTTTCAGACCCAGAGCTGAAGTGTTAACACAATTAGTTTTACCGGTTCTTGTGGGCCTGTTTTGTACACATGTATCCAGCAGATGGCGTTCAAGTCCTCAAGACTTCAGATCACTCTAGAACAGCACTGCCCCATAGAAATAGGATGCGAGCCCTCTGTCATTTTCAGTTTTCTGGGACCCACATTACAAAAGTGTAATTAATTTTATTGTATACTTTATTTAGTATATCCAAAATATTTCAACACTCCATATTAAAAAAATATTGAAATATTTTACATTTGTTTTCACACCAAGTGTTCAAAATCAACTGCAAATCCTCCCATGGTACATCTCAATTCAGATGCTAAGTTTTCATCAGGAGTACTCGATCTGTATTTATATGTCATAAAACATACAGGAAAAAGTAGACTCACACATCCACATTGTTGCAAAAAGACAAACATTTTTAAGTTTGCCAGTAACTGAATCCAGTATCAAGTCATAATACAATTTTAGATCTTAGTCATACTAGCCACATTTCAGATGCTCAAAAGACACGTGTCTAGGGCTACTGTCTGTCCAGCACAGTACAACTCTACATGATCTGTTTTTATACACTTTATGGTTTGACCACACCTACTCCTCCCATTAGCAGCTAAAGGACTGATAAACATTTCTTCCAGGCATACGTTAAGCATTCAAGATATTATGGCAGTGTTTCACTTGAAGGCAAGGAGCAGTGAAATCTGTCAGAAAACATGACCACACCTTATTCATATCTTTGTAGAGCTAAGCGGAATGTTTTGGATCAGAAATTGCTTTGAATTACTTGTTTTCATTGTAATCTTTCCTCCAGGCCTTTGTGTGTTTTGATACAGTTCATTTGAATTGGCTAAATAAATCATTTTGTTTGCTTGCAAAATTCCCAAAGGAGAAACTTTAAATCCATATACATGAGATTTCTGCTATGTTTAGCCGTACATTTGCCAAAGACTTGTGGGATCATTTATTTCTTCTTAAAGCCATAGTGCAGCCTGCAGGATGGTTTTCAGCTAACCTTGTTGTGACATAGAGACGAGGCGGTAGAATTTAGAATTTGGAGCAAGGGTGGGTACTGGTCTTTACAGTTAACCCAAAATAGATTAGCCACGCCGTATGCGTGTAGTTTCTTTTTTAGCCTGTAAATTGAACTAAGTCAGTTATATGCCAAGCAGTTCCTGTAAAAAACAACATGGCTAAGGTAAGTGATAATGATTGAAAAGAATTTGTTGACCCACTGAAAACTGGGAGAGAGAATGAAACTCCCCTGGCCCTCCCGCCCGGTCCTTGCCTTGGTGAGGCATTTTGCTAGTGTAGGTTGTGAACGTCTAGCTTAATGTTTATAGTTTGGGGTCGGTGGGGAAGAGACTGATGTGATGGGTGTAGATCATTGTCTAGGAAAACTGGAAAATTCATGGAATGAAGCAAGGTGTTTTAGTGAAAACCTGTCATTCAGGCCCAATATTGATCTGTTACCCTGTTTCTTAAATCCTGGGCTCCATTTATATATTCATGCATGGTAAATGTATGTTTGTTCAGTGACGGGATTGGTCAGAAATACTACTTCTTTTTCATCCTTAATTTAAAAAATTTCTTTCTCCACATTTCTAACTACCACGTTCTTCCTAATTCTGAAAGCTCACCTGCTTGGTGGCAGTTTTGCCTGGTGATAAGCATCTTCCCTGGGGTACATTGTATTCTGTTCCTGTTTCTTTTTTTTTTTTTTTTTTAAGGTTTTTTTATTTTGGGAGAGAGAGTATATGTGTGTGCAAGTAGGGGAAGGGCAGAGGGAGAGAGGGAGAGAGAGAATCCGAAGCAGGCTCCACACTGTCCGTGCAGAGCCCGATGTAGGGCTCGATCTCAGGAACCACGAAATCATGACCTGAGCTGAAGTGGGATGCTTAATTGTCTGAGCTACTCAGGCGCCTGCCCCTCTGTTTCTGTTTCTGAGAGTTATCAGCAATTAAGCTTCCTTGAACTTGAATATGAGGAGTAGTTTTAGATACTCGACCCCTCATCGCCCCTTCCCTGCCCCACACCTCTCTGCACATGTTGTTCAGGGTTGTTTATGAAAAACAGAAACACAAAAATAGGTTCTGCTCATAGCCGGTTCTCCCAGGTCACAAACATGTCTGAGAATGGCACTGCTGTTTTTGTAGGAGACCCAAGATTTACTGTCTTCAGTAATCAATAGATTTTTTTAAATCAAGGTATAATTTACATACAACATATTAGTTTCATTGTACACCATAAAGGTTTAATATTTGTATGTATCGTGAAGTGATCACCATAACGAATCTAGGTATCATCCATCACCACACCTAGTTGCAGAATTCTTTTTCTTGTGATGAGAACTTCTGAAGTCTACTGTCTTAGCACCTTTGAAATATGTAATCCAGTGTTAACTGTAGTCACCATCCTGTACATTACATCCCCATGGCTTGCTTATTTGATAACTGGAACTTGGCAGTTTTTGACTCCCTTTATCCGTTTCGTCCATTCCATCCTCTGCCTGTGGCAACCACCAATCTGTTCTCTGTCCCTGTGAGCTTGGTTTTTGTTTTTGTTTTGTATTTGTTTTAGATTCCACATGTAAGAGATCACAGGGTACTTGCCTCTCTGACTTCTTTCACTTAGCGTAATGCTCTCAGAGCCCACCCGCGTTGTGGCATATGGCAAGATTTCCTTATTTTTGTGGCTGAATAATACTCCACTGTGTATATAAATCTTCTTTCTCCGTTCATCCATCGATGGACACTTAGGTTGCTTCCATATCTTGGCTATTGTAAATAATGCTGCAGTTAACACATGACTGCGTATATCTTTTCCAGTTAGTGTTTTTGTTTTCTTTGGATAAATACCCAGAAGTGGAATTCCTGGATCCTGGATCCTGGTAGTTCGATTTTTAATTTTTTGAGGAACCTCCATATTGTTTTCCATAGTGGCTGCACCTGTTTACATTCCCACTGTGTACCAAGGTTCCAGTTTTTTCAAATTCTCCCCAACACCTGTTATTTTTTGTCTTTTTGATAATAGTTATTCTCACAGGTGTGACGTGATATACCCCATTGTGGTTTTGATTTGCATTTCCCTGATGTTGAGCATTTTTTCATAATTTGCAAAGATCTTTACCTTAGGAAAGGCTTTTTGTCCCTGCTTCCAATGACCTGCATAAGTTTTAAGGTATACGTAACCAATGTAAACATAACATTAAAAAAATTTTTTTAACATGTTTGAAACTGGGCTGCTCAGATATTTTTAATTGGTACCTGATAGTTCATCAGATTCATCTGCATCATTCTTAAACCCTTCCTCAGTTGTTGGCCGGGTGCATTATTTCAGTATTAGGAATGAAGTAGCTATAGGCATCTTTTTTGTTTGGCTCAGCCAGCATTGGTCTTTATTCCAGTAGCTTCTCTCCTTTTAAATCATCCCTTTGGGCATTGTTTTCAGAAGTGAGATTACTGGGTCAAAGGGACGATCATTTTTATGTTCCTTGATGGGTCTTGCCGGGAGACCATCTTAATAAGGGCCCTTGATGTCGTGATAAATCTCCCTGGTGGAGGATGCAGGTGGTTTGCAAGTGAATTCTGCTCTAGGATAAGCAGTAACCATAAGGTTTCAGTCTCCTGTGTAAACCGTCCTCGGTGGCAGGTGGTTAAGCTTGATCATGTGCGCTGGCCCCCACTCTGCTTCCTCTCAGATCACTTCTCTCTCCAGCTCAGCCCTTTCTTCTTCTCATCTGCCTAGAGAATTCAAGCATCTGTCCAGAACATGCTTTCTGTATTGAATAGCAGAGAGGACAGTGTCTGTTAATTTTCCTAGTCCCATCTCCACCTCTTTTGTGCACTGAGTGAGGGCTCATTCTCATGCCTGTCCTAGCCTAAAGCTGGGCTTGCTCACTGATTGCAGGCACGCAGTTACATCTGCACTGCTTTCTGTCTTTATCAAAGCATTTCTGATGAAAACTACAGAGAGCCAGAAACTAGAGAAAATAGCAAAGAAAGCCAGGACCAGGTGACCTGAGAGGGCTAAGTTTACAGCTTTTTGTTGTTAAGTATACAGCTGTATAAACTTCTAAAAGATACATTCTTGGGTCAGTGCCAATAATGGGAAGGAAGGATGCCCGTTTTTCTTCTAAACCTACACCCGATTCCTCACCCCCCACCCAGCTTCCTTCTGATTACATGCACTTGCTTTTCCCAAAGCCTGTTCAGAACTTTCCCACTTTTCACCCGTGTTCTGCTTGTGCTCAGCTTGCTGTGTCTGTATTTTTCAAGTACCCTTCCGGGTGCACCAAGGACTAGAAATCCCTTTGTCCTGTAGGCAGAAATCAGGCTACTGTGATTTGGTTCCTCTCCTTGGCTAATCTCTACAGCAGCTGGGCTTCTTACACTCCTTCCCACCACACTGCCAGCCCCTGGGAGGAGTACCCTAAAATACGGATGCCACCTCTGCTGGCAGTCCTTCCATGGTTTCCCATCACCTGCAAGATGAAGTCCAGGCTCATCATTTTACAGCTGGCCCCTTTCTGCCCCTCCCACGCATGGCCCCTCCCCACTTGACACTAACCCATCACCCGCTCTACTTACTTCCAGTTCCCCAAACTTGCCAGGCAGTTTAGAGCCTCTGCCCTGAGCAAGTTCCCATCACCCAGAATGCTCTTCCTCACCTTGTTTCCTAGTCAGCTTGTCTCTGGAGCAGTTTCTGTCATTTCCATTGTGCAACCTTTTTGGACCGCTCCAAATAATTTCCGTTTGCTATTTAACATTCATTGAGCACTTAACTGTGTGCTAGGAGTTGCGCCAACCCTGTACGTGCATCACCGCACTTACTCCTCACAGTCCTGGGAGGTGGGGACTAGTGCCCTTGAGAATATCACACAGATCCAAGTGCTGGGTTCAAGGTCACCTAGCCTAAGCTCTTCACTACCCAGTGGTAACTATCTTCTCTGGGCTTCCATTCTCCCTTGCAGAGAGCACTCTGACTTGTCATTGTAGCTTTGTGTGCCTGCTTCTCCCCTCAGATCTATCCTCTGGGACAGAGCAGCCAGACAGTAAGTAAATGGAATGAAGAAGCCCCTGGGCCTGTGGTCATCTTCTATATGCTTTATAAACTTATTGCATGATCCTTTCATTTCTTTGTGGGAGGTGTTTCTTGAAACTTTGCTTATGGCCACCCGCATGGGTCTTTCAGGCTATTCATGGGACTTCGATGCCACAAATAGTTTTCAGTTGCTTATAGCAGCACTGTAGTTAATAATATGGACACTATGAAAGAGAGAGAAGACACGGGCCCTGCTCTTCATTTGCAGAGATGAGATTTGCCACATGGGACACAATTAGTGATTAAAGACAATACATTTGAATATTTGATTGCATAACATGCAAATTCTTTGGCATGACCTTCTTTGGCAAGGCCTTTTGGTGATCTGATGTGAGACCACTTTTCCAACTTTGTCTACTATTCTCCCACAGACCCCAATCATGCTGATGTGTTTTGTAGTGCTCTGAGCCCACCATGCTTTTGATGCTTCTGTTCCCATGTACATATTGTTCCTTTTGCCTAGAATGCCTTCTCCTTCCCATCTGCGTAGCAACCTCCGCTCATCTTTTATAGCCATCTTCAGTGCTGCTTCCATTAGATCCTTTTCTTTGGGTTTTCATGGCCTGTGTATATTTTTCTGTAGTGTGACCCTTATCCTATAGTCTATGAGTCAATTTTGTTCTAAGTCCGACCTGCCTGTTAAACGTTGAGCTAGTTGAGGGCAAGGCCCATGTCTCAGTGATGGAAAAATGAATGACCGAATCATAAAAAATGTTTACATAGAAAGGAGGGTGGGATGGTGTTCCAACATGGCTGGTTGTCAGTCAGGAATCACACTTGACTGCAAGGATAGAGATCTGAATAAAGTGGTTCATTCTGCCCTGTGAAACCAGTTTAGAGGTCGGTGGCCGATTGTTGGAGTAGGGTGTCGCTGTGTCATCAGGAGCCCAGGCTCCGGCGCTCTGCTCAGCCCCCTTTAATGCGTGGCTTCCCTCTGCAAGGTAACCTCATGGTTGCTTGAGCTACAGAGAGGAGGAAAGAGAAGGGCTGTGAGGAAAGAGCAAGTCCATGAAGGTAGCTTCCTGTAAAAACATGTCTCAGGGTCCTACCCAGAAGCTCTGCTTTCATTTCAGAGGCCAGAATTTAGTCACATGGGTACGTCTAGCTGAATTTTGAAGAGATAAATATATGGCAATAAATACAGGTAAGTAGAAATTATAAATATAATATTTATGTTGATTATATTATCATACTTAAATATAATGTAAATAAAGTAAGTGTATGGTAATAGCAAATTTTAAATGACATTTTTCTTTTAAAAAACAGCTTTTAGGTGCAAATGGACTCTTCTATAAAGAAGATATAAATTGGTCAATAAACACACAAAAAGATGCTCACCATCATTAGGCATTAGGAAAATGCTAATCAGAATCACAATGAGATGCCACTTCACACCCTCTAGAATGGCTCTAGAATCAAAAAGACATAGTAACAAGTGTTCACAAGGACCCGGATTAATTACAATCCTCCTACATTGCTGGTGGGACTGTAAAGTGGTGTAGCCACTTTGGAAACCAGTCTGATGGTCCAAAATGTTAAACATTGAGTTGCCATATGACCTGGCAATTTCACTTCTAGATATACACCCAGGAGAGTGAAGACATCCATCCACGCAAAAACTTGTACACGAGTGTTCATAGTATTACTATTCATGATAGCCCAAAGTGGAAGCAACCAAAATGTCCGTCAAATAATGAGTGGATCAACAAATTGTGGTCTATCCATATAATGGGATATTATTCTGCCATAAAAATGAATGACGTACTGACACATTCTGTGACATGGATGAACCTTGAAAACATGCTGACTGAAAGAAGACAGTCACAAAAGACAACATAGTGTATGATTCCATTTATGTGGAATGCCAAGAACAGGCAAATCTATAGACAGAAACTAGATTAGTGGTTGCCTAGGAGTGAGGGGGAATGGGGAGCGATTGCTAATGAATGTCTTTTGGGGATGATGAAAATGTTCTAAAATTAGATAGTGGTGTTCATTGCACAACTTTGAATATACTAAAAACCACCGTACACTTTTAAAAGGGTGAATTGTATGGCGTGTGAATTATACCTCAATAAAGTCGCTTTAAAAACCAGCTTTTATCTGTTTGTAAGACTTATCTTCAAAGTTAACTTCAAAAGAAATGAACTGGTAGGGAGGGTGGGGAGAAGTTCCCCAAACCAGTTAACATTTCAAGGACTGTATTTGTCTTCTCTTCATTTGAGTCTTAGCTTAAAAAAAAAAAAATCTGCCTTGCTTGGTCAGGGTCAGATCCATCTGGCTGGTTGCCCAGATGATGGAGATTCTGAGTGGTTTCTTTGTTCTGCAGACTTCTCATTTAAAAAATGAACTATTTTTTTCTGAGTCTCCAAAGCTGAGGAATAGAGATGCCAGGGGGTCAGCAAATAGACATAGGAAGCCACTTCTCTGTAAACCAGGATGTCATAAGGGTTTGCTCTATGGAGCTCTTGTTCCTTGGGGATTTTGTTGCTGATAGATGGGCAGAGGCAGCTCGAAGGCCGTGGGGAAATCACAGTGTGCTTGGACAGCTTCTGTGCCAAGACTTTGCATATAGGCAACTCCTGCCTGATCAGGAGCTCTGTCTCCCTAAGCCTCTGATTCCTCATCAGTGAATTGGGAAAGTGAATAATCTCACCCTGGGGTGGTCGCACCAGATCGTGGCCCTGAGCGTGCTCTGGTATATGCCGGTTGTATACCCCACGGGTGACTTTGGGGTGGCTCCAGGGGGCATGGTTTGAGAAATGAAAGAGGGAAGATTGGCAGGAGAAGAGGCACCTTGGCATCGTGAGTGGTTGTCAGGATGGAAGGTAGAAGTGATGATTGGAAGGCTGTGGTGACAAGGATTGCCAGAAGGCACTGGCCAGCAGTCCTTCCTCAGCCGGTGTTACTGGTGTGCTGGTTGGGGGCCACTGAAGTCAGACCACAGGGGCAGCTGGCCTGCATGGCATGGAAAATGCTGGCAAAGGTGGTGGGGGAGGACCCTACCCCGTCTGCTCTAAGCTTCCCTTAGGTCAGCTTTTGTGACATGTTCTAGATTCTTCAGCATCTTTTGCAGAGGCTCATATTCTCACAAAGCCCCTCTGGAATTAAAAAGAAATAAATCATCCTTTTCTTGTAGCACAAGAGTAAGAAGTGGACTTTACATTTTTTGTCAATGTATTTTAGACTGATATGCTACTAAAGAATGTCCTTATGGGGTTCATTTTGATTAGATAAATGAAACTTTCAGATCTGATTACAAAACCCTCGAAGTCTATCTGTGGATTTTCCCAGCTATCTTTGTGTTTATCAAACTGTTCTTCACACTCCCTCTCTTCAATTGGTGTTTTATTTTTTTAAGTTGATTTTTTTTTTCTTAGTAATCTCTATACTCAATGAGCTTGAACTCGTGACCTCAAGATCAAGAGTCACATGCTCTTCTGACTGAGCCTGCCAGGCACTCCAACCAGTGGTCTATTTTTGATATATATTGAGAAAATACGAATAAAACACAATTTAGAAGTAAGGGTAACAACCACCATAGCACCTAATGGTGTTCAGATGACCCAGCCACAAATATGCTTCTTTGCTACCCCACACATGTCTGCTTGATGAGCATGCAGAGCCCTCAAGAAATTCTATTAAAGTGGGGAAATATTTATTATAGTTCATTGATTTTAAGATAGGCATTTCCCCCATTTTAACATCTCTTAAATTGTGATATGTCTTATAGTCAGTGGCATCTTACATTGATTTTTTTTTTCTTTCTTGTACGATGGTGCATCTTACAATCAATTGCTTAAAACCTTGCTTTGATGAAATGTGGCCAATATTAGTCATTGAATTGAGAAAATGTATTCTCTGTCTGCCCTTGGATGTACATGTTGAATGATTGCATGCCCACCCTTGCATCACCACCAGGAACTTCCACATCACCCCCTCCAGACAGCCAATAGCATCTTTTTGTTCTTTGCAGATTTTTATTACTAAATTACAAGAAGATCTCTCGCTCTCAGGTCTCTAACTATAAAAGGTACGGTGGAACCTTTCGCCCTTCCCCATCCTTTCCACTCCTCCAGCCCTGCAGGGTCCCTCCCAAGAGGTACTTGGTTTGTATGACTGTCCCTGGAACCATTTCTGGAATCTGGTCATCCCCAAAGGCCCTTCCCAAAGCGA
This sequence comes from Prionailurus bengalensis, assembly GCF_016509475.1. Classification (NCBI taxonomy): domain Eukaryota; kingdom Metazoa; phylum Chordata; class Mammalia; order Carnivora; family Felidae; genus Prionailurus; species Prionailurus bengalensis. The sequence goes on along the minus strand of NC_057348.1, from coordinate 55,056,146 downwards.
CTCATCAATGTGGGTTTATCTGTTGCTGTCTCTGGGAAGAAAAGGGAAGAGGGGCATCCCTTTGCCCTACTGTGTGAGGAGTGACCAGTTACTTCCTTATCCTCCCTGGATAGGACCACTGGCTCAATGACCTGTAACGGCCATTTCAGCACTTCCATTCTGTTTGTCTCCAAGGCTTCACCTTAGGTAAGAACTTTTCGCTCTCATTCACCTCTCAGGGGGCTCTGACTTTTTACAGCTGAAGGTCCATCTTATCTGAGATGGACAGTATTACCTAGTAGCATGCATACTCTAGCAACATGAACGACATCAAGAGCAACAGAGAACTGTACCAGCAATACACAGCCTTGGCCCCCAGGCTGCTGGCCCGCATCTCCAAACTGCTCATCATTTGCCGGAATGCAGGCATTTCTGTACCTAAGGGCATCAGGAACATCTTTGAGTTCACTTGGGAGGAACTCACTGCCGACCCCATGGTACCTACTGCGTCTGACATCCTGGGCCTGGAGATCAGCATTGGATCCCCACCTGTGGTGCTTATGGAATCAACCTCCATGCAGGCCCCTGTCCAGAAGAAGGCACCCCCACCAGTACTACCACCTCCATCACTGCCCACACCCACTGGGCCCGCCAGCTTCACCCGCTCTCCCACCCATGGCCATCTGGTGCACTCTAGCCGGGAAATCCTGCAGAAATTCCAGCGGCGGTCCATCCACCTGCTGACAGAGCTGCTCACCCTGAAGATGAAGGCCATGGTGGAGTCTGTATCTGGTAAGGCTGGCTCACCAGATTCTTCTCCATTTTTTCTGAGCCCAGAAGGATCTACCCAGACTGATGTGTGTGTGTCCACCACAGCCACCATAGCCCCCCCAGCCAGGTGTATAAGAATATGCTAGGGATAGGTGGCAGCCATGGGTCTGCCATAGGAATCGAACCCTGTCCCATAACCCCCCTCAAGAGTCATCCTCTCCCCCCAAACTGTTCTTTACTTTTTTCTCCCATTCCCCCAGTATTGCTGAGTTCAGACTGGAAGGTAGGCTATGGAGAACAGTGTGAGGCCAGAGGCACTGAAGGGTGGAGTTTGTAGAAGTGAAGGGTGGAGAGAGGCAGCACCCAGGAAGAGGGGGGTGAATTGAGAGGGCTGATTGGTGTTTAGCAAGACCATCCATGGTAAGGGTGTAACCCCAAGATCAAGGAGGGAAGATAGAGCCATATCAGTAATTGAGCCTTCTAGATGCTTCTAGAACTTGCTAGATGTTATTTTAAATACTAATGGCACCAGGACCCTGGCCTGTGGGTAGGAAGAGAGAAGGGTAAGGGGGGTAGAGAGCAAAATGCTACCTGACAGGTCTTGGGAAATCGAGACCCTTCCATTAAGGAGACCCTTCTATTAAAAGACCCTCACTTGCTTACCCTAGGAATAGAGCTTCCCTCTACCCTTATTTCCTGGGCCATTTACAGAAGTCTTTTCCTGGAAGCATTAGCCCTGTGCTGGGAGGAAAATGAGTTGCTTCAATGATTCCTTTAGTAGGTGCCAATCCTCTGGACATCACAAGGCGCTTCGTGGAGGCCAGCCTGCTCCTCCACGTCAATGCCAAGGAGATGGCTCTTGACTACCTGATCAGCACAATTGGAAAAAGTGGCTATGGTGCCGGACAGACAGGGAAAGGTGGGTACCCAAGCTTCAGCCCTTAGAAGTTCGAATAGTGCCACTAAGAATGCAATAGAAAGGTCAAATCCCCAGTTTAAACATTTGACATCTCCAAGAGTTGAGGTGGATTCTCAAACAGAGATTCTGGAGCAACAGAGATTCTTAAATGCTGCAGGTGAGTATAGAAATTGGTGCAGTTCCCATGGAGAGCAGTTTGATGGTATCTGCAAGGTGGTCGATGCTCTAGCATGTGACAACTCGGCAACTTCTCTTCTAGGTCATTCCCTAGGGCTGTGCTTTTCAAACTGTCTGCGGTAAAGGACCAACTTGTAAAATTGCCGATCTCTATCTCTCGTGGACTGACGTTTTCAAAAATGTGATGTGACAGCAATGTAAAATTGACACAGAGGTTTCTAAATGTTTACTCTTCATTTTTGTGCTCATCTGGCCATGGGCTGGTGTGGATTCTCATCAGTCCACTAGCCACACTTGGCTTGTCACACTTGGCACACGTGTACAAGAAGTTGTACCAGAATGTTTATTGCAGTACTGTTTGGAATGGCAAAAGAAAATAAAATTGAAAACAACATAAGTGTCCATCAATAGGAGGAAAACAGTTGATAGTCTATTTAAACAATGGAACGTAGTGAGAAGTAAAAATCAAGCACTTGTACAGCATAGGGACTGTAGTCAATAATACTATAGTGACAGATGTGTCAGATGTGACAGAGGCGACCACACTTACTGTGATGAGCAGTTTGTAATGTGCATAAATATTGAATCACAATATTGTACACCTGAAAGTAATATAATATTGTATGTCAACTATACTTCAATTAAAAAGAAAAAAATAATACAAAATGAAACAAGCATTAAAATGCACATATCAGTACAGATAAAATCTCAAAACACAGTTGTAAGCAAATAAAAGAAAGAAAGTTTGAGAAGGATACATTTGGTATGATACTATTTAAATAAAATTTGAAAGAATACAAGCAATATTGCTTTGGGTACAGTATAAAAGCGTGGAGGGGAATGCTGGATGCTAAGTTGGAGGAAGTGAGCACTAGAGAGGGGTGGAGGGGAATAGGATCTGGGAGACACAGTGAATCAGTTGTATCTAATGTATCTCTTAAGCATGGTGGATATACAAGTACAACTGACCCTTGTGCTGACCCCCCAAGCAGTAAAAAATCCAGATGTAACTTTTGAGTCCCTCAAAACTTAACTACTAATAGCCTAATATAGATCAAAATTCTTACTGATAACATAAACAGTTAACACATACTTTGTGTGTTATATGTATTATATACTGTATTCTTACAATAAAGTAAGGCAGCGAAAAGAAAATTTGTTAACAAAATCCTAAGGAAGATGGGGCGCCTGGGTGGCTCAGTCAGTTAAGCATCCAACTTCAACTCAGATCATGATTTTATGGCTTGTGAGTTTGAGCCCTGTGTTGGGCTCTGTGCTGACAGCTCAGAGCCTGGAGCCTGCTTCGTTTTCTGTGTCTCCCTCTCCCTTTCTCTTTGCCTCTCCCCTGCTCACGCTCTCTCTCTCTCTCTGTGTGTCTCTCAAAAATAAACATTAAAAAAAATTTTTTTAAATCCTAAGGAAGAGAAAATATATTTACAGGACCGTACTATAGTTATTGAAAGAAATTCACATATAAATGGACCCTCACAGTTCAAATCCATGTTGTTCAAAGGTCACCTGTGTTCATTTTGGATGCCTGAAAGTCATCCTGCCTGTTAGGTTTCATAGGGAAGCGTAAAAAAAATTTAAATCTCATAACCATTGACCCTCACCTGTAAAATCCATCCCTCCCTGTAAAATAGCATCTCTCCCCGTCCACTGGATGTTTGTCCATCTTGGACAAACCTTTCCTTGGAGGTCAGAGCTTAAACATCTGATAATATACATGTACAGTACAAATAAATTGCATAATAAAATTGCCAGCCTTGCAGGAAAAATGTGGGATTTCATGGAGTCAGTGGAAGCGATGTTGGAAAGCTGCTCAGTCCCCATGCGAAGCCACTGACAATGGCACAGTGAGGCAAAACCAATCAGCTACTGGAGACAGGAACATCATCTGGGGCAGCGACTCCTTGCAGAAAGGATGATTTGGGGGTCAGTTAAAAATAAAAACTGATAAAGCCCTTGGGTATTTTTGCAAAGAAAAACAGGAAGGTACTCATGTTTTATTGCTATCCTACAACCATTCAGGAAAAAAGAAAATTACCCCACCTCAAAAAATTTTTAAAAAATGACACAGTCATTTTTATTGCTTATGAGAATTAGAGTGTGCTTACAAAATCAACAAACTTTCATTAAATACAAGGTGAAAGAAAGTTATTTTGATAAATTTTGGGGTATTTTTCTAAGCCTCAATCCAAGTATGCTTTATTTTTTTCTTTTATTAAATTTTATGAAGTTTTTAATTTTAATTACAGTATATTTAACATACAGTGTTGTGTTAGTTTCAGGTGTATAGTGAGTCAGCAATCCTATGCCTTGTTCAGAGCTCTTCACTTATTTCACCCCTCCCCCGCCTACCTCCCCTCTGTAACCATCAGCATGTTCTCTGTACTCAAGAGTCTGTTTCTTTGTTTGTCTGTCTGTCTCTCTTTTTTCCCTCTGCTTATTTGTCTTTTCATGTGTCTCTTGACCATCTGGTTGTCTTTGGAGAAATGTCTGGTCATGTTTTCTGCCCATTTTTTAATTGGATTATTTATTTTTTGGTTTTCGAGTTTGTTTTCATTTTCTAAAATAAAATTCCAATTGGATTCCCCCACCCCCACCTCCGCACTATTTACCATGACCTGGAGGTCTTTGTTTTAAGGGAATTTACTCTTTGCGCATGCTGCTCAGGATCAGCTATGCCATGAAAACACTGGCCCTCTAACTATGCTGTAACTATATACACAGATGGTTACCAGCATGCATGGAGTCCTGCACCTTGCATTCTGTGTGGAGCTTAGAGATCCATCTCATTTGTGGGGGACACTGCCTGCTGGTCTATTGCATGGGTAGGAAAGTCCCACCTGGCCCAGCGGCTCACCCTCAGACCTGCCCAAGATGCTCCCCTACCTGAATGTAGCGTTCCCTTACCTTGAAAAGGAAATGGTTGTCACCATTAGTATTCCACCCCATAAGGTGTTTGAGCATTCTTGCAGGGTCACAGACGTTCACCCGTGATTCAGTGGCTTCCTGCCTCCCTTCTGGGTTGTGGTTAATATGGTGGAAGAGAATTTGCAGAGAACTGAGCTGAACTCTGGAGAGGCTTTGATGATTTCTGCATCCTGCTACATTAGCAAGAGTGTTCCACCACACTCCCTAAGAAATCTCTCACTTGCTGGCATGTCTGTTCCAGATGCTCCTCTTTAAACAAGCCTAGAGCTTGGGGAAAAAAAAAAAAACCTAACCAACAAAATATAAATGAAGGACTGATCTGTTCTTTTTGGAAAAGCATTAATCCTAGAAGGACTTGAATTAGCTCTTACAGGGCATTAAAAAGAAGATCCAAATGCTGTTGACGTATTTTACATGACTTTTGCTTTTCTGGACCATCTTACTGCATGAGGTAGACTAAAGCTGTAACTGGGTCTGGAGTAGTCTTCCCTTCAAGCTACAGCCAGAATACACCCCTTGCTTAAGGAAGCATTTCCTTAGTGATAAGCCTGCTTCCTGCCTTTTCTCCTTTCCAGTACATACTAGTCTGCCTTGTCATGAAAGAAAACTGGACTGCTCCTTGATTTTCAGTTGTTGGCAATATTACTAAGTAAAACATATACAAAAAAGGAAAACAAATAATCTTGCCATCTTTATTTACATAATTCCTATTTTTCATTTTTGTAATCTCCTTTTTGGTTCCCCTCCCTCCCTCCCTCCCTCTCTTGCTCGCGCGCTCTCTCTCTCTCTCTCTCTCTCTCTCTCTCTCTCTACACATATATATACGTGTATATATATATATATATATATACACGTATATATATGTGTATATATATGTGTATATATATGTGTATATATATGTGTGTATATATATATATGTATACGTATATATACATATATATATGTATATATATACACATATATATATTAATACTACAATTTTCCTGCCTCTCAGTTTCCTTAACTGAGAGACAAATGTTTGCCAACATAGCTATATATTTTAATAATTGTCGCTTTAATTCATTGTAGACTTTTAATGTTCAGGTTCTATGATTAACCAAATGCTTAGATTTTCAGTTTTCTACTATTAGTATAATATGCATCGCAATATGCAACTTCAGTTTCTCTTGGTTAAGATTGATTAAGAGGGATTATTGGGGCAGAAAATTTCAATATGTGTACAGCTCTTACCAAATACTATTTTCTAGATGGATTTTGCCTATACCAGCGTGGTTGACTGGTTTTATCCCATCTTTACCAGTATTGGCTATTGTCAGTTCATTTCTGCTAACTTAGAAGGTACTGAAAGTTATCCTGATCTTAACTTTTGTATCACTAGTGAAGGTTATTATTTGCACGTGTGCAGTCTCTGGTTATAGTCTTTATCTATTTAGGTCAGATCTGCCATTTTCTTTAAGAATTTGAATGAACCATGATAAGTTGCTTAACATTTCCTAACAATTTCATGCCTAACCAGCGAAATGACCATATTTGGGTAAAGAATGAGTCAATGATTTGATGAAGTTTATGTAAATATGATCACGATTTTCCGCCAGTGGTGCGGGTGCTAAATTTTAATTCTCAAGTGGTCGGGTATCAAATGATTCTATGTGAAACAGTGTGATTCTGCAAGAGCCTGATTTGTTGTTGAAGAAGCATCTGATTTCAGTGTCCTGGATAGAGAATAACTGGCCCAATGTTTATTCCCTCCACCTAGCGCTGCACTTATACCTGCATTTGCCCTCGCAATAATACCATCACCTTCTGTGCTTGCTGCTCCCGGCTCCCTGTGCTGGTGTCATTACTCTCTTGAGGGATACTATAGTGGGGTGAGGGGTACCGTCGGAAAGGAATCTTAAAGATTCCCCTTAATTACTCTGAGCCTGCTCATGCATTAAAAGTCTTTTTCTGGGGCGCCTGGGTGGCGCAGTCAGTTAAGCATCCGACTTCAGCCAGGTCACAATCTCGCGGTCCGTGAGTTCGAGCCCCGCGTCGGGCTCTGGGCTGATGGCTTAGAGCCTGGAGCCTGTTTCCGATTCTGTGTCTCCCTCTCTCTCTGCCCCTCCCCCGTTCATGCTCTGTCTCTCTCTGTCCCAAAAATAAATAAACGTTGAAAAAAAAATTAAAAAAAAAAAAGTCTTTTTCTTCCAAGATGTGGTTGTTTTGTAGCAATCAGGGCACTTTAGAATATCTACTCTACCATACTGTCAGAACAAAAAATGTAATACTAAATTTTTGGCTACAAGAAAAATTGAAAAGTTGAAAAAAGAGTTCCTCCATCTTCCACTCCAGATTCCTCTGTGAGCACTCCAACCATGGGTGTGAACTCACCTTACCAGCTTGTCTACGAGTCATCTACTGGCTGTCTGAGCTTTTGCCTCTCAACTGGAAGGGAAGTCAAGAAGAAAACAGGTAACAGAGGATTCCAGCAAAGAGCTCTTAGCCCATCTTTGGGGGAGGGGTGGGGGAGGGGATAGAGGATTCCCAGTGCAGGTTGATGAGATGCTTTGATTTAGTTTTCTGATAGGAAGGGTACATGGCTGTCCTGCCTGTTGGCAGAAGCTATTGACACAGATTCTTTCCCATAAAAGTTGACACATCTCAACCCAGTCACTCCACAGTGCAGTCTCATCATTTGATTGTTTTTACGTGCCCTCTGTTCCTGGTGATGTGGTTCCCTTCACACAGGACAACATCCCTATCAAATCTACATCTTCCATCCCCCTCAGTATCCCAAACTCACCCCCTCTATCAAGAGAGAGATCTATGTTGCTCCTACTCACACAGCCAGTGGGGGAACGAGTATCTGAAGAGACGTATTTGGATACCAGACCTAACAGCATGTCCCAAACTGGGCTGATTCATGCAGAAAGAAGAGAAAGACATAGAGGGACCTGCTATCCCACGGAAGAGGACACACAACAGAAAGAAAGGCTTAAGACAAAGAACAGGTGGCAGTAGACCAGATAGTATAGCAGCAACCATGCAGCCAGAACCTCAGAGAAATAAGTTGGGAGTGGAAATGGCAAGGCAAAGTCTCATGGAATTTCCAATTACCTTCTCCCCAACCAGCTGTGATGGCAGATGGTGGAATGGGGTAGGCAGGGAGGACTGTACTTGCAAAGTAGGTGGTAGAAGGATCAGCAAAAGGTGGGAATGCTCAAAGATTGTCCGGTTGATTCCCACAGACACTGGAGGTAAGGCTGGAAGTTGAGAAGTTTGCATTTTATTTCTGACCCTGCCTCTTGCTGACTATGTGATTTGCCTTCCTCCAGGCCTCATTCTCCATATCAAGCTCCTCCTGTGTCTTCAGTTAGTGAACAAATGTTTAGTGAACAATTGCTAGTTATCAATTGCTAGTTATCACTGTTCTAAATCCTGGGGGTATACATGAGGACTCTAAGACAAAGAACACCTTCCCAAATGGAACTGACATCTTCAGCTTCCTTGTTTGGAGTAGATGCAGCCGCCCCCTCTCGTTTCCCAAGCTCCTTTACCTCTGTTGATGTGCTTTCTGTCACTGTGGTTCAATAACCCACAGCATCATTTCCAGCATCCCAATTTATGTGGTTTTATTATATCCACTCCTGAGCTGGCCCTAAATCAACAGAATCCCTTTGAGAGAAGACAAAGTATCTTCAAGATAAACTGTGATTTCATGATTTTTCCTCCTAATGATCTTGCAGGTGATGCCTTCTGTTGGCCTCTTTGTCTGTCCGGCTGTTTTCCTCTGCTACCCCACCAAAATGTGATTTGTCATGATGTGCATCATTCTGACTAGATGTGTGTTCGTGGTGTTGCATCTGTTATAGGTTCTTGATATGTTTAGAAATTAGTCTCATACATGCATGCCAGAATGGATGATTAACTTTCTCTAATAGTTTGTAAATGACCATGTAGACCTGTTTTGCCCAGGAATGTCCCAGTTTATGCTTATTGTTCTGACATAATATTTAATGATGCCCACTTTCACTCTAAAAACTTTCCCAGTTTGTATATGTTGTACAGTTATTCTGGTTTTAGGCCACTTTGAATTTTGGACCTCTGCTCTCTGTTCATGCACATGTGCTATCACACCTTACCAACTGCCCCCTTTGCAGTTCTAGGACCAAGCAGACTTGGAGTAGACAGGCTTCAGGAGTTGAGTCTACTCCCTGAGGGAACAACAGCTATTTTTTGAAAGTAGCCCAACTTTACAGAAGGAGAACTGAGAGAAGTCTGTCAAAAAATTGTTCCTGGTTGAAGTGAGAAGATATCACCCTCAAGGATCCAAGGCAACTAGGGCCAAGCCAGACATGAATGGTCAGACTAGAAGATGTTTCAGGAGGTCAGCCAGCTGCTAGCTGGGACTCAGGGCCAAGTCTCTGGTCTTGGGTGGCAGGAGGAGTGGCAAAAGGGACCAGAAACCACTCATAGTGGCAGATACCAGAGATGGTATCCAAGTACCAGCCAGAAAGCCGAAGAGTTGGCTGACAGGAAGACTTAATTTTGAGGCACTCAGGACCCAGCTGGAGCCTGAGCAGCGGCCCTGGCTTGAAATTCATTTTCATTCTTGAAACCAGGATGAAGTTGAGCCTACATATATTAAGAGAGAGCATGTGGCTCCAGTTGGGTGGGCAGCAGAGGCTCAGAAACATGTGGACCTGAAATGATGCCTCTGGAATTTTAGTCATGGAGGACTATCTCCACAAGTTCATGTCACCAAATCCTTATACCAGCTGACACCTGCCACAGGGTTATAACTGTGAAAATAAGTGCAATAAGCACAAAACATTGCCACCCAGAGTTGAGCAGGCAGAAGAAAGAATAAGCAAATTTGAAGATAGAACAATTGAAATTATTAAATCTGAAGAACAGATTTTTAAAAAGTAAACAGAGCCTAAGGGACCTGTGGGACACCATCAAGGAGAATAACATACACATTGTGGAAGTCTCAGAAGGAGAAGAGGGAAAGGGATAGCAAGAATATTTGAGGAAATGAAAAGTCCCAAGTTTGATGAAAGGCATGAGTATAAACACCAAAGAAGTTTGACAGACTCCAAGTAACATGAACTCAAAGAGACCCACACCAAGATACATTATAATCAAACTTTCAGAAGACAATGACAGTGAATCTGGAAGGCAGCAAGAGAAAAGCAAATCATTATATACAAGGAATTCTCAATAAGATTATCAGCAGGTTTCTCATCAGAAACTTTGGGGGCCACAAGGTACCAGGGCTGTATATTCAGAGTGATAAAAGAAAAAAAAAACTGTCAACCCAAAATCCTATATTCAGCTAAACTGTCCTTCAAAAGTGAGGGAGATATTAAAACATTCCCAGATTGGCAAAACCCAAGGAAGTTCATGACCACTAGACCTACCCTTCAAGAAAAGCTCAAGGGCGTCCTGCAAGGTGAAATGAAAGGTCACTAGGCACCTTGAAGCTGTATGGAGAAATAAGGATATCAATAAAAGAAAATACATGGGCAATTATAAAAGCTAGTATTGTAATTGGTTCATAACTGTACTTTTTGTTTTTTACATGATTCATTTATTTATCTTAATTTTTTAAGTGTTTTCCTTTTATTTTGAGAGAGACAGAGACAGAGAGACAGAGCACAAGTAGGGGAGGAGCAGAGAGAGAGGGAGACACAGAATCTGAAGCAGGCTCCAGGCTCTGAGGTGTCAGCACAGAACTCGATGCGGGGCTCGAAGTCACAGATTGTGAGATCATGACCTAATCCAAAGTCGGATGCTAAACCAACTGAGCCCCCCAAGTGCCTCTGTTTTTCAAAAGGATTTAAAAGACTTATACATTTAAAGAAAAAATTATTAGTTTAAAAGCTAGTATTACTGTAACTTTGGTTAACTACAAATTTTATTTTCTACATGATTCAAAATACTAATACATTTTAAAAAACCGTTAGTTTATGTTTTGGTGCATATACTAAATAAAGATGTAATCTTGTTGGGGCACCTGGGTGTCTCAGTCAGTTAAGTGTCTGACCAGCTCAGGTCATGGTCTCGCGGTTCAAGCCCCTCGTTGGGCTCTGTGCTGACAGCTCAGAGCCTGGAGCCTGCTTCAGATTCTGTATCTCCCTTTCTGTCTCTTCCACTCCCCTGTTCACACTTGGTCTCTTTCTCTCTCTTAAAAATAAATACACATTTAAAAAATTATAAAGATATAATCTTGTAACAACTGAAAGAGGTGGGAATGAATCTGTTAAAGGAGAGTTTTTGTAAGTTAAGCTGATAAAAATTCAAATTAGAGTGTTAGAACTTTGGGATGTTAAATGTAATCTCCACTGTTTCCCTCATTGTAACCACAAAGAAAATAGCTATACAATATACAAAAAAGCAAATGAGAAAGGAATTTAAATATCTTATCACACAATCAACACAAAACAGTATTGTAGGACCTGAGGGACCAAAGCCATAAGGCATTTAGTAAACAAAAAGTACAATGACAGAAATCCCTTGTCAGTAATTACTTTAAATATGAATGGATTAAACTCCCCAATCAAAAGACAGAGATTGGCAGAATGGATTAGAGCACATGATCCAATGATGTACTATCTATAAGAGATTCACTTGAGATCCAAGGACACAAACAGGTTGAAAGTAAAAGGATGGAGAAAAGATATTCTATGCAAATATTAACCAAAGAGAACGGGGTAGCAATACTAGTATCAGACAAAATAGACTTTAAATCAGAAAAATTACAGGAGGGGCACCTGGGTGGCTCAGTCGGTTGACCATCTGACTCTTGATTTTGGCTCAGGTCATGATCTCACAATTGTTGAGATCAAGCCCCATGTCGAGCTCTGTGCTAGGCGTGGAGCCTGCTTGAGATTCTCTCTCTCCCTCTCCCCTTCCCCTGCTTGAGCATGCAGGTTCGTTCTCTCTCTCTCTCTCTCTCTCTCTCTCAAAAGTTTATAAGAGAAAAAGGACACTGGTATTAATAAAAGTTTCAATACAACAAGAAGATATAATAATTATAAATGTTTATGCACCTAATGACAGACCATAAAAATATCTGATGCAAAAAATATATATATAGCTGAAGCAAAAACTGACAGAATAAAGACAGTTCTACAATAGTGGTTGAAAATTTCAATACCCTACTCACCATAATGGAAAAACAACCAGGCAAAAGATAAGTAAGGAAAGAGAGGAAATAAACCAATTAGAGCACAAACAACAAAACAATACACATTCTTTTCAAGTGCACATGGGAGATTTTTCAGGATAGGCCATATGTTAGGCCACAGATTTTAAGTCTCAATCAATTAAAAAGGATATACAAAGTATCTTTTCGGACCACCATGGGATGAAGTTAGAAATCAATAACAGAAGGAAAACTAGAAAAAAACCACAAAATTGTGGAAAGTAAATAACACATTCTTAAACAACCAACAGATTAAAGAAGAAATTGCAAGAGAAATTAGAAAACAGAGATGAATAAAAATTAGAATACAATATACCAAAACTTACAGGATGCAGCAGAAGTAGTTCTAAGGGGGTAATTTACAGTTTTAAGTGCTTACACTAAAAGATAAGAAAGACATCAAATAACCTAACTTCACAAGTTAAGGACCTAGAAAAAGAAGAAGAAACTAAAACCAAAGCTAGACAAGGTAAAAAATACAGATTAGAACAGAGATAATGAACAATCATACACCAACAAATTAGATAACTTGCATGGAATGGATAGATTCCTAGAAAAACAAAACCTACCAAGACTCGGGAAGAAGTAGAAAAATGTTGATAGATCTATAAATACTATGGAGATTAAATCAGTAATCAAAAACCTACCAAAAAAGAAAAACCCTAGACCTGATGGCTTCAGTGGTGAATTCTACCAAACATTTAAAGAACTAATTACAATTATTCTTCATTCTCACAGTTTAACAAAAAAAATAAGAGGGAACACTTCTCAACTCCTTCTGTGAGGCCAGCATTACCCTGATACCAGAACCAGACTAGGACACTACAACAAAAGAAAACCACAGACAATGTTCTTTATGAACATTGATGCAAAAATCTTCCACAATATACTAGGAAACGGAATTCAATAGTACATTAGGGATTATACAGCATGACACCAAGAAGGATTTATTCCTGGAATGCAAACATGGTTCAATAACAAAACTCAATCGCAGAGTGAAGGGGAAAAAAGCCACATGATCATCTCAGTGCAGAAAAAGCATTTGACAATTCAACACCCTTTCATGATTAAAAAACACTCAATAAACTAGGAATAGAAGTGAACTACCTTCACGTGGTAAAAGTCATCTGTGAAAAACATAGAACAAGCATCATATTCAATGATGAAAGATGGAAAGCTCTTCTTCTAAGATCAGGAACAAGGAAAAGGTACTCAAGTTCACCCCTTATATTCAACTTAGAACTGGAAGTTCTAGCCAAAGCAAGATTGAGAAGAAAAGGAATAAAAGATGTTCAAATTGGAAACACACATTAGTGTATGTATGGACCCAAGTGTCCATCAATGGATGAGTGGATAAAATGCGGTCTATACATACACATCGGAATATTGCTCAGCCTTTAAAAGGGAGGAAATTCTGACACATGTTATAATGTGGAAGAAGCTTGAGGACATTATGCTAAGTGAAATAAGCTAATCACAAAAAGATAAGTACTATATGGCTCTACCTATATGAGGTATTTAGAATAGTCAGACTCAGACAGACAGAAAGTAAGGTGATGGTTACTAGAGGCTGGGGGGAGTAGACAATGGGGAGTTGTTACTATTTAATGGGTAAGAGCTTTAATTTACAAAACGAGAAAGTTATAGAGGTAGATGATAGTGATTGTTGCACAGCAGTGTGAATGTATTTAATATCACTGAACTGTACATGTAAAAATGGTTAGGATGGTAAATTTTTGTTACATGTATTTTACCACAATATGTGTAAAAAAAAAAAAAATGCAGTCTTAGTCTGTCCATACACACTGCCCTCTGCAGAAGGCCCAAGATTAGCCAGTGTCGGAGAAGTGTTGCAGCCAATTGAGTTGGAACTGAGATTTTCTGTCTTTAATCAGAAGTGTCAAAAGGGAATCACTTCAGCATGCATGGCAGCCCCAGGCCCAGGCTGTCCTGGGGAAACATAGCTGGGTACGCCACTCTGCACGTGCCTGTTCCTAACACATTCTTAGTTGACTCACAGAGCAGTGTCTCTGTGTTATAGTGACATGCCAGGGATTTCCATCCCTGGGAAGCATGAATGATGCCCCCGATTATTTTAACTATCAGGAGAAGTTGCTATCCTCTGCCTGCCACCTCACCCCCATGTGAACATGGCGTCTTAAGAAACCATCTTCTAGGGGCGCCTGGGTGGCGCAGTCGGTTAAGCGTCCGACTTCAACCAGGTCACGATCTCGCGGTCCGTGAGTTCGAGCCCTGCGTGGGGCTGATGGCTCAGAGCCTGGAGCCTGTTTCCGATTCTGTGTCTCCCTCTCTCTCTGCCCCTCCCCCGTTCATGCTCTGTCTCTCTCTGTCCCAAAAAATAAATAAAAAAACGTTGAAAAAAAAAAAAAAAAAAAGAAACCATCCTCTAGAACCCCTCTCTAACTTCTTCCTCTCCAGCCACAGGCAGATCAAAAAACTTCGAAGACATAACCATGTCACCCCTCCAACGAGGACTCGGAAACTCTGCCTCTGACAGTATGGAGTTCAGCGACCCCTGCCCTGAGGCCCGAGAGAAGCTGCAGGAGATGTGTCGCCTTATGTGAGCGTCTGGGTGGTTGGGGGCAGACACGAGCATTGGGTATGGCTGCCAGCTACCTGTGTGTGCATGACGGGGAATTCACGGGAGTGTCTGAGCAGGGCCAGGAAGTGCCAGCTGCCCAGTGCCCCCAACGACAGTGACCAGTGATGGGGTGATGGCCATCCCTCATATGCATTCATGTCCCTACGCTCTCACCACTCACAGTCCTTTTCAGCCCTCACTATAACCTGATGAGGAAGAAGGGGTATGCCCATTTTGCGGATGAGGAAACCAGTAGCCGGAGCAAGCCAATAAGCTATTGCCGGAGGTCCCATAATTTGGTGGACCTGACACCAGGTCATTGATCTTAGCCTCCTCACCTTTTGCAGGGCTCCTTACACTTTTTAGGCTTTGTGCCTTGAATGTTTATTTCTTAACACAATTTGTCAGATGTTTTCCTACAACAGCAGCAGCAGCAGCAGCAGCAGCAGCAGCAGCAAAAATCCTCTCAGAGCAAACAAAAAACATTGACCTGGGTGATTAATGATATCTATGATTTTGGGTCCCACAAGTCCTAGTAAGTTAGTCTACATTTCTCCAAAGGCTCAGACCATGGGCCATAAAGGATTTAAAACCTAGCCCCATCTAATGCATATGTCTTGGGCTCCCATGGGCCATCATTGCAGCTACAGAACATGAGAGGAGGGAAGCTACCCAGTTTGCCCTTTACTGTAACATTCTGGATGGAAGCTCAGGAGTGGGGAGTGAGCAGAGTCCCCAGACCCTGCCCTCCAGACTCCCCTTCTGTACTCAGTCCCACTCCATGGGTCCTCATCCCATTGGAAATCAGGCAAGGAATGGTTTCAGAAGGGTACCAGGGCCTTCCCAGTTCTTCCTAAGTACTGCCTTTAGGATGAGGGGGAGTAGGGTGGGCACAGGTACTTTGGGGACAGAGAAATGGGATGAGAGTCTTGGGAGCTGGGCAGGGGCTATAGAGAGAGTGTTCCTGGTGAGTAAGAGCCAAGTGGCTAGAAGATATGTTGGTCTCCTTCCCTGCAGAGAAGCTGAAAGGGCCTCGTGGAAAGGGAGGAATTTCTCCTACCCCATGATCTTTCGCAACTACAGGGCAAAGATGCCCTCTCATCTAATGTCAGCCCCGAGAGGGGACGCTCAGACCCCTCACCCTCCAGGTGCTCAGACTTCCACTCCCACCCCTCACCAGCCTCCTGCCCATCAACAGCCTCACTTCAGCCAACATTCTCAGGAGTCTAAGACATCTAAGAAGGTCATCAAGTTACATTACACCTTCTGTGATGGGTCCTCCTTCGTGTAGTATCCTTTTATTTGCTGCTGCCCCTTCTCCCCAACAACTCAGCCCCAGAAAATTTCTGGGTTTGAACAGGCCTGATTATTTACTTTGGCTTTTCACCTGACCAGAGAAGCCTGGTCACAGGTTCTTCAGGACATTAAGCATCTGTCCAGGTCAGAGAAGGCTCTCTTTGGAGGATGTCTGGGTGGGAAACAGTGCATCAAGAAGTCACCTTGGAGGGGCGCCTGGGTGGCTCCGTGAGTTGAGCGTCTGGCTCTTGATTTTGGCTCAGGTCATGATCTCATGTTTGTGAGATTGAGCCTCATGTTGGGCTCTGCACTAACAGAGTGGAGCATGCTTGGGATTCTCTATCTGCCTCTCTCTTTGTCTCTCAAAAATAAATGAATGAACTTAAAAAAAGAAGAAGAAGAAGTCACCTTGCAGCCCCGGTCCTGTCATTCACTCCCCAGTAGGCAGTGGGGCTGGACCAGATGCCCAACTCATTTGGCAGCAAGGCTGTGAAGCCAGAGAGGGCAAAGCATTTATTCCAGGTTCTGCACTCTGAGTTGGATGATACGTCAAAGAGAGGAGACACTAAGCCAGACATTCTTGTCCCTTCTTTGTAGGAACAGATGGTGTGACTCAATTTAATGTCACAAAAGGAATTTGGTGGCAAAGCCAGGCCCAGGTTCAGGGCCACTTCACCTCCATTTAGGGACCTCTTTCTGGCACCATTTTTATGCCTTCTAGGATTGTTTCCTCCAGCAGAGAATAGGAGATGGGGGATGGAAGGGAGCCTCATTTAATAATAAAACCTCGGGGTGCCTGGGTGGCGCAGTCGGTTAAGCGTCCGACTTCAGCCAGGTCACGATCTCGTGGTCCGGGAGTTCGAGCCCCGCGTCGGGCTCTGGGCTGATGGCTCGGAGCCTGGAGCCTGTTTCTGATTCTGTGTCTCCCTCTCTCTCTGCCCCTCCCCCGTTCATGCTCTGTCTCTCTCTGTCCCAAAAATAAATAAACATTGAAAAAAAAATTTAAAAAAAAAACAAAAAACCTCTAGGTACTTAGTGGCCCATACCTTTGGAGGAGAGGGAGCTCTCTGAACTCTCGGGCTGCCCAGCAGCAGTCCCCCCTCACTTCATTTGGCCTCCTCTCCGACTGAACTGGGAATTCAGAATTTAAGCACCCTGTCAAAGGAGTCCTATTGTTTCTCTGACTGTAAATGAATCCATTCATCACACTCTGCTCAGCCTTGCTTCCAGTGAGCCTTGTCATACTGTACATGGCAAACTCCTTCCAGGGTAGCTGCTGCTTGCTGTGGGTCAATGGCTCTCCTTTCCCCCTTTCCTATTCTTCCACTGCCTTGAGTAGGATCGTCTTCCTGAGCCGCTGGAAAAGCTATGTCTGTGAATTCTGTTGCTATCAGCAGGACCAGAGTATGTGGGCTAGAGCACAGTCTGTTCTCTTCCCTGTTCCAGAATCCTGAGGTTCCCCCCCCTGGGTGAGACCACCCCAAACCTGCAGGCCATGCTGCTGGCATGCTTGACTCATATGCCAGAAATAACCACATCCTGGCCATCAACGCATTTCCTCTTTGGGAGTCCCAAGAGGCTGGGTTCTAGGCCCAGTTCTTCTTGGTGACCCTGCACAGGTCACTTCATCTCTCTGGGCCTCACTTCCCTTCATTTGAAGCTGAGGAAGTTGGACCCAGTGATCTTGATAGAGAAATTCTGTGTTACTGCATTCAAATGGCCAAAGCACCCATGCAGCTGTTGGATCCCTTGGAAGTAGAGAAAATGTTTGGAAGGTGTTTTCTGGGCTCAACGATTAATTCTGGTCCCATGGAGATTGCTGGACAAAACCTCAGGTAGAAATTGTTCATCTGCCCTTGGGATGCCAAAGAGCTCCCAGCCCTGATTGGTTTGCTCTTTGTCAACACCAGACCCCAGAAACCATCCCAGTATTCTTTTCATTTGGGTTTCATTCATTCCATTGTCAGCGCCTCCTGGATGTCTTGGCTCAGCTGCCCATTCGCCCCTCAAACTTCCCTCAAAACCTTTTTCATATGCACAGACAGACTCATCACATTAGAAACAAACCCTAATCACAGTGCACAGTGCTGTGCTCAGCCCTGTGCCCTTAAGGGTTGGTGGAGCGCTCAGAACCACTCTGTGTTTTTTTTTTTTAATATGGTAAAATATACATAACATAAAATTTATCGTTTTAACCATTTTAAAGTGTATCACTCAATGGCATTAAGTACATTCACAATGCTGTGCAGTCATCACCACTATCTAGTTTCAGGGTGTTTTCATCACCCTGAAAGCAAATCCCATGTGTCTGTTAAGCAGTCACTCCCCATTTCCCCTCCCCTGTAGCTCCTGGGGACCACTAATCTGCTTTTTGCCTCTATGCATTCACCTGTTTCAGATATTTCATATAAGTAGGATCATGCAATATGTGACCTTTTGTATCTGGCTTCTTTCACTCACGTTAATGTTTTCAAGGTTCATCCACATTTTAATATACATCACTGCCTCTTTTTTAATTGACATTTACAAAGCATAAAATAAAATATTTTAATATATACAATTTAGTGGCATTTAGTGCATTTATAGCGTTGTGCTACCGTCACTGCTATCAAGTTCCACAACCATTTCATCACCCCAAAAGAAAACCCTATACCCATTAAGCAGTTTTCTGTTACTTTCTGTTTTCCCCTACCCTAGCCCTGGCAACCACCAATCTGTTTTCTATTTCTTTTGATTTGCCTATTCTGGGCACCTCATGTAAATGGAATCCTACAACATGTGACCTTTTTTGTCTGGCCTCCTTCACTTAGCATAATGTTTTCAAGGTTCATACATATTGCAGCATGTCTCAGAATTTCTGTTATTTTTATTATAACGTGTGTGTATGTATAAAATTTTGTTATATGGATATTCCACTTTTTTCTAATTCATTCATTTGTTTATGGACATTAGACTTTCCCCACCATTTGGCTATGAACATTCTTATAGAAGTTTTTGCACACCTGTTTTCAATTCTTTTGGGTCTATACCTAGGAGTAGAATTCCTGGATTATATGGTAATTCTATGTTTAACTTACTGAGGAACCTCCAAAAAGTTTTCCACAGTGACTGTGCTATTTTATATCCCCACCCACATGTATGAGGGTTCCAGGTTCTCTACATTCTTGACTACACTTGATACATTTCAATTTTTAAATTCCAGCCATTCTAGTGGATGTAAAGTCATATCTCATTGTAGTTTTGAATAGAATTTTTCTAATAACTAACAATATCAAGTATATTCATATACCTTCTTTGTGTATCTTCTTGTAAAAATGTGTATTCAAGTCTTTTGCGCATTTTTTGATTGTCATTTACTTGCTGAGTTGTAAGAGTTCCTTTATATATTGTAGATACCAGATCCTTATCAGACATATGATTTGCAATTTTTTTTTCCTATACTGTGGGAAGTTTTTTCACTCTTGCTCACCCTCTTTGGTATGTGGAAGTTTTTAATTTTTATGAAGTCCAGTTTTTCTTTTTTTTATTCCTGTGCTTTGGGTTTCATATTTAAGAAACCATTCTCATGCCTGTGTTGTCTTCTAAGAGTTTCATACTTATAGCTCTTACATTTAGGTCTTTGATCCATTTTGAGTTGATTTTTGCATATAGTGCATATGGTGATATAAGGCTCCAACTCCATTCTTTCACATGTGATTCCCAGTTGTTCCACCTCTATTTCTTGAGTAAACTATTCTTTCACCATTGAATGTTCTTGGCACCCTTGCTGAAGATTGTTAACCGTAGATGTATGAGTTTATTTTTGTAGTCTTTTTTTTTTTAACGTTTTTTATTTATTTTTGAGACAGAGAGAGACAGAGCATGAACGGGGGAGGGGCAGAGAGAGAGGGAGACACAGAATCAGAAGCAGGCTCCAGGCTCTGAGCCATCAGCCCAGAGCCTGACGCGAGGTTTGAACTCATGGACCGCGAGATCGTGACCTGAGCTGAAGTCTGACGCTTAACCGACTGAGCCACCCAGGCGCCCCATTTGTAGTCTTAATTCTATTCCATTGATCTGTATGTCTTATTGTGCTCATGCCACAGTGTTTTGATTATTGTAGCTTTATAGTAATGTGTTGAAATCAGGAAGTTTGAGTCCTTCAACTTTGTTCTTTTTTCAATATTTTTTTGGTTATGTGGGGTCCAGTGCAAGTCCATATGAATTTTAAAATAAGTTTTCCATTTTTTGCAAAAAAGATTGATGAAATTTTGATATGGATTGAATTGAATCTGTAGTTTACTGTGGGGCATATTGCCATGAATAAGATGAAGTCTTCCAATTCATAAATACTAGCCACAAATGATATGAAATGCTGTATGAACAACTATAACAATAAAAAGGAAATGAACAAAAGGAAATGATGCCATTTACAATAGTGTCAAAAAGAGTATTTTGATAAGGATTGTACTGAATATGTGTATTTCTTTGGGTAGTATTGATATTTTAACAATATTTGTTCTTCCAATCCATGTGCATGGAATGTTTTTCCATTTCTTTGTGTCTTCTTTAGTTTCTTTCATAAGCTTTCTATAGTTTTCACTATACAAATCTTTTACCTCTTTGATTAGGTTTATTCCTAGGTATTTTATGGTTTTTGGTGCAGTTGTAAGTGGGATTGACTCCTTGATTACTCTTTCTGCTGCTCCATTATTGGTGTATAGAACTCAACCAACTTCTGTACATTTATTTTATATCCTGTGACTTTGCTGAATTCCTGTGACTAGCAGTTTTTCGTGGAGTCTTTTGGGTTTTCCATTTAGAGTATCTTGTCACTGCAAAGAGTAAAGGTTTGACTTCTTCTTTGCCAATTTGTATGCCTTTTATTTCTTTTTGTTGTCTAATTGCTGAGGCTAGGACTTCCAGTACCCTGTTGAACAACAGGGGTAAGAGTGGACCTCCCTGTCATGTTCCTGACCTTAGGGAGGAAGCTATGTTTTTCCCCGTTGAGAATGATATTAGCTGTGGGTCTGTCATATGTGGCCTTTATGATGTTGAGATTTGTTCCCTCTATCCCCACATTCTTGAGGGTTTTTATCAAGAAAGGATGCTATATTTTGCCACATGCTTTTTCTGCATCTATTGAGAGGATCATGTGGTACTTACCCTTTCTTTTATTAATGTGGTGTATCACGTTGACTGCTTTGTGAATATTGAACCAGCCCTGCAGCCTGGGAAAATACCACTTGATGATGGTGAATAATTCTTTTAATGTACTGTGAATTCAATTTGTTAGTATCTTGTTGAGGATTTTAATATCCAATTTCATCAGGGATATTGGCTTGTAATTCTACTTTTTAGTGGGGTCTTTGTCTGGATTTAGAATCAAGGTAATGCTGTCTTCAGAGAATGAGTCTGGAAGCTTCCTTCCATTTCTATTTTTTAGAACACTTTTAGGAGAATAGGCATCAATCCTTCTTCAACTGTCTGGTATAATTGTCCTGGGAAGCTATCTGGCCCAGGACTCTTGTTTGTTGGAAGGTTTTGGATAACTGATTCAATTTCTTTGCTGATTATGGGCCTCTTCAAATGTTCTGTTCCTTCCTGTTTCAGTTTTGGTAGTGTGTGAGTTTCTAGGAGTTTGTACATTTCTTCCAAACTGTCCAGTTTGTTGGCATATAATTTTTCATAGTATTCCCTTATAATTTTTGTATTTCTGTGGTGTTGGTTGTGATCTCTCCTCTTTAATTCGTGGTTTTATCTATTTAAGTTCTCTCTCTTTTCTTTTTGATAAGTCTGGCTAGATTTCCTTCAAAAAAAAACAGCCTTTAATTTCATTGATCTGTTCTACTGGGGTTTTGGTTTCTACATCTTATTTCTGCTCTAATCTTTATTGCTTCCTTTCTTCTGACAGCTTTAGGCTTTATTTGCTGCTCCTTTTCTAGCACCTTTAGATGTAAGGTTAGGATGTGTGTATTTGGGACCTTTCTTGCTTCTTGTGATAGGCCTGAATTGCAATGTATTTTCCTCTTAGGGCTGCCTTTGCTGCATCCCAAAGCGTTTGGACTGTCATGTTTTCATTTTCATTTGCTTGCATGTACTTGTAAAAAGTGCTTCTTTAATTTCCTGGTTAACCCATTCATTTCTTTTTTAAGATTTTTTTTTTTAGCATTTATTCATTTTTTGAGAGGCAGAGAGAGACAGTATGAGTGGGGAAAGGACAGAGAGAGAGGAAGACACAGAATCCGAAGCAGGCTCCAGCCTCTGAGCTGTCAGCACAGAGCCTGACGTGGGGCTCGAACTCATGAACAGTGAGATCATGACCTGAGCCGAAGTTGGACGCATAACTGACTGAGCCACCCAGGTGCCCCCCATTCATTTCTTTAGTAGATTTTATTTAACCTCAATGTTTGAGGGCTTTCAAAATTTTTTCTTGTGGTTGATTTCAAGTGTCATAGTGTTGTGGTATGAAAATATGCATGGTATGATCCTGATCTTTTTGTACTTGTTGAGGGCTGATTTGTGACTCAGTATGTAATCTTTTCTGGAGAATGTTCCATGTGCAGTCGAGAAGAATGTGCATTCTGTTGCTTTAGGATGAAATGTTCGGAATATATTTTTTAAGTTCATCTTGTCCAGTGTGTCATTCATAGCCATTGTTTCCCTGCTGATTTTCTGCTTAGATGATCTGTCCATTGTGGTAAGTGGGGTATTAAAGTCTCCTACTATTATGGCATTATTATCAATGAGTTTGTGTTTGTGATTAATTGATTTATATGTTTGAGTCTTGCAAGTTGGGGGCCTAAATATTTACAATTGTTATATTTTCTTGATGGATAGACCCCTTAATTATGATATAATGCCCTTATTCATCTCTTGTTATGGTCTTTGTTTTAAAATCTAGTTTGTTAAAGTATGGCTACTCCAGCTTTCTTTTGATGTCCATTAGCATGATAGATGGTTCTCCATCCCCTCACTTTCAATCTGCAGGTGTCCTTAGATCTTAAATGAGTCTCTTGTAGGCAGCATATAGATGAATCTTGTTTTTTATCCGTTTTGATGCCCTATGTCATTTTATTGGAGCATTTAGTCTATTTACATTCAGAGTAATTGTTGAGAGATATGAATTTAGTGCCATTGTGTTACCTATAGAGTTGGTGTTTCTGGCGATGTCCTCTGGCCCTTGGTAGTCTTTGTTGCTTTGGTCTTCTTTTTTTCTCCACTCAGAGTGTTCCCCCTTAAAATTTCTTGCAGGAGTGGTTTAGTGGTCACAAACTCCTTTAGTTTTTGTTTGTTTCGGAAACTCAAGCCAGCATTCTTCACAGAGCTAGAATAAACAATTCTAAAATTTGTATGGAACCAGAAAAGACCCTTTATAGCCAAAGTATTGTTGAAAAAGCAAACTAAAGTTGAAGGCATATAACTCCAGGCATCAAGCTATATTACAAAGCTGTAATCATCAAGACAGTATGGTTCTGGGTTCTCTAACCCAGAAATGGACCTACAAATATATGGCCAACTAATATTTGACAAAACAGGAAAGAATGTCCAATGGAAAAAAAGACAGTGTCTTCAGCAAATGGTGCTGAAAAAACTGGACAGCGACATGCAGAAGAATGAACCTGGACCACTTTCTTACACCATACACAAAAATAAATTCAACATATATGAAAGACCTAAGTGTGAGATAGGAAACCATCAAAATCCTAGAGGAGAAAACAGGCAGCAACCTCTTTGACCTTGGCCATAGCAACTTTTACTAGACATATTTCCAGAGGCAAGGGAATTAAAAGCAAAAATGAACTATAGGGACCTCATCAAGATAAAAAGCTTCTGCACAGCAAAGGAAACAATTAACAAAATTAAAAGTCAATAGAAATAATGGGAGAAGATATTTGCAAGTGACATATCAGATAAAGGGTTAGTATCCAAAATCTATAAACAACTTATCAAGCTCAAAAAGCCAAAAAGTCCAGTGAAGAAATGGGCAGAAGATATGAATAGACAATTTTCCAAAGAAGACATCCAGATGGCTAACAGACACATGAAAAGATACTCAATGTCACTCATCATCAGGGAAATACAAATCAAAACCACAGTGAGATACCACCTCACATCTGTCAGAATGGCTAAAATTAACAACTCAGGCAACAATACATATTGGCAAAGATACAGAGAAAAAGGAACCCTTTTGCACTGCTGTTGGGAATGCAAATTGGTACAGCTACTCTGGAAAACCTAGTGGAGTTTCCTCAAAAAATTAAAAATAGAACTATCCTACAACCTACCAATTGCACTACTAGGAATTTATCCAAAGGATGTAAAAATGCTGATTTGAGGGGGTACATGCATCCCACTGTTTATAGCAACACTGCCAACAATAGCCAAATTATGGACAGAACCCAAATGTCCTTTGGCTGATGAATGGATAAGGAAGATGTGGTATGTATGTGTATGTATATATACACATGTATGTATATATACACATGTATGTATATATACACATGTATGTATATATACACATGTATGTATATACACATGTATGTATATACACATGCACATACATACATACACAATGTATTATTACTCAGTGATCAAAAAGAATGGAATATTGCCATTTGCAACAAGGTGGGTGGAACTAGAGTGTATTATGCTAAGCTAAATAAGTCAGAGACAAATATCATATTTCATTCGTGGAATTTAAGAAACAAAACAGATGAAAATAGGGAAGGGAAGGCAAACTGTAAGAGACTCTTAAATACATTGAACAAACTGAGGGCTGCTGGAGGGGATATGGGTGGGGGGATGGGCTAAATGGGTGACGGGCATTAAGGAGGACACTTTTTGGAATGAGTATGGGGTGTTATCTGTAAGTGATGAATAATTGGGGTCTACTTCTGAAACCAATACTACACTGTATATTAATTAACTTTAAATAAATTAAATTTTAAAAAGAAGATATTTTGGAATAAATTTAACCAAGGAAGTGTCAGACTTGTACACTAAAAACTACAAAATACTGTTAAGATAAATTAAAGAAGAATGAGATAAATGGAAAGACAACCCATGTTCATGAGGGGCAACTGATTTCTGGGTGTTGATCTCTTATCCTTCAATTTCCCTTTGCATGTTTCTAGGAATTTTTTTTCCAAGTAGGCTATCTAACCTGTAGATGTAAAATGGTTCATATACTTCTCTTATATGTCTCCACTTTCATTTCTGATTTTAGGAATTTGAATTTTCCTTTTTTTTTTTTTTTTTTTTTTGGCAGTCTAGTTACAGTTTTCTCAATTTTGTCGATCTTTTCAAAGAACCAACTTTTGGTTTTGTTGGTTCTTTCTGTTGCTTTTCTGTTCTCTATTTTGTTTCTGTTTCTGCTAATCTTTATTATTTCTTCCCTTCTGCTAGCTTTAACTTTAATTTGCTCTTCTTTTTCTAGTACCTAAAGTGGTAATTATGGTTATTGATTTGAGATCTTTCTTCTCTCCCTTTTTTAAAAAGCTTATTTATTTATTTATTTTGAGAGATAGAGAGTGAGCAGAGGAGGGGCAAAGAGAGAGGGAGAGAGTGTGAATCCCAAACAGGTTTCATACTGTCAGCGCAGAGCTGGATGTGGGTCTCGAACTCACGAACCATGAGATCATGATGTGAGCTGAAATCAAGAGTGGATGCTTAACCGACTGAGCCACCCAGGCACCCCTCTTCTTTCAGTGTGGGTATTTACAGCTATAAATTTCTCCCTGACCGCTGTTCTCACTTTATCCCTTAAGTTTTTCATTGTTGTTGGTATATTATTCCTTTATTAGAAACTGGTGACACCTGGGTGGTTCACCTGGTTGAGCATCCAATTCTTGATTTTGACTCAGGTTGTGATCCCAGAGTCATGGGATTGAGCCCTGCATCAGGCTCTACACTGTGGAGCCTGCTTGGGTTTTTCTCTCTCTCCCTTTGCCCCTCTCACCCACTCATGGACTCTCTCTAAAATAAAAAAATAAATAAATTGTTAATGAGAAATTACTTCAACACCTGAAGACCAAACTACAACAGAATATTCCATAGGTTCAAGATTTTAAGACATTCTGGAAAGAGTTTTCTGTAAAGTATATCCTTTCTGTGGCATGGCATCATCATTCTTTAAAAAAGTTACTGGAAAGGCATCATTTTCACCATCACCTACATAAACCATTCATGTATAACTCACTCCCTCTTGTAACCGTTTGTCTACCAAAACTACATTTTGCAAATTTTTTTTTGGAACCTATTGCAAGAATGAGCATGATAATTTTTCACAGAGAGATGACAATTGCTATCAAAAGATGTTGGATTTATAAACATATTGTCTAACACATCATGAAAACTGGTAGCTTCTAAAACCCCATCCATGAAGACTGAATTTGAATCTGAAATAATGATACAGCCAAATTTATCCAAAGTTCACCAAGGCATTGATGTCACTGCTCTTTTCATCTTTTCTTATACCTTCATCTCCCAAATGCTTAAAGACTCTGCCCATAAATTCTGTCCAAAATCCTTTTTCATAAGAATCTTGTAGTTCCATAGGAAGCTTTTTCTCTGGAGCACACTGTACAATCCATGCATCGCTATTGTCATCTGTGATTATATTGTCAAAGTCAAAAACGAGCAAAGTTTCATGGTTCCAAAAGCAAATTTGGGTCACCAGTATTATTACTGTGTTCCTGTGTGGATGATTCTTTGAGCACTACGAATTAAACTGACTTAGTATTTCTAAGACAATTTTACTTCAGAATAGAGCTTACATTAAGCAGTCATGACAATCTTCAGTTTTAAACACCAGCCAGATTCTGACCAACATCACTCCTATTCTATATGCAGGGAAGAATGTCTTGTTTTGGAGCAAAGAAACAGAGACTTCATAACTCCAGCATTATTACAGTGGAACATCTGACAGAAAACCTATCAGGTCGCCTTGAATGTAGGAGTAGGCACCTAGTTGGGGGTCATTCCCTGTGAGGTGCATGTTGGAGAACAGGAGCAGCAGGCTCGGCTGGGTCCCCAGGGCTTCTCACTGACCTGGGCCAGGTGTTGGCAGCATTCCTGGCCTCTGTGCCATTCCCATGGACTCTGTCCTCCAACCTCATTCCCGTGTCTTATCCTGTAAGTTTTGATGTGTTGTATTTTTGTTTTCACATCTTTCTAATTTTCCTTGTGATTTCTTCTCTATCCATTGGTTGTTTAAAATGTGTATTGTTTAATTTGCACCTGAGAAATTTCCAAATATCCTTCTGCCATTGATTTCTAGTTTCATTCTGTTGTCCGAGAAGATACTTTCTAAGGTTCCAATCTTTTAAAATTTATTGAGACTTGTTTTATGTCCTAACATATTGTCTCTATCAGAGAATGGTCCTATGCACTTGAGAAGAATGTGCATTCTGCTGCTGTTGGGTGGAGTGTTCTGTTAGGTCTAGTTAGTTTATAGTATTGTTCAAATTCTGTTTTCTTTATTGACCTTCTGTGTAAGGTAGTGAGGTAGTGAAGTCTCCAACTTTTAACTTTTTAAGTCTCCAACTTAAAACTTTTTCTATTTTTAATCCTGTAAATTTTTGCTTTATATATTTTGGGGCTCTGTTGTTAGGTGTATATATGTCTATAATTGTATCTTCTCTAGGTATTGACCCTTTTCTCAATACATAATGTCCTTATTTGTCTCTTACAGAAATTTTTAAAATCTGTTTTCTCTGATACCAGTATAGCCACCTCTGCTCTATTTTGGTTACTATTTGCATGGAATATCTTTTTTCCCATCATTTGACTTTCAACATAGTTGTATCTTTGGATTTCAAGTAAACCTCTTATAGACAGCATATAGTTGAATTTTTTTTAATTCATTCTGACAATTCCTGCTCTTTGGTTGCAGAATTTAATCCATTTGTATTTAATGTAATTGCTGATATGAAAGGACTTAATTCCACCATTTTACTATTCGTTTTATATATGTCATTTTTTTGCTCCTCAGCTCCTCTATTATTACCTTCTTTTGTGTTTAACTGATTTTTTTGTAGTATTCCATTTTTATTCTTTTCTCATTTTCTTTGCCCCATATTTTTTAGTTATTTTTTTAGTGGTTACTCTTGTATAATGGACTTTAATAGTGTCTCCTAAAAATTTATGTTCACTAGAACCTCAGAATGTGATCATATTTGGAAATAGGGTCTTTGAAGATAAATTAAGATGAAGTCATTATTGGCTTCCAATCCAATGACTTGTACCCTTAAGAAGAGAAAGCAGGGACCACAAAGAGGGAAGAAGACCATGTGATGACTGAGGCAGAGATTAGAATTATGCATCTATAAACCAAGGAATGCTGAAGATTCTTGGCAACCACCAGAAACTACAGAGAGGCAAGGAAGGATTCTTCTCCAGAGCCCCCAAGATCATGGTCCTGTCAGCACCTTGGTTTTAGACTTCCAACCTCCAAAACTGTGAGAGAATAAATTTCTGTTGTTCAGGTTATCAGGTTTGGCCTGGATGTTATAGCAGCCCCAAGAAACTAATACACTTGAGTATTATAATTGACAAGAAACCAGTTTGAATTAATACCAACTTAGGCTTAATAGTATATAAAACTCTGCTCCTATACAGCTCATCCTTCCTCGTTTATGTTGTTATCAGAAGTTACATCTTTATATGTGCATTGAGTGCCATTAACATAGATGTACAATTACTGTTTTGTGCATTTGTCTTTCAACTTATACAGGAAAAAAGAGGAATTATAAATCAAAATATAATACTGGTTTTATATTTACTTATATAAACACCTTTACTGGTGTTCTTTTTTTCTTTGTATGGCTTTAAGTTGCTGTCTTTCACTTCAGCCTGAAGAACTAGCATTTCTTGTAGGGTAGGTCTACTAGTGGTGAACTCCCTCAGCTTTTATCTATCTGGAAAGCCTTAATTTCTTCTTAATTTTTGAGGGATAGTTTTTTTCAATATAGAATTCTTGGTTGGCAGTTTTTCTTTCAGCTCTTTAAATATTCTATCCCAGTTCCTCCTGGCCTCCATGTTTTCTGATAAGAAATTGCCCTTAACCTTATTAAAGATCCCATGTATATGATGAGTCTCTTTTCTCTTGCTGATTTCAAGATTCTCTCTTTGTCTTTTGGCAGTTTGATAATGTGTCTCAGTGTGACACTCTTTGAATTGTTCTCCTTGGAATTTGTTGAGTTTCTTGATTGTGTAGATTCATGTATTTCATCAAGTTTGTGGAACTTTCAGTCATTATTTCTTCTAATATTCTTTCTTCTCTTCTCTCTCCTGTCCTTCTGGAACTCCTGTTAGGGATATGTTGATATGTTTGATGATCTGCCATAGGTCTCTTAGGCTCTGTTAAATTTTCTTCATTCTTTTTAATTTGTGCTTCTCACACTGAATAAACCCAATTGATCTATCCTCAAGTTCACTGATTCTTCTGCTTCAATCTGCTGCTAAATCCAGCTAGTGACTTTTCGTTCCAGTTATTGTACTCTTCAGCTCCAGAATTTCTATTTGGTTACTACTTATGATTCCTATCTGTTTATCTCTTTTTCCCCCATTAATGGGAAACCCGTAAGAGGTTGAACCCCAGTGATAACCACTGAAAGTCTTCTGTCTGGGCACTACTGAAATTCCTACAGTAGCTGCCCACACCATGTTCCTATTTAGCTGAGACCAGTGCTTCTTGGAGTCACCTTAGTAGGAAATGAGCAGGGAAACATTGCCTGCTCTTCTAGACTGATCGTAAGGGAAGGCAGCCTGACAACATTAGAAATATCACTGGCTTCAGAATTCAGGTCCTTGTTCTGCCACTTCCTTGTGGTGTCACGTGGGGAAGATCATTTCTCTGGTCCTTGGATTTCTCATCTGTAGAGTGACCAACTTGTCCTGGTTTGCCTGGGACTTTCCTGGTTTTAGCACTGAAAGTCCCACGTCCCAGGAACCACCCCCCACCCGCACCCCCAGACACAGAGGGACCCTACTCATCTCTGAGATGGAGATAATACTACCTACCACAGGGTGGTTTGAGGAGTAGAAAGAAGATACAAGAAGGCACCTGGGGCATGGTTGGGTTCCATAGTCATTTAGTTGTTACTTATGCAAAGTGCAGGGAGGGTCTTTGAAGACTGGGAATGATGCACCAAATAGCTATCATTTTGACATGTAGACTTACTTTCCATCGAGCACCTGAAAGCAGAACCCGGAGAGTTTTCTGCTAGTTCTCCTTGACCATTTCTGCCAGCTATCCTTCTGGAAATATTGCCATGTGTCAGATCCCCACGTGCTGCAGAGGGAGAACCATCACCTGCCTCTTTAATGACACACCCAGCTTCTCCTTTCTGGCTCTGTTCAATGCTGAAGGCCAGGGCTGTGTTCACTACAACCTGAAGGCCCGGTGAGTTGGTTGGGGGAATCCTGGCCCCATAGAAGTATCTTTGATGGTGACAAAGGGAGGCACCATGGGAAAAGGAGGGCCCATCAATGTCCAGAGGTCTAGGAGGGCAGTGAGACAGGGTTAAAGTAGGGCCTGCAGGGTGTAGGTATTTTGATGCCTGACCTTTGCTTGCTGGATCCATGTCATAGCAAAAGAGAGGGGCAATTCCCAAAGTCCTACTCCTCACTTATACCCCCAGGGCACTAAGATCTTGATTGTTGACTTGGATGGAATTCCTAGAAGAATTACTTAGTAGAGAAAATTTTTTTATACCAGGAGTAAGTGAAGGAGAGGCCATGGGTACCACTTCCGTGGGGTCTTTTAAGAGAGGCACATATTCTTGTCAGCCAAAAGCTGATTTTATTTTGGCCTTTCATGAGGAACTGTTCTCAGAAGGAATGACTCTTGCATTATAGATGTTCCATTTCCCATTTTGTCACCTGTATGCTCCAGCTTTTGGGCAACAGGACACACATTCTATTTCTTCCCCTGTTGGATGTGGCCTGAACCTCCATCATCTCTCAGACCTGCCCTTTCTGACAGACATTCCAGTAGCATCAACAGGTGAAAGGGCCTAAGACCACATTAGGCAGAGGAAGTGAGGCTGCCTGCTGGACTTCATGGTTCCTTCAGCCCAAGACAGAGTCTCAGAGCCCTGCCTTCCTGTAGCCTATAGTGATGAGGGCTTCTTTCAGGGGCCTGGCATCAACTTCTCACCTCTGAATTTCTCCTAGCTGTCCATTTGTCTTGGTCTTGGATGAGGAAGGTGGGACCACCAATGACTACAAGGGCTACGTAGTCCACAAGTGGAGCTGGACTTCCAAGACAGAGACTTTGCTCTCCCTGGAATATCAGGTGGGCATGGACAGCACAAGTGGGGTGGCTTTGGCAGTCTTCCTCAGACTGCCCAGCATTAAGAGTCATAGGGCTACCTGTAAGACAGGTGCTTTTCCCTTAAGGAGCTTATGGTCTCATTCAGAGTTTCCCCAGTTGATGAACAGTGGTTGGGAGCTGGCTGAGGTAAACTTTTCATCAGTCTACAGTAACTGTTTGCTGCCATACTGACTTTCTTAGTAATATCCCTCCTTTTTTATTTTTATTATTTTTAATATTACTACATTTTGATGGTTAAATTCCCTTCACTTTATGAAATAACTGTTATAGTAGTTGCTGTCTTTATTTTTGATGCCTATACATGGCAATAAGAAAAGTTAGCAATTCTATGTTGGTCTTCTCAGCTTCTGTTTTTATAATGTTACTATGTCATGAAAGTCAAAGGTGGCTGACAAACACAAGCCCTTCTTTATTATTCATTTGATTACTCAGACAGCCACTCATCAAAGATTCATTAAATAATAAATTAGTGTGGAATTACTAATACTAAATAATAATGATAAATCTAATTTATTAATAAAGCAACTAAATGTGCTTGTTACTTTATCTAGAGCAGACTTTCTCATCCTTGGCAGAACTGACATTTTGGGATAGATAAGTCTTTGTTATAACTATGCATTGTAGGATATTTATCAGCATTCCATCAGATGCCAGTACTACCCACTCCCCAAACTGTGACAACCAAAAATATCTCCACACATTGCCACATGTCCCCTGGAGGAGAAAGTTGTTATTGATCGAGAATCACTGATCTGGGGGTAGAAAGATCAGCAAAGCCCCCCAAGGAATCCCAAAGTCCAGGAGAGTAATAAGAACACAGGATAGAGAAGAATAAGGGCTGTGAGAGAGAAGAAACAAGCTCATAGGGTTGGAATTCAGAGAAAGATCACAGAACATAGAATACACTCAAGGTGGCCTGATATTTAGAGCCTCAAGGTAAGGATTATGGACAGAAGTACTCTAGGAGTATGCAGTGGGGCTCAGACACCCTACCCCTAATTGTCTGTCTTGTGCCCTTTCTGTTCATCCTCTAAATTGGCCACTGGATTCTCATCCTTGTATCCTAATTCCCATAGATCACACCTCTGCTCAGAAACATTCAATCTCTTAAATATATCTCATCTTTCCTATTAGGGAATAGGCCTGAAGTGTTCTCCCTCCTCTCTCTACCAATCTAAATTTCCCCTCCTTCACAGCCCTGCTCATACTTCCCCTCCATCATGGCACTGCAGCCCACATCCATTTGCCTCTTCTCATAGTACTCACAGTCTGGGTTAGTTATTTGATAATTAGTCATGCAGTGAAGAGGTCCTCAGCTCTGGTTGCTTATCAGAACCACCTATGGAACTTTAAAAAATGCAGATCCCCAGGCATAGCCTCAGAGAGATTCTGATTCAGGTGGTCTTTCAAGAATGCTAGATTTCTGTAGTTGTCACAAGTACTTCTGATGCTTGGCCAGGTCTGAGATTGTCAATCTAGGGGTATATTGAATTGTTGCCTTAATATTAAACTTTTTCCAGCTCTATGAAAAGTTTATAATCCATAAAGATTATAAATTGGTGGCAGACAGGCACCATGTTTTATGTATCAGTGTGACCAAGTGGACAGAGAGCTGGAATGAGAGTCTAAGAAGCCATGTGTAGTGCCAGCCTTGCCGACTCTGGCTGTGAAGCTTTGTGAAAATCACTCAGCTCCTGAGTATTGGTTGCCTCATCAATACAAAGTGCTTTTGTGAGAACTAAATAAAATAATGGCGAGGAAGTTGCTTTGACATCACTAAAGTGTTTTGGCAGTATAGTTCAGTTCATTGTTTTGTCCCCTGGAGCTGCATCTAGAAATGCATAACAAGGGCTAGTGCAGTCAGGAGTGGTCTGAAAGATGAGGTGTCCCTTGAATTGTAATGTGAACATGTGTGCATATGATTCATGTAGATAGAAGGAAGGGAGAGTATTCTGAGTAGAAGGAATAGCATCTGTAAAGACTTGGAGTTGGGACTCTGTATGGCATCACAGGTGCTTCTTGGGGCACCTGGGTGGCTCTGTCAGTTAAGCATCTGACTTCGGCTGAGGTCATGATCTTGCAGTTTGTGAGTTTGAGTCCCACGTCGGGCTCTGTGCTGACAGCTCAGAGCCTTGGAGCCTGCTTCAGATTCTGCGTCTCCCTCTCTCTCTGCCCCTCCCCCACTCATGTCCTGTCTGTCTGTCTGTCTCTCTTTCTCAAAAATAAACATTAAAATTTTTTTTAATAAAATAAAAAGTTCACAAGTGCTTCTTGTAAAAGAAAGAGGGAGCAGGAGGTGTATCTTCTGTGGGGTGGAGGTAAGAGGTATTGTATGTTAGGCTGAGGAATTTGCTTATTGTCTTGCAGACTGCATTGGACAGTTTGTTTTCACCCAGATATTTACCATTTCCAGGGTTTTGCATTCCTCTGAAAATCCAAGTTTCCCCATAGTATAATTTCTCTTCAGCCTGAATAAGTTCCCTTAGTATTTATTGAAGTGTGCAGATCTGCTGGCAACAAATTCTGTTTGCTTTAATGTGAAAAAATATCTTTATGAAAGGATATCTTTGCTGGGTGTGGAATTCTGGGTTAACAGAATTTTTTTTTCCTTCCAGCATTTTAAAGATGCTGTTCCACTGTGTATATCCTCTAAAGTTTATGATGAGAAGTCTGTAGTTACTCAAATCGTCGCTCATTTTCTCTAGCTGCTTTCAAGATTTCTTCTTTAATTTGATTTTCTAAGTTTGACTATGATGTGTCCAGGTGTGGTTGCCTTTGTTCTGTTGGAGGTTTACTTGAATTTGTAAATTCATGTCTTTCACCCAATTTGGGAAATCTTCTGTCATTATTTTAGGGGAAAATGTGCTCAATCTCTCTCCTTTTCCCCCAGACTCTAATTATGTTTTTTTTAATAGCTTTTAATATTGTCTCAATATACTCCTTCTTTCTTCTTGTCCTATTTTCTTCTCTTCTCAGATTGAATAATTTCTATAGATCTATCTCCCAAGTTCATTGATTTTTATTCTGACATCTTCATTCTGCTATTATGCTAATCTAATCCTGTGAATTTTTTTATTTCAAATATGTATTTTCCAGTCTAGAATTTCCATTGAGGTTTTTTTTTTTATATTGTCTATTTCTGTGCTGAGATTTCCTATTTTTTCCATTATTACAAACATAATTTCCTTGGCTTCATTGAGTACAGTTAAATTAGCTGCCTTAAAGTTCTTGTCTAATAATTTCAACATCTGGGACATACCAGACAGGATTGGTTATCTGTTATTTTGAGAATAGCTCACACTTTACTAGTTCTTTACATGTTGAGTACTTTTGGATCACTGACATTGTGTACATTATCTGAGGATCTATGGATTGTGGAGTCTGAATTCTGATGTATTTCTCTGAAGAGTGTTAACAGTTTTGTTTTAGCAGGCAGTGAACTTGGTTAGACTCACGTCCCAAACTTTGTCTTACCACAGTGGGCAGGAGCTCACATCTCAGTTCAGCTTTTCTGATTCCCTAGCAGTTAGCTGTCTTGAGTCTTCACTACTCATGCATGGTTCAGTGATTAGCCAGGGATATGGATGGTTTATTCATAGGATTTGGGCATCTATTTCTTTGGCACTGTCCCTTCTGGAATTTTTTCCTTACTTTTTTGTGATTATAATTTCCACAGGTTTAGTCCTTTGGTTCTCTGGGCCAGAAAGATGGTAGGTGTTTTGGCCATGACTGCAGTTTGCCTTCAGGCTAAAACTGTAGAGTGGAAATTCATCCCATGCTAGCCCTTTCTTTTAAGTTTTGATTCTTCAAAATTTGCCTGCTTTTGTTTATTCATCAGAGCCTTTGGGTCATTGGGGTTTTTTTTGTATTTTTTTTCAAGTTCTGTGGGAGGGTCAGCCTGTTAGGAGCTGACTCAGCTATACTGGAAGTATAGTATAACCAGCCGGTTAGTTTCTAAGT
This sequence comes from Prionailurus bengalensis, assembly GCF_016509475.1. Lineage (NCBI taxonomy): Eukaryota > Metazoa > Chordata > Mammalia > Carnivora > Felidae > Prionailurus > Prionailurus bengalensis. The sequence goes on along the minus strand of NC_057348.1, from coordinate 55,020,997 downwards.
TGATGGCTGGCATGGTTTGTCCAGCATTTGTGTGGAAAGCTGACTAGTAAGGGAAAGATCAGTGGATGGGATAGTACAAAGACTGGTTATGGAGTTACCAGCCAGGTCTGACACGATGAAGGGCAGCAGCAATATATTTTAAAGGAGCCATTTCAATAGAAGGATTCAGTGACATTCAGGCACAGGCTATAGGGATAAATGAGAGGAAAGAGAAGTATAGATGACTCCACAGTGGAGTATGTGCTTGGGTGGAAACAGAAATTTCTGAAGGATCGGACATCAATATAGTTTTAGATGTGCTGATTTGGCTCAGTGCCTTTTGTGACCTAATCCTTGCTAAGGGTGAGAGATTAGAGAGGACAGATATATGTGATAGACTGGCTCATGAACTCCCAAGAAGATGAGCAGTGAATGAGCTTGTAGAGAAATCATCCAGGAAGCAGGGATAATAAATAACAGTTGTACTGTGCTAAGACTTGTGCATGTTTTACCCCAGGAAATCTGCTCAGTCCCCTAGGATAAAGCTTCTGTTACTGTCCCCAGGCTCGGAGAAGCCAACCAATTTGCCTAAAATTGCTCCTCTGGTAAGTAGCTACACTGGGATTTGAACTCTGTCCAGCTGTAGCACTTAAGCTGTCAACCACAGCTCTCTACTACAGTCTCTATAAGGAGAACAGGAGAGGGTAGGGTTTTTTCTTAAGTGGAAGTGATCAACAAATTTGAAGATGTCAAAAGGCTTGGCAAGAAGACAGCCGTGGAGTAAATATTTTCTAGGTGCTGGAGAGTACTAGCATTCAGACTGCGGAGTATAAGGAAGGGATTCAGTGGTGAGGAAATTGAGTGTAGACCTTGGGGCCAACAAGTGGGATAGTAGAAGTAAATGGAAGAAGCAAAATGAAGAGTATTTGCTTAGTTCAGAGGAGTCCTTGGGTACATGTAGGTCAGGGACTTTGAAAATGGAAGAACACGTCACCACACAGGTACCTACATAGGTAGGGCCACTGTGTATACATAACTCTCTGTACACATGAACCAGGGACCTCACACTGGAGTTGTGCTGACACATCCTGACAGTATCTGCTCTTGTGTGTGATGGGTCATTGTCACTTCCATAATCTTTATCTCATTTGAACCTAATATTAGCCTTTCACCTATTTCCTGTTGAGGAATTTGAGCTTCAGAGAAGGTCAGTAGTTTGCTAACAGAGGCAGAACTCAGACTTACTTCTAGAACACAAAATTCTCAGAAAGGAGTGAGTTGCTATAAAGGCAGCTCATCCTCTCCCTGTTCCTATCTGGGATTGCTACATAGAAAATCCCACCCTTTTGGAAGTGATTTTAAAAAGGGGCGGGGGTGGGTAGGTTCCTTTGGCTCCTCTTCAGGGGAAGAGTAGTGACATATGTGGTGATTGAGGGGAGAAGACTGAGTATGTGTGGCTCAGCCCCTGCTGGGTTCCCTTTTGTCATCTGCCCACCCACCTGTGGAGGGGTGCATTCTGATGCCTCCTGCCATGTTGTCAGCTTCCGGAGGCAGCTCTGCATGCTCTAGACCAAGGTTCATAGTCAGAATTGGTGCTTGGGTGGACATGTTGTCTGATTCAGATATAGTGTAGGCTTATGACCCAAGCTGCATTTCCACCCAACTCTACTAGAACCAAAGCTGATTCGCCTGTAGACTCCTATGTCTCTTTCACAGTTGGTTCCAAGCTTGGGCTGGAAAGTGAAGGGGCAGGGGTAGGAAGGCATCAGTTACTTTTTCTGCCAATCCCCCAAAGAAAGACTGACATTCTTTCTTCTCCATGAAAGCTAAATTCCAACATAAGAACTGGAAAGATCTTACAGCTATCTCAGTCCCAAGCCAGGAGGGATTTTATGCTTTGTGGAGAGTAAGGAGTGGGGTATGGATAATAGAAGCAGAGATCCACTAAGTATTGGTTTCTTCATCTTCAGGTGAATGAACAAATTAAGCTGACGGTTCTGAGCCAGGACTCCATCATAGTCACCTTCACCTCCCTAAATGAGACAATAACACTCTCTGTTTCAGCCAACAATTGTCCGCATGGAGTAGCGCAGGATAAACGGGTAAGCCAAAGCAGACCAGGTCCCCAGGGCTGACCCCAGGGTATCTCAATGTGAATTGCCACCCCATATTTCAATGCCTATGCTCCTCCTCTTCCTCCACCCCTGCCCTAGGCAGGGCGCTACCTCTTTCTCTGACTAATGGACTCCTACTCATCATCATTCACTACCTGATGTTAGTACCATCTTCTCCGTGAAACTTCTACCTGTTAGAAGTCTTTCAATTGTGATTGTATCCAATGCAGATTGGCTTAAACATAAAGACAGACTGTATTGGCTCAGTAAACTGAAAAGTCTATCAGTAAGCAGCTTTAGGCACGGGTGAATTCAGGATCTCAAATGATTCCATCAGATCTTCCCATCTCTTGGCTCTGCTTTCCATTTTGTTGGTTTCGTTCTCAGAGAGTTTCTCTCCTTATGGTAACAAGATTGTCATGGGCATCTCTGGGCTTGGTATTCTATGAGCTTTGTTCTTCCTAGGAGAAAGAGGGCTTCTCTTTCCTAAGTGCTTCAGTAGAAGCACCAACATTGCTGCCTCTGCTTAAAATGGCCCCCATGGCCAGGAGCGCATGTTGCTCTCGCAGGCTAGGCTCAAGTGTCATGTCCATCCTGAGAGCCAGGGCATGATCAGCCCCAGGTATACCACCTGCATGATGGATGAGTCAGGAACATCATGGCGCTGTTACCAGAAGAGAGAGAGATGATACTGGAATGAATTACTACCAAAGTGTGATGATGACCCTCTCCACCACCCCCTTTCCCATCCCAAGGAGAGTCTACCTCTCCCTCTGCTCGGCCCTCCCAGTCATGACTCATCTCTATTCTAGCACTCCTTTATTTGTAAGCCTATCTACTCTGCCAGATTGGGAATTTCTTGTGGTTCCTTCTGATGTCTGTTTCACCAGAGCCCCAGCACAAGGACTGCTTCAAATTAAGTACTTACTAAGTATTTGTTGGTGGGTGAGCAAACAGTGGAGACTAGAAGCTCACTTCTTCCATTTGCTGTGTCTTCATGGATCTTTATATGTACCTGGTCCCTAGTCAACATTGTGGAGCGAGATTGGAGAGGATAGAGAGGACACAGTCCCTGATCCCTGAGGGGTTTACAGTCTAGTAGGGAACAGTTGACATATACCTTGACACTGGGATAACCAAGGGCTCATTAATGGAGCAGACCACTTGCATTGCACAGAGCGCTTTGCTGGGATTCCACTGGGGAAGCCTCCTTGGAACAGTAGCAGGAGGACCACACCTCCCAGTTTCCCCAGGGCCAGTCTCAGTTTATACCTGCCAGCCCGGAGGAATTGTTAATAGCATCCCCTTTCACTCTCAATAGTGTCCAGGTTTGCATGATCAGTTATATGACCATCCAGAGGGCAGTTCACCCTCCCCATGTTCCTCTCTGGAGCTGAGCAAGGCTCTTGTGCCGCAGGGGCATTTGCCACCAAGGCTCATAGACTCACAAAGCTGACAGAGCCCATGAGGAGAAGCCAGCCCAAAGTTCTCACTTTACATGCAGACATGGAGGCAGGCATTTGCTAGGGGCCCATGCTATTTGAATAAGGCACAGAACACCTGTGTTTTTCTTGGAAGAGAGCATTGCACCTGTTTTTCACTGCCTTTTCATTTCAGCAGGATTTCAACTTCATTAATTCATTAAGTAATTCAGTAAACATTTATTAGCACTTGCAGTGTGCCAAGTTGGCTGCAGGGATGTAGAAATGGAAGAAATCTCACTCCCTCTAGTCTCTAAGGTATCTTTGGTCTAATGGAAGGGGGCAAAAGCTTCAACAACCCGCTGTAATCCAGCCAGATTGGTGCAGTGTGCTAGGGAGGGGGCACTGTGGGAGTCACTGGGGTACCAGGAGAGAGTGTGTCACTTAAAGGGGCCTCATAGGAGCACCCAGGAAACTCAGATGCCTGTGACTTCAGGCTGCACTCATTACTTCAAAGAGCAAAAGAACCCCAGGGTTCTGACTCCATCTGGGCTAAGATGACGATCATGCTTATTGATGAGTCCACCCTGCCCATTTGGTTCCATGCTATTACTCTAAAAGTTGCTGTTATGTGACTAAGTACACATGATATATGAGGTCATATGTCTATATTTCTTAAAAAGCTTTTTCAGCTGTGTAAAAAAAAAAACGTGAGCTTACTTTTCTTACCAAAGGCAACGGGTATTAGAGAATTGTTCTTTCCCATAAAGTTGCAATAATGCTTCATTTTCCTGGCAACCTCTTGTCTGGCAATTGCTGCAGCCTGGATCATAGCTGAGAACCAGGATGTAAGCAATTAAAGAACCCCATGAATAGCCAAGCCAAGAGAGGTCACTCTATGTCCAAATACCAAACATGCCCTCTGGGACTAGGAAAGCCCCTTAGTAATTCAAGTCTTGTTTTGTCTTACCTAAATGCAATCTTAGAAGCTAGACCTAGAAATCCAGAAGTCCACGACAGAGTCCTGTCTAATATGGTAGCCACAAGCCACAGATGGTTACTGAGCACTTGCAATGTGACAAGCCCAGATGGAGATGGGCCATAAGTGAAAATGCATGCTGCATTTCAAAGACTTGGCATGGAAAGAAAATGTAAAAATTTCTCATGAATAGTTTGATTCTATGTTAAAACCATCATTTTTTGATATATTGGGTTAGATAAAATAGTTATTAGGATTAATTTCACCTTTAAGAGCTTTTTTATGTGGCTACAGGAATGTTTACAACCACATGTGTAGCTTTTATTTTATTTGTGCTGGACCATGTGGTCTAGAAGGTGGCATCTTCATAAGGGAAGCTCACAGAGGCAGTTTGACAGTGTGGTAGAAACCTGGAAAGCTATTTAAAAGGACATCATAACTCAAAAAGCACAATTGTCTTGGGGACATTTAGCATAGGGATAAGCAGACCAATACATTAAAACAGCTTCTGAAAACAGTGCTGTGTTCTAGTCTATAGTCATTGATATTGACCAAGAAGACTGACTTGCCATAAAAGTGACAAGGTAATAACCCCTTCTGTTTGAGAACACAGATTTCTGACTAGACAAACTCCAATAAATGAGGAAATATCAACTTTATTGTAGGTAACACAATTCTCAAATGTTGACTTTAGCTGCCAAGTTAAGCATCTTGGAATATTTTTACATGAAATCCTAAGGTCCAGAAAATTGGTTCATCATAGATTCTTGGACCATCAGAGCCGCAAGGGGCCCCTGAGAACACTTGCTGATTGTGAAGGCTCGCCTAGGTTAGGAAGGGGCCATAGAGCCTTGGGGTAGTCCCTTCCCTTTCTGGGACTCAGTGTCCCCACCTTTATAGTGACATGTAAGGGCCTGCCTGGCTTCCACACACTCCCATCCTGGGACTTTTACAATCCATTCAACCTTTTGTAGGTCTGTGTGTTTGGGGCTAGTTATGACTCATCAGCAAAATCCATGGCAGTCTAGAAAAGCTGAGGGTGGGGATTAGGGTGGCCTCCTCCCACAAAGTTCCCGTCACTGAGAAGCTTGTTAAATGGCTTCCCCAGACACCCATCACCTTGGAAGGAGCCACCTATCAGAGTGACAGGCAGGATGGCAGTCCTAGCTTTTACAGCCCTGCAGCCAGGCTTCTCACTAAATATTTCTATCAAGGCAGCACTTTGGAAGTGAGGCAACACCTCAATTTAAATGTTTTATTAGCCCAGAGTGCCACCTCAAAACCTTATTGGAAGCAGGCTGAGTATAAATTACAAATAAATAAATAAAATTAGCCCAGAAGCAGCAGCTGGGGCCAACAACCAGAAGGATGGTTGAAGCTTTGCTATTAATTGGGGCATCCTTTACAGAAGTCCTGACTGCAGGGCAAAGAAGAATCTATAGACTGACTTCGTCACACTTCAGAAAATCTGTCCCCCATCCATCCCATTCTCTCTACTTGAGGCTTCAATTCCACTGAAGAAAATTTTTTCTGCAACTGCTCTGTATTAAGCAGGAGATATAGAAAGCAAAGATCCTGCCTTGGAGGGGCCAGTCACATTGAGAGATAAAGAAAGTACAAAATGGCCAGGCCCAGGGTGGAAAGGACAGCAATGGGCCCTTATGCTGGTTTAGCATGGAGAGCACTTCCCCTGGCTGAGGAAATCAACAAAGGCTTCCTGGAGAAAAGGTCAGACCCCGACTGTCATGAACTCCGAGATCTGAGCCTCATTCCACATGCCTCTGAAATGCTGTAGCAGAGGTAGAGGTTGAACGGTGGGGCAGCCCCAGCAAAGGCCTCGCTGTCCTACAGAGGGCCTCAGAGCCAGAATGGCTTTTCAGGGTAGTCCCGAACTGAGGCAAGAGGCCTGGGCCTTTGTGCCCTACAGGAACCAATCTACGTAAGCTTGATCACAGTTTCTCATCTGAGATGTCCTGGCAGCTGTAGGGGACAAAGGGACTCTGGGGAATGCATATAGAGGGGGACTGGCAGCAAGGACTCCAAAGAGGCCCTTGTCTATCTAGTTATTCATAATGCAACAAGCATTAATTGAGCACCTTCTGCATGACAGGCACTCAGACACCAAAGAGACCAAGATCCGGTCCCTGCCCTTGAAGAGCTTACAGTCCAGTGGGGGAGACAGACTCATATGCATCCAGTTACTTCATAAAGGGCTAACTTTTGACTTCAGGCTACATAGAGAGCAAGGAACAGTTTTGCTTCCTGGAGGGGAGCCCTCCCACAAGGGGACATTTGAGTCAGGTTGGGCTGATGTGCAGGAATTCCCTGAGTGCAGGGGGAGAGGGCTGTGTCCCAGGCAGAGGGGACAGCACATCCTCCAAGCTGGAGCAAGGCCTAGTTGTTGGTGGGCTGAGCCAATGGCTCCTGGGCTCCTGGCGGGGAGGCAACAATGCTCTCCCCCTTGGCCTCTCCCCAGCTGCTGACCCGCATGGACGACAAGATGTCTAAGATGAGCCGAGCCCTAGTGGGGATCAAGAAGCGGTTTCAAAAGACAGTGTCACAGTTTATGAATTCTGTCTTGTTGGCAGCAGGTAAGGAGCAGAAAAGTAGAGTGATGCCTGTCAGATAACTTCCTAAATCCTGAGTCACCTGCAAGGCATCTCTGAGGACAGCTTTTTACCACCTGGGGAGGTGGGTGGGCAGGGCGACCTCCTCATCAGTAGATTGGGTAACAAGGCTCAGGCTCCCGAAGCAAGGGTACTTGCTCAGGGCCGTGTCTCAAGTAGTGGTGGCCTTTGCCACCTTCAGTTTTCTGAGCATGGTCCCATGTGTCCTCAGTGTCTCCTGTAGTTGTCTTATTTTCCTGGACCTCCCATCATTGTTCTATAACTCTCTCTGTCCCCATCTGGTTCACCTTTCAGCTCTCCCATATTGCCCGTCATCCATTTGTAGACCCTGTTCCTCTCCTTGCGGACAATCTCAGTATAAGGGAAAAAAGCAGCCAGTTCACCAGTCTGTCCTTGTTAGGCTACAGGGTTCCCCCTGGGGCCAGCCTGGTGACCTCAAAACTGCTCCCACATCTAGACTTTCTTCCTGCTGTTGGGCCTGGGGACAGAGGAACAGTGATTTCCATTCCATGCCACCCTGGCTGGGCACCAGGGGGCTGTGTTCCAAGGAGTTTTTCCTCATCCCTAAAGACTCAGTTCAACTGTACTCCTCCTCCAGAAAGCCTTCCCTGGTTCCCTAAGCTGAATGAGTCATATGCTCCTTTGGGTTCCCACAGCATATGTAAAATGTGCTCTAATTATAAATCTTACTACCTAGCATTATGAATAGTTCTTTGCTTGTCCATCCCCCCTGTATCCCTGCTAGGAGTTCTCAGAGGCAGGGAACCCTGTTTTGGGTCATCTCTATATGTCTAGCATCCAATAAACATCTGGTAAGTGAATGAAGGAATGAAAGGTCCTGGGCCTCAGAAGTTTTCAAGTCTAGTAGGAGAAGCAAAACAAGAATACAAATAAACACAACAAAGAAAGTAGATGGAAACTACTTAAATCTGGAGATATAGGGAACAGCATTCTCAGGGAAGAGAACAGCATGGATGCATTGTATACCCAGCCTCTATGAGTGCTGTGGAGGACACAGAACTGAATGAAATGCAGGCTCCTTGGCAGAAGAGGGATCTCAGCTGGGTCTTGACAAATGAGTAGAAATAAGATTGATTTGTTCTTACATTTCAGCCAGTATTTACCAATCCACTAACTGTACTGGGGTGGAGTTCTATGCCAGACAGCAGAAGGGAGGCAACCTGGCTTGTGAGTGTGTGAGAGTGGAGGAGTGGAGAGGAAGATGAGCTGAAGGGCTGCTCATGTGCAGAGCCTCATAGCAGGGCGGGGAAGGCCGGGCCATGAGGGAGAGTGACAGCCATGTCTTCTGTTAACAGGCCTATTCACCATAGAATACCCAGTTAAGGAAGAGGCACAAAGCAATCGAACCAAGGTAAAATCGGGTACCTATGTCGAGCGAGGCCCCAAGCCAAGTTTATACTCAGAAGTCCTTTTATTACGATCTCGGTCAGCCCGACCTGAATCCTCAGTTGGAGAGTCTTCGAGGGAAGAGCATGGGTCCGTTTCCGTGAGCCCCACTCGGAGGAAGACCATCAAGACCCAAGCCAAAGCCATGATCACACCCAGGTAGGCTTGGGCCTTCATTGCTTCTGGCCTCCATGTGTCAGACATGGTGATGGGCGGTGGGCACACCATGAAGAACGAAACAGATGAGGCCCTTCCCTCTTGGAGCAGAAATTTTAGGGGTGTGAGAAGATAGACAATAAATACAAGAAGAATTGAAGTCATTTTAGGTAGTGATATAGGCTAGGAAGAAAGTAAATCAGGGTCACCTTAAAGCAGAGGTTGGCAACGTAGGGCCATTCACCAAATCTAGCCCCACCGCCTACCTTTTTATAAGTGAAGAAGAGTTTTTAGCTTTTTAGATGCTTAGGGGGGAAAGATCAAAAGAAGAGTATTTTATGACATGTGAAATGATATAAAGTTTAAATATCAGGGTCCATAAGTAAGGTTTTGTTGGAATAGCCACACCCACTCATTTACATATTGCCTGTAGTTACTTTCCCTAAGACAGAAATGTTGAGTAATTATGACTAAGACCATCTGGCCTGCAAAGACTAGAATATTTACTATCTGGCCCTTTATGGAAAATTTTGACTAATGCCAGGAGTGGAGAGTGACTGGGAAGTCTGGGTAAGGTGCTAAATTAGATAGTCAGTGAAGGCAGTTCTGAGGAGGTGATATTTAAATGGGGACCCACGATGGGCATTGAGGAGGGCACCTGTGGGGATGAGCACTGGGTGTTGTATATGAGCCATGAATCATGGGAATCCACTCCCGAAACCAAGAGCACACTGTATGCACTGCATGTTAGCTAACTTGACAAGAAATTTAGAAAAAAAAGACTAATTTTTACTATATTACCTTAAAGAAAATAAATGAGGAACCATGACGAGAAATAGGTAGGCACAGAGAAGGACAGGGAAGGGTTAGCAGGCAGAGGATAGAGCAAATATAGAGACCTGTGACAAGAACAAGTTAGGTATGTGCTAGGGAAAGTAAGAAGGCCAGTGAAGAGCATGTTGATAAAGAGGGGAGATGGCTGTAAATTGAGGACAGAGAGGTAGCCAAGAGCCACATCAGGTGACCTTGTTAGTGTTATAGGAAATCATTCCATAACTTTAAGACAGCAAGTGACACCATCAGATTTATGGGTTTTTAAACTTTAAAAAATAGATAAAATACATGTCTTTTCTATTTTTCTATTTTAATTTTATATACTATCAATTAATATATATTTTCTATATATATAAAAATACATAAAAATGAACAAATCCTGAGTGTATATAGCTTAGTGCATATCACAAAGTGAACATACCCTATAATCAAATCAAGGAATAGAACATTACCAGTTCCTTAGAAATACCCTCTTGTCCCCTCCCACAGCTTCCTCCCCAAGGGGAAGAGTTCTAGCTTTGTAGATTAGTGTTTGTGTTCTTTTTAACTTTATTGAAATGGAACTACAGTATTCAGTATGTAACTGGCATCTAGCCTCTTTTGCTCAACATTATAATTATGAGTTGTGTGTAGCAGTGTTTTGCTCATTTTCATTGCTGTATGATAACCTATTTTTGAATACACTACAAATTATGCATTCTAATGTTAATGGATATCTGGGTTGCTTACAGTTTTGGTAATGGCAAACTGCACTAGTGTTAGCATGTGTCCTTAATTATTGTTGGTATATGCCTGGATGTGATATTGCTGTCCTAGGGTGGTAGGTACATGTCCCACTTCTTGTGGGACTGCCCATATTCTAGAGTGGTGGTATTGAGTGTCACTCCCACCAGTTCCAGTGGCTCCCCATCCTCACTAATGCTTGACATTGCCAGTCATTTTAATTACAATATGGATTTTCATTGTGTTTCCCTGGTGACTGTCGAGGTTGAGCACCGTTTTGATTGTGCATTGACCATTTTGTATATTCTCTTTTATAAGGTGCCTGTTTAGCTCCCTTGTCCGTTTTTGTACTAGTCATTCACCTTTTCTTGATTTATATTTTGGAGTTCTTCGTATGTTGTGGGTACAAGACTTTTGTCCATTATACACGTTGCAAACGATCTTACGTTTACTCTGGTAATGGTGTCTATTGAGGAACAGAAGTTGGAAAATTTTAATGTCCGATTTTCAATATTTTTCTTTATAATTAGCTTTTTATATCCTATTCAAGAACTTTCCTATTCAGAGAACATGACAGTATTCAACAAAGTAACTTTCCTAGTTAACTTTTTTGTTTTAACTTTTACATTACATCTGTCCTCCACTTGGAGATTTCTGTAGTGATGTGAAATAGGAGCCAACTTTTAATCTTTTCCATCTATATCTATATCTATATCTATATCTATATCTATATCTATATCTATATCTATATCTATCTATCTATCTATCTATAGTTATCTATATCTGTCTTACTGATCCAGCATCCCCTTTTGAAAAGATTGTAACTTCCCTAAGCTTTTTGGTGCAAAGTTTGTCACAAATTAAGGGGCTCTATGTGTATAAATTAGAGGACGTTTTCTGGACTCCTTATTTTGTTTCCTCTTTTTCCAGTCTTTTACAAATACCAGGCTCTCCAATTAATTATTATAGCTTTATAACAAGCATTGATATACAGCAGAGTACGTACTAATACTTTGTTGTTCTAAATTGTTTTGCTGTCCCTTGTAGTTTATATTTCCATATAGGTTTAGAATCACTTTGCTGGTAAAAAATGTATCTTGGCATTTCAACTGGATTGTTAATGTCTTTGTAATATCGTAGTATTTCAATCTGTGAGTAGTATAGCTTTTTATTTATTTATGTCTTCTCTAATCTCTCTCTGGTTTGTAGTTTTCAACACAGAGTTATGTGTCTTTCATTAGGTTTATTTTAAAGTTTTTAGTAGTTTTTGTTGCTATTATAAATTATGTTTTTAATTTAATTTTTTAATTTGTTGCTGGTTATATAGAAAGGCAGTTAATTATATTACAATTTAAATTTATTTTTCATTTACTTACAGTAAGCTTTACTCTTTTTGGTGTATAAGTCTATGAGTTTTGACAAATGGATGGAGTTGTATAACCACCACGATAGCCAAGACATAGAACAACAGAACAGTTTTATCACCTCCTACCCCCGACACGCACAAATTCCCTCATGCTGCCCCTCTGTAGTCAAACTCTTCACTCACCCTTAATCCCTAACAACCACTGACCTGTTCTTTGTAGCTATAGTTTTGTATTTTCTAAAATGTCATATGAAAGGAATTATACTGTGTATGGCCTTTTGAGTTTAGCTTCTTTCACTTAGCATAATGCATGGAAGATTTATTCATGTTGTTGCATGTATCAACAGTTCATTTCTTTTTATTGCTGAGTAGTATTCTATTTCAGGGGGCCCCTGCACTACTCCCACATTCAGAGATTTACCAGAACTCATGGGATTCAGCATATGGAAGCATTCATGTATAAGGTATTATAGTGAAAGGATACATGATAGGATCAGCAAGGGTAAAAGACACAGGTAGAATCTGGATAAATCCATACACAGACTTCTTTATGCTCTCTCCCTCCTGTGAGGGGATGCACCAAGCAAGCTCCTTTCTCTAGCAGTGAAAAATGTGAAAATGTAGTAATGTATGCAATATCTCTGCCCAATCATGCCCATTAAAGACTCAGAACCCAAGGTTTTTATTGAGTGATAGTCACATAGACACTCTCTGCCTAGCAAATATGAAAATTCCAGACTGCTAGAAGGAAAGCAGGTGTTCGACATAAATCACATTGTTTACACAGTGTGGGCATAGCATAGGAAATGGTTCAAGTGCCAGGTTTCTAGACATCGGCAAAGGGCCAACCTTGTAAGCAGGTCCTTCTAAAGATAGTAGCCTTCTATGTTAACTCTTTTGTGCATGTATTACATGGCCTGGATGGATAAAAAGATAATTTATCCATTCACCTATTAAAAGACATTTGGAATATTTTCAGTTTTTGGTGATTATGAATAAAATTGCTGTAAATACCCAAGAACTTTATGTGATCATGGGCTTTCAATTTACTTAAGCAAATACTTAAGAGCTAGATTGCTGGCTCTTAGATTGTAAATCTATGTTTAACTTTATAAGAAACTGCCAAACTGCTCAAGTAGCTGTACCGTTATACATTACTCTCAGCAATGTATGAGGGTTCCAGTTGCTTCAAATCTTTGTAATTGGCATCCTCAACTTAAAAAAAATATTTTACCCATTCTAGGGGCACCTGGGTGGCTCAGTTGGTTAAGCGTCTGACTTCAGCTCAGGTCATGATCTCATGGTCCATGAATTCGAGCCCTGAGTCGGGCTCTGTGCTGACAGCTTGGAGCCTGGAGCCTGCTTTGGATTCTGTATCTCCCTCTCTCTGATCCTTCCCTGCTCACACTCTGTCTCTCTGTCAAAAATAAATAAACATTAAAAATTATATATTTTACCCATTCTAATAGATGTGCAGTGATATCTCATTATCATTTTAATTTGCATTTCGCTAATAACTAATGATGTTGAGCATCTTTCCATGGGCTTACTTACCATCATTTGGTAAAATGTCTGTTCAGATCTTTTGCACATTTTCAAATTGGGCTATTTGTACTGTCAAGTTTCGAGAGAGTTCCTCATTCTGGATATAAGTCCTTTATCAGAAACTTGACTTGAAATATTTTTCCCAGTCTGGCTTGTTTTGTTTTGTTTTGTTTTGTTTTGTTTGAGCAAATTTATTTTGATGTAGTCTAATGTATTTTTTTTTCTTTTCTGGATTGTGATTTTGGTGTCATGTCTAAAAACTCTTTGCCTAAGCCAGTGGTTCTCAACCAGAGACAATTCTGATCCCCAGAGGACATTTGGCCATATTTTGAGAGTTGTTTTTTTAAGTTTATTTCTTTATTTTGAGAGACAGTGTGTATACACATGCGTGTGCACACACATGAGTGAGCAGGGGAGATAGAGAGAGAGAAAGAGAATCCTGCATTGACAGTGCAGAGCTTGACATGGTTTCTATCCTACCAGCTGTGAGATCATGACCTGAGCTGAAATCAAGAGTCAGATGCTTAAGTGGTTGAGTCACTCAAACACCCTGGAGACATTTTTTAATCGTTACAATGTGAGAGGGATTGCTACTGCTATCTACTGAGTAGGGGTCAGAGATGCTGCTAATCATCCTACGATGCACAAAACGACCTGCACCACCACACACAAGAAAGAATTAAGTAGTCCAAAATGTCAGTAGTGCTGACTGAGAAAACCTGGTCTAACCCAATGTCACAAAGTTCTCCTTCAAAGTTTTATATTTTTATGTTTTGTATTTAGGCCTATGATCTACTTTGAACTAATGTTTGTTTAAGGTACAAAGTGCGGGTTGAAGTTTATCTATTTTGCATATGGATATCCAGTTGTTCGAGTGCCATTTTTTGAGACGATGTCCTCTTCTCTGTTATGTTGCCTTGGTACTTGTGTAAAAAATCAATTGGCCATATATGTGTGGGTTTCTTTTTATTTTCTTAATATGGTGAATTATGTTGATTTCAAATGTTGAGCCAGCCTTGCATTCCTGGGATAAACTCCACTTTGTCATGAGGTACTATTATTTTTCTCTTTTGCTGGATTCAATTTACTAATATTTGGGGGAGAAGTTTTACATCTATAGTCATGAGGTTATTGGTCTGTAGTTTTCTTGTAATGTTTCTGTCTGGTTTGTCAGGGTAATGCTAGCCTAATAAAATGGGTTGGGAAGTTTTTCTACCTCTTCTATTTTGTGTTGAATTGTTTTGTTTTTTTTTTTTTTTTTTTCTAATTCACCAGTGAAACCATGTTGCCTGCCATTTTCTTCATTAGAAAAATCTTTAAAACACACTTAATTACTTAAATAAATACAGGACTATTCTGGTCATCTGTTTCTCTTGAGTGAATTTTGATAGTTTGTGTCCTTAAAGGAATTGACCCATTTCATCTAATTTATTGAATTTATATGCATAGAATTGTTCATTAATATTCCCTTATCATCTTTTTAATGTCTGTAACGTCTTCAGTGAGAGCCCCTCTATGATTTCTAATGGTTATTTGGATCTTCACTTTTTTATCTTAGTCAGTTTGGCTGTAGTTTTGTTAATTTTATAACCTTTTCAGAGAATCAGCTTTTAATTTTATTGATTTTTCTCCATTGTTATTCTGTTTTCAATTCCATTATTTATGGCATTTATTTTTTATCTTCCTTCTGCTTGTTTTGTGTTTAATTTGCTTTTTACAGTTTCTAAATTGTAAGCTTGGATTATTGGTTTGAGGCCTTATTTTCTAACATGTAAGTATTTAATTCTGCAAACTTCCTTCTAAACGCTGTTTTGCCTACATTCCATAAATTTTGCAATGATGGATTTTAATTTTAATTTTCATTTTGTTTGAAATATTTCCTAATTTCCCTGTGATTTCATCTTTGGTACATGGGTTATGTAGAAATCCAATCTCTAATTTCCAAATCTTTGAGAATTTTCTAGATATCTTTTTGTTATTGATTTTAGTTTATTTCTGGTGCAGAGAACATATTTTGTATGATTTCTGTTCTTTTGATTTGCTAAGGTTTGTTTTATGATCCCTGAATATGGTCTATCTTGGTAAATGCTACATGTGCACTTGAAAAGAATTGCATTCTGCTCTCGATGGGTGGAGTCTTCAGCAAATCTTTCAATAGAGGATCATTTACAAATGTCAATGAGGTACAGTCATAGAGTTGTTTAGCTCTTCTTATCCTTGCTGATTTTCTGTCTTCTTACTCTGCTGGTTACTGAGAAAGGAATGTTTATGTCTCCAAGCATGATTGTGGATTTTTTTGCTTAAATTCCTTAAAATATGTATAACTGTTGAAAGCAAAAATTATAACATTTTTGAGGTGTTTCAATCTATGTTTTCAATATCTTCAAATTGTATCATATTTTTGTTTCATAAATCTTGGACCCATGTTGTTAGGTATAGCACATTTGATTCTTTTAACATTATGTAATGTCCTCTTCAGACCTAATAATTTTTTTTGTTCTGAATTCTACTTTGAATAATAATAATAATAATAATAATAATAATCATCCCACTTCAGATTTCTTTCAATTAGTGTCTGGTATAACTCTTCCATTGTTAATTTTATTTTTATTTTTTATCTTTTGTTTGTTGAAGTAAACTCTAGACCCAACATGGGGCTCAAAATCACAACCCCAAGATCAAGAGTCACATGGTCTTCTGACTCTGTCAGCCATGCACCCCTCCATTCTGTTACTTTCAATCTATCTGTATCTTTATATTTAAACTATGTTTCTTGTAAACAGTGTATAGTTAGGTCTTGTATTTTTACCAATATGACACTCTTTTAATTGGTGTATTTAGACCCTTTACATTTAATTAATTATTGATATAGTTAGATTTATGTCTACTATTTTATTTTTCTGTTTATATCCTGTTTTTGCTTTGTTTTTGTTTTTGTTCCTCTCTCTTCTCCTGCCTTATTTTGAATTACTTGAATATTTTTAGTATTCCCTTTTAATTTGTGTATTGGCTTTTTAGTGTATGTCTTTATGGTTTAATTTTTCTTTTTTAGTATTTGCCTTAGGATTTACATTCTACATGCTTCACCCTAAACAGTCTATCTAGATTTAATATTGCCATTTTGAGGGAAATGTAATAATTTTACAACTATATAAGTCTTTTTATTCTTCCCCCTTTATACTATAGTGGTTGGTGTATTATGTCTATGTATATGGAAACACTTCAACAATGTTATAATCTTTGCTTTCATTGGTCATAAATTCTGAATAACTCAAGAAAAATATATGCTTTATTATATTTACTCAGATATTTATAATTTCTGCTGCCTTTCTTTAATTTCTGAAGTTCTGGGTTTCCCTCTGAGATCATTCCCTTTCAGCCTGATGAATTTCTTCTAGCATTTCTTTTAGAGCAAGTCTGTTGGTGATAAATCTTTTTTATTTTCCCTCACTTGATCATGTCCTCATTTTGCCTTAATTCCTGAAGGACATTTTCACTGGATAAAAAATTCTGGTTCAATAGTATTTGAATTATATTTACTCAGATATTTATAATGTTCTTCTTTCAGTACCTTAAAGATGTTGTTCTCCTGTTTCATAATCTCTATAGTTTCTGATGAGAAACCCATAGTCATTTAAATTGTTGTTCCTCCATATGTACTGTGCCCATGCGATTGCTGCCACTGCCATATGAGTGCAATTCTGCTGCTGAAACTGGCCTTGTGGAAGAACCAGGAGAGGAAAAAGAAGGCATAAAAAGATGATTCTCTTCACACTCCCAGAATTACGGGGATCTATTTTCTTCTTCTTTGGCTAGAAAGAAGGTTTCTCCTCAAGGATTTTATTAACCAGTTCCATTGTTCACTTCTCCAGATTCAGTTCACCCTCAAGTCCAAGCAGGATATATAAGAAAGAGAAAGACCAGGAAACTCACCACTACACACTGATTGTTCCTTAAGTTTTGACTCCTTGCTCCCTCCTCTCACAATCTACCTGCTATTATTTATCTTTCAAAGGCACCAGGTAGTTTTAAAAAATTCTTTCTAGAATTGTAGTCAATGGGAGAAAGAAACTACAGTGTGCTTACTCCATCTGAGTAAAAACTGGCAGCCACAATTGAATTCTGCATATTGACTTTTTACCCATTGATCCTGCTCAGTTCACTTAATAATAGTTTTATCAGTTGATTATTTTGGATCTCCAACATACATAGACTTGTTATCTACAAGAGTAAATTCTTCTTTTCTAAATATTATACGTTTTTATTTCTTTTATTGCCTAACTGCACTGGTTAGATCTTCTAAGACAATTTTCAAAAATAGTTACAAACAGAGAAGGAGGGAGGCAAACCATAAGAGATTCTTAAATACAGAGAAAAAACTGAGGGCTGATGGGGAGGGGCGAGGGGGAAAATGGGTGATGGGCATTGAGGAGGGCACTTGTTGGAATGAGCCCTGGGTGTGTGCAAGCGATGAATCATGGGAATCTATCCCCCAAACCAAGATCACACTGTATACACTGTATGTTAGCCAACTTGACCATAAATTATATTTTAAAAAAAGGAAGTGGTAATGATAGGCATTTTGGTTCATTCTCATCTTAGAGGAAAGTTTTTCAGTATTTTTTTCTATTATGCTGTAGATTTTTTATAGAAACCCTTTATTAGATTAAAAATTTATCCTTTTAGTTCTAGTTTACTAAGAAATTTTTTTTATCCTGAGTCAATATTAAATTTTATCAAGTACCTTTTCTGCATCTGTTGAAATTTAGCGTGTGCTTTTTCCCTTTATTCTATTATTGTGGTAAATTTTATTGATTGCATTTCAAGTGTTCAACTAATATTGTATTCCAACATAAATCTAACTTGGTTTTTATATACTATATCCCCTTTTTGCATATTGCTAGATTTGGCTTGCTAATTAATTAATTAATTAATTTATTTATTTATTTATTTTTCTTTATTTTTTAAAATTTACACCCAAGTTAGTTAGCATATAGTGCAACAATGATTTCAGGAGTAGATTCCTTAATGCCCCTTACCCATTTAGCCTATCCCCCCTCCCACAGCCCCTCCAGTAACACTCTGTTTGTTCTCCATATTTAAGAGTCTCTTGTTTTATCTCCCTCCCTGTTTTTATATTATTTTTGCTTTCATTCCCTTATGTTCATCTCTTTTGTCTCTTAAAGTCCTCATATGAATGAAGTCATATGGTATTTTTCTTTCTCTGATTGACTAATTTCACTTAGCATAATACCCTATAGTTCCATCCACATAGTTGCAAATGGCAAGATTTCATTCTTTTTGATTGCTGAATAATACTCCATTGTGTGTGTGTGTGTGTGTATGTGTGTTGTGTATGTGTGTATGTGTGTGTGTATACACACACATACCACATCTTCTTTATCCATTCATCTATCGATGGATATTTGGGCTCTTTCCACACTTTGGCTCTTGTTGATAGTGCTGCTATAAACATTGGGGGTGCATGTGCCCCTTAGAAATAGCATACCTGTATCCCTTGGATAAATACCTAGTAGTGCAATTGCTGGGTCATAGGGTAGTTCTATTTTTCATTTTTTAAGGAACCTCCACACTGTTTTCCACAGTGGCTGCCCCAGTTTGCATTCCCACCAGCAGTGCCAAAGAGATCCTCTTTCTCCGCATCCTCACCAACATCTGTTGTTGCCTGAGTTGTTGATGTTAGCCATTCTGACAGGGGTGAGGTGGTGTCTCATTGTGGTTTTGATTTGTATTTCCCTGATGATGAGTGGCTTGCTAATGTTTTATCTAGGATTTTGGTACTTGTGTTTATGAGAAATATTGGCCAATATTTTTTTCCTTTTCTTGTCATGTTCTGGTCAGTCTGGCTTCTTAAAATAATCTGGGAAGAATTTCTTATTTTTCTATTATCTGCTATTTGTACACTTGAGTTATTTCTTCCTTAAATATTTGATAGAGCTTACCAATAAAGTCATCTGCCCTGGAATTTTCTTTCGGTGGAAGTTTCAAGTAAAACTTTTATTTATTTTTTTTTTTTCAACGTTTATTTATTTTTGGGACAGAGAGAGACAGAGCATGAACGGGGGAGGGGCAGAGAGAGAGGGAGACACAGAATCGGAAACAGGCTCCAGGCTCTGAGCCATCAGCCCAGAGCCCGACGCGGGGCTCGAACTCACGGACCGTGAGATCGTGACCTGGCTGAAGTCGGACGCTTAACCGACTGCGCCACCCAGGCGCCCCAAAACTTTTATTTTTAATAGATATAGGAGTATTCAGATTCTCTCTCTCTCTCTCTCTCTCTCTCTGTGTGTGTGTGTGTGTGTGTGTGTGTGTTTATTTTGGTAAGTTAGATTTTCCTAGGAATTTACCCATTTAATTTAAATGTTTAAATATATTGCAACAAAGTTATTCAAAATATCTTCTTGTGATGTTTTATTTATTTTTTTATTTATTTTTTTTTTTTTTTCAAAAAAATTTTTTTTTCAACGTTTATTTATTTTTGGGACA
This sequence comes from Prionailurus bengalensis, assembly GCF_016509475.1. NCBI lineage: Eukaryota > Metazoa > Chordata > Mammalia > Carnivora > Felidae > Prionailurus > Prionailurus bengalensis. The sequence goes on along the minus strand of NC_057348.1, from coordinate 55,001,339 downwards.
GAGAGAGACAGAGCATGAACGGGGGAGGGGCAGAGAGAGAGGGAGACACAGAATCAGAAACAGGCTCCAGGCTCCGAGCCATCAGCCCAGAGCCTGACGCGGGGCTCGAACTCACGGACCGCGAGATCGTGACCTGGCTGAAGTCGGACGCTTAACCGACTGCGCCACCCAGGCACCCCATTCTTGTGATGTTTTAAATGACTGTAGAATATATAGTGATACCTCCTTTTACATTTATGTGTGCCTTTTTTCTTTTTTCTTCATATATTCACTTAGGATGATTTTCCTCCTGCCTAAAGAACCACCTTTAGAATTCCTTTAGTATGTCTGCTCTTGCCTAATTTTTTATTTTTTGTTTTTGTTTTTTGCCTTAGTATGTCTTATTTCACTTTCCATTTTGAATCATACTCTTGTGATTGGCAATTATTTTCTTTCAGCACTTTAAAGATGTCTCTCTGTTGTTTTATAATTTTCATCATTTCTATTAATAAGTCAGCTCCCAGTCTTATTGTTGCTTATTGTTGAAAGTAATGAGCCTTTTATTCTCTGACTTTTTTTTTTCTCTCCACCTTTAGTTCGTGGCCTCTTTTAGCACGTTTTCCATGACGTGCCAAAATGCAACTTTTATTGTATTCATCTTGTGTGTAGTGCTTCTGTACCTGTGGCTTTCAATGGTTTTGGAAAATTCTCAGCCATTATTTCCTTTTCTCTCTCTCTCCCTTCCTTCCTCCTCCCTCTTCCTCTTCTTTTCCCTCTCCTCTCAGCGTGGGACTCCAGGTATATCCACGTTACACCTTTTCACTAGGTTCCATGCATTTTTTTTCTATGCTGTATTTTAAATCTTTTTCTTCCTTCTATACTTATGTCTAGATATTTTCTTTTCTTATACTTCTTTAACTTTATTTAAATCCAAGCTAGTTAACATATAGTGTAGTAATGGTTTCAGGAGTAGAATTGAGTGATTCATCACTTACATATAGCACTCAGTGCTCATCCCAACAAGTACCCTCCCTCATGCCCATCACCCATTTAACCCATTCTCCCACCCACCTCCCCTTCAGCAACCCTCAGTTTGTTCTCTGTATTTAAGGGTCTCTTATGGTTTGCTTCCCTATCTGTTTTTATATTATTTTTCCTTCCCTTCTGTTTGTTTTGTTTCTTAAATTCCACATGAGTGAAGTCATAAATGTATCTTTCAATGCCTGAGTTATTTCACTTAACATAATAAACTTTAGTTCCATCCACATTGTCGCAAATGGCAAGATTTCATTCTTTTTGATTGCTGAGTAATATTCCATTGTGTATATATACCACATCTTCTTTATCCATTAATCAGTCTGTGGACATTTCAGCTCTTTCCATAATTAGGCTATTGTTGATAGTGCTGCTATAAACATTGGGGTGCATATGCCACTTCAAATCAGCATTTTTGCATCTTTTGGATAAATACCTAGTAGAGCAATTGCTGGGTCATTGGTAGTTATATTTTTAACTTTTTGAGGACTCTACTGTTTTCCAGAGTGGCTGCACGAATTTACATTCCCACCAGTGGTGCAAAAGTGTTTCCCTTTCTCTGCACTCTCACCAGCATCTGTTGTTTCCTGATTTATTCATTTTAGCCATTCTGACAGATATGAGGTGATATCTCATTGTGGTTTTGATTTGTATTTCCCTGATAATGAATGATATTGAGAATCTTTTCATGTGTCTGTTAACCATCTGGATGTATTCTTTGGAAAAGTGTCTGTCCATGTCTTTTGCCCATTTCTTTAGTGGATTATTTGTTTTTGGGTGTTGAGTTGGATAAGTTATTTATAGATTTTTGATACTAACCCTTTATCTGATTTGCAGTAACTTCTTCCATTCCGTCAGTTGCCTTCTAGTTTTATTGATTGTTTCCTTTGCTGTGCAGAATCCTTTTATCTTGATGAGGTCCCAGTAGTTCATTTTTGCTTTGTTTCCCTTGCCTTTGGAGAAATGTCTAGTAAGATGTTGCTGCAGCCAAGGTCAGAGAGGTTGCTGCCTGTTTTCTCCTCTAGGATTTTGATAGTTTCTTGTCTTACATTTAGGTCTTTCATCCATTTTGAGTTTACTTTTGTTTATGGCATAAGAAAGTGATCTAGGTTCATTCTTCCACATGTTGCTGTCCAGTTTTCCCAGCACCACTTGCTGAGGAGCATCTTTTTTCCATTGGATATTCTTTCCTGCTTTGTCAAATATTAGTTGACCATACATTTGAGGGTCCATTTCTGGGTTCTCTATCCTGTTCCATTGATCTATGTGTCTGTTTCTGTGCCAGTACCCTGCTGTCTTGATGATTACAGCTTTGAAGTCCAGAATTGTGATCTCTTCAGCTTTGGTTTCCTTTTTCAACATTACTTTGGCTATTGGGGGTCTTTTGTGGTTCCATGTAAATTTTAGAATTGTTTGTTCTAGCTCTGCTGGTGTTATTTTGATAAGGATTGCATTGAATGTGTAGATTGATTTGGGTAGTATTGACATTTTAACAATATTTGTTCTTCCTATCCAGGAGCATGGAATCTTTTTCCATTTCTTTGTATCTTCTTCAGTTTCTTTCATAAGCTTTCTATAGTTTCACCATACAAGTCTTTTAACTTGTTTGGTTGGGCTTATTACCAGGTACTTTATGGATTTAATGCAATTTAAATGGGATCAATTCCTTGATTCCTCTTTCTGTTGTTTCATTATTGGTGTATAGGAATGCAACTTATTTCTGTGAATTGATTTTTTTTTTTTATTTATTTATTTTTTTTTTTTCTGAAATTTATTGACAAATTGGTTTCCATACAACACCCAGTGCTCATCCCAAAAGGTGCCCTCCTCAATACCCATCACCCACCCTCTCCTCCCTCCCACCCCCCATCAACCCTCAGTTTGTTCTCAGTTTTTTACAGTCTCTTATGCTTTGGCTCTCTCCCATTCTAACCTCTTTTTTTTTTTTTTTCTCCTTCCCCTCCCCCATGGGTTCCTGCCAAGTTTCTCAGGATCCACATAAGAGTGAGACCATATGGTATCTGTCTTTCTCTGTATGGCTTATTTCACTTAGCATCACACTCTCCAGTTCCATCCACGTTGCTACAAAAGGCCATATTTCATTTTTTCTCATTGCCATGTAATATTCCATTGTGTATATAAACCACAATTTCTTTATCCATTCATCAGTTGATGGACATTTAGGCTCTTTCCATAATTTGGCTATTGTTGAGAGTGCTGCTATGAACATTGGGGTACAAGTGGCCCTATGCATCAGTGCTCCTGTATCCCTTGGATAAATTCCTAGCAGTGCTATTGCTGGGTCATAGGGTAGGTCTATTTTTAATTTTCTGAGGAACCTCCACACTGCTTTCCAGAGCGGCTGCACCAATTTGCATTCCCACCAACAGTGCAAGAGGGTTCCCGTTTCTCCACATCCTCTCCAGCATCTATAGTCTCCTGATTTGTTCATTTTGGCCACTCTGACTGGCGTGAGGTGATACCTGAGTGTGGTTTTGATTTGTATTTCCCTGATAAGGAGCGACGCTGAACATCTTTTCATGTGCCTGTTGGCCATCCGGATGTCTTCTTTAGAGAAGTGTCTATTCATGTTTTCTGCCCATTTCTTCACTGGGTTATTTGTTTTTCGGGTGTGGAGTTTGGTGAGCTCTTTATAGATTTTGGAGACTAGCCCTTTGTCCGATATGTCATTTGCGAATATCTTTTCCCATTCCGTTGGTTGCCTTTTAGTTTTGTTGGTTGTTTCCTTTGCTGTGCAGAAGCTTTTTATCTTCATAAGGTCCCAGGAATTCACTTTTGCTTTTAATTCCCTTGCCTTTGGGGATGTGTCGAGTAAGAGATTGCTACGGCTGAGGTCAGAGAGGTCTTTTCCTGCTTTCTCCTCTAAGGTTTTGATGGTTTCCTGTCTCACATTTAGGTCCTTTATCCATTTTGAGTTTATTTTTGTGAATGGTGTGAGAAAGTGGTCTAGTTTCAACCTTCTGCATGTTGCTGTCCAGTTCTCCCAGCACCATTTGTTAAAGAGGCTGTCTTTTTTCCATTGGATGTTCTTTCCTGCTTTGTCAAAGATGAGTTGGCCATACGTTTGTGGGTCTAGTTCTGGGGTTTCTATTCTATTCCATTGGTCTATGTGTCTGTTTTGGTGCCAATACCATGCTGTCTTGATGATGACAGCTTTGTAGTAGAGGCTAAAGTCTGGGATTGTGATGCCTCCTGCTTTGGTCTTCTTCTTCAAAATTCCTTTGGCTATTCGGGGCCTTTTGTGGTTCCATATGAATTTTAGGATGGCTTGTTCTAGTTTCGAGAAGAATGCTGGTGCAATTTTGATTGGGATTGCATTGAATGTGTAGATAGCTTTGGGTAGTATTGACATTTTGACAATATTTATTTTTCCAATCCATGAGCAGGGAATGTCTTTCCATTTCTTTAAATCTTCTTCAATTTCCTTCAGAAGCTTTCTATAGTTTTCAGCATACAGATCCTTTACATCTTTGGTTAGATTTATTCCTAGGTATTTTATGCTTCTTGGTGCAATTGTGAATGGGATCAGTTTCTTTATTTGTCTTTCTGTTGCTTCATTGTTAGTGTATAAGAATGCAACTGATTTCTGTACATTGATTTTGTATCCTGCAACTTTGCTGAATTCCTGTATCAGTTCTAGCAGACTTTTGGTGGAGTCTATCGGATTTTCCATGTATAATATCATGTCATCTGCAAAAAGCGAAAGCTTGACTTCATCTTTGCCAATTTTGATGCCTTTGATTTCCTTTTGTTGTCTGATTGCTGATGCTAGAACTTCCAGCACTATGTTAAACAGCAGCGGTGAGAGTGGGCATCCTTGTCGTGTTCCTGATCTCAGGGAAAAAGCTTTCAGTTTTTCCCCGTTGAGGATGATGTTAGCTGTGGGCTTTTCATAAATGGCTTTTATGATCTTTAAGTATGTTCCTTCTATCCCGACTTTCTCAAGGGTTTTTATTAAGAAAGGGTGCTGGATTTTGTCGAAGGCCTTTTCTGCATCGATTGACAGGATCATATGGTTCTTCTCTCTTTTTTTGTTAATGTGATGTATCACGTTGATTGATTTGCGAATGTTGAACCAGCCCTGCATCCCAGGAATGAATCCCACTTGATCATGGTGAATAATTCTTTTTATATGCCGTTGAATTCGATTTGCTAGTATCTTATTGAGAATTTTTGCATCCATATTCATCAGGGATATTGGCCTGTAGTTCTCTTTTTTTACTGGGTCTCTGTCTGGTTTAGGAATCAAAGTAATACTGGCTTCATAGAATGAGTCTGGAAGTTTTCCTTCCCTTTCTATTTCTTGGAATAGCTTGAGAAGGATAGGTATTATCTCTGCTTTAAACGTCTGGTAGAACTCCCCTGGGAAGCCATCTGGTCCTGGACTCTTATTTGTTGGGAGATTTTTGATAACCGATTCAATTTCTTCGCTGGTTATGGGTCTGTTCAAGCTTTCTATTTCCTCCTGATTGAGTTTTGGAAGCGTGTGGGTGTTCAGGAATTCGTCCATTTCTTCCAGGTTGTCCAATTTGTTGGCATATAAGTTTTCATAGTATTCCCTGATAATTGTTTGTATCTCTGAGGGATTGGTTGTAATAATTCCATTTTCATTCATGATTTTATCTATTTGGGTCATCTCCCTTTTCTTTTTGAGAAGCCTGGCTAGAGGTTTGTCAATTTTGTTTATTTTTTCAAAAAACCAACTCTTGGTTTCGTTGATCTGCTCTACAGTTTTTTTAGTTTCTATATTGTTTATTTCTGCTCTGATCTTTATTATTTCTCTTCTTCTGCTGGGCTTAGGCTGCCTTTGCTGTTCTGCTTCTAGTTCCTTTAGGTGTGCTGTTAGATTTTGTATTTGGGATTTTTCTTGTTTCTTGAGATAGGCCTGGATTGCAATGTATTTTCCTCTCAGGACTGCCTTTGCTGCGTCCCAAAGCGTTTGGATTGTTGTATTTTCATTTTCGTTTGTTTCCATATATTTTTTAATTTCTTCTCTAATTGCCTGGTTGACCCACTCATTCGTTAGTAGGGTGTTCTTTAACCTCCATGCTTTTGGAGGTTTTCCAGACTTTTTTCTGTGGTTGATTTCAAGCTTCATGGCATTGTGGTCTGAAAGTAAGCATGGTATAATTTCAATTCTTGTAAACTTATGAAGGGCTGTTTTGTGACCCAGTATATGATCTATCTTGGAGAATGTTCCATGTGCACTCGAGAAGAAAGTATATTCTGTTGCTTTGGGATGCAGAGTTCTAAATATATCTGTCAAGTCCATCTCATCCAATGTCTCATTCAGGGCCCTTGTTTCTTTATTGACCGTGTGTCTAGATGATCTATCCATTTCTGTAAGTGGTGTATTAAAGTCCCCTGCAATTACCACATTCTTATCAATAAGGTTGCTTATGTTTATGAGTAATTGTTTTATATATTTGGGGGCTCCGGTATTCGGTGCATAGACATTGATAATTGTTAGCTCTTCCTGATGGATAGACCCTGTAACTATTATATAATGTCCTTCTTCATCTCTTGTTACAGCCTTTAATTTAAAGTCTAGTTTGTCTGATATAAGTATGGCTACTCCAGCTTTCTTTTGGCTTCCAGTCGCATGATAAATAGTTCTCCATCCCCTCACTCTCAATCTAAAGGTGTCCTCAGGTCTAAAATGAGTCTCTTGTAGACAGCAAATAGATGGGTCTTGTTTTTTTATCCATTCTGATACCCTATGTCTTTTGGTTGGCGCATTTAATCCATTTACATTCAGTGTTATTATAGAAAGATACGGGTTTAGAGTCATTGTGATGTCTGTATGTTTTATGCTTATAGTGATGTCTCTGGGACTTTGTCTCACAGGGTCCCCCTTAGGATCTCTTGTAGGGCTGGTTTAGTGGTGACAAATTCCTTCAGTTTTTGTTTGTTTGGGAAGACCTTTATCTCTCCTTCTATTCTAAATGACAGACTTGCTGGATAAAGGATTCTTGGCTGCATATTTTTTCTGTCTAGCACCCTGAAAATCTCTTGCCAATTCTTTCTGGCCTGCCAAGTTTCAAAAGAGAGATCAGTCACGAGTCTTATAGGTCTCCCTTTATATGTGAGGGCACGTTTACCCCTTGCTGCTTTCAGAATTTTCTCTTTATCCTTGTATTTTGCCAGTTTCACTATGATATGTCGTGCAGAAGATCGATTCAAGTTACGTCTGAAGGGAGTTCTCTGTGCCTCTTGGATTTCAATGCCTTTTTCCTTCCCCAGTTCAGGGAAGTTCTCAGCTATGATTTCTTCAAGTACCCCTTCAGCACCTTTCCCTCTCTCTTCCTCCTCTGGGATACCAATTATGCGTATATTATTTCTTTTTAGTGTATCACTTAATTCTCTAATTTTCCCCTCATACTCCTGGATTTTTTTATCTCTCTTTTTCTCAGCTTCCTCTTTTTCCATAACTTTATCTTCTAGTTCACCTATTCTCTCCTCTGCCTCTTCAAGCCGAGCTGTGGTGGTTTCCATTTTGTTATGCATTTCGTTTAAAGCGTTTTTCAGCTCCTCGTGACTGTTCCTTAGTCCCTTGATCTCTGTAGCAAGAGATTCTCTGCTGTCCTGTATACTGTTTTCAAGCCCAGCGATTAATTTTATGACTATTATTCTAAATTCACTTTCTGTTATATTATTTAAATCCTTTTTGATCAGCTCATTAGCTGTTGTTATTTCCTGGAGATTCTTCTGAGGGGAGTTCTTCCGCTTGGTCATTTTGGATAGTCCCTGGCGTGGTGAGGACCTGCAGGGCACTTCCCCTGTGCTGTGGTGTATACCTGGAGTTGGTGGGCGGGGCCGCAGTCAGACCTGATGTCTGCCCCCAGCCCACCGCTGGGGCCACAGTCAGACTGGTGTGTGCCTTCTCTTCCCCTCTCCTAGGGGCGGGATTCACTGTGGGGTGGTGTGGCTCGTCTGGGCTACTTGCACCCTGCCAGGCTTGTGATGCTGGGGATCTGGCGTATTAGCTGGGGTGGGTAGGCAAGGTGCTCGGGGGCAGGAGGGGCAGGCTTAGATCGCTTCTCCTTAGGTGATCCACTTCAGGAGGGGCCCTGTGGCAGCGGGAGGGAGTCAGATCCGCTGCCGGAGGTTTGGCTCCGCCTAAGCGCAGAGTTGGGTGTTTGCGCGGAGCGAGCAAGTTCCCTGGCAGGAACCGGTTCGCTTTGGGATTTCGGCTGGGGGATGGGCGGGGGAAATGGCGCTGGCGAGCGCCTTTGTTCCCCACCAAACTGAGCTCTGTTGTCAGGGGGCTCAGCAGCTCTCCCTCCCTTTGTCCTCCAGCCTTCCCGCTTTCCGAGCAGAGCTGTTAATTTCTGACCTCCCAGACGCTAAGTCGCACTTGCTGTCGGAACACAGTCCGCCCGGCCCCTCCGCTTTTGCAAGCCCGACTCGGGGGCTCTGCTTGGCCGGCGAGCCGCCCCTCCGCCCCGGCTCCCTCCCACCAGTCCGTGGAGCGCGCACCGCCTCGCCGCCCTTCCTACCCTCTTCCGTGGGCCTCTCGTCTGCGTTTGGCTCCGGCGACTCTGTTCTGCTAATCCTCTGGCGGTTTTCTGGGTTATTTAGGCAGGTGTAGATGGAATCTAAGTGATCAGCAGGACGTGCGGTGAGCCCAGCGTCCTCCTAAGCCGCCATCTTGCCGCCCTCTCTGTGAATTGATTTTATATCCTGCAACTTTGCTGAATTCATGTATCAGTACTAGCAGGGTTTTTTTGGTGAAGTCTTTCAGGTTTTCCACTTAGAGTATCATGTCATCTGCGAAGAGTGAAAATTGACTTCTTCCTTGACAATTTGGATGCCTTTTGTTTGTTTTTGTTTTCTGGTTGCTGACACTAGGACTTCCTGAACTATGTTGAACCACAGTGGTGACAGTGGACATCCCTGTTGTGTTCCTGACCTTAGGGGGAAAGCTCTCAGTTTTTCCCCATTGAGGGTGATACTAGCTATGAGTCTTCTGTAATGGCCTTTATGATATTAAGGTATGTTTCCTCTATCCCTACTTTCTTGAGGGTTTTTATCAAGAAAGGATACCGTATTTTGTCAAATGCATTTTCTGCATCTATTAAAAGGATCATGTGGTTATTATCCTTTCTTTTATTAATGTGATTGATTTGCAGATATTGAACCAGCCCCACAGTCCAGGAATAAACCCCACTTGATCATGGTGAATAATTCTTTTAATGTATTGTTGGATTCAGTTTGCTAGTTTCTTGTTGAAATTCATCAGGGAAATTGGTCTGTAGTTCTTTTCAGTGGGGTCTTTGTCTGGTTTTGAAATCAATGTAATGCTGGCTTCATAGAAAGAGTTTGGAAGTTTTCCTTCCATTTATATTTTTTGTAACAACTTTAAAATAATAGGTATTAACTCTTCTTTAAATGTTTGGTAGAATTCCCCTGGAAAGCCATCTGGCCTACTGACCTGCATTCCAATTTAGTAATTCTCTCTTTAAATGTATCTAGGCTGCTGATAAAACTTATCTCTTGAGTTCTTGATTTCATTCATTCTATTTTTAAGTTCTAAGATTTCCAACTGATTCTTTTAGAGCTTTTTCTCTGATGAAATTTTTCATCTTGTCTCCTATTTTCTTACATGTATTAGTCATGGCTACTTTAACACCTTTGTCAGATATGTGCAATATTCCTGTGGGTCTGTTTCTCATAGTTTTCAGTTAAACCTTGATTCTTTATATGTCTGATTTTTTGTGTATGCCAGACATTGTGTATGAAAAAATATAGAGAGAATTTGAGGCTTTGGATAATGCAATATTCCTTCAGAGAGGACTTACCTTTGCTTTCAACCATCAACTTGGCTGGGTCCATATCACCCTCACCCAGACAGGAATTTAAGCTGTGTTTCAGTCTTTGTGAGGGCTTGTCTATTTCTGTTTCACTTTTACTCTTTAGGTATAGTTCTTCAGGTCCTCAACTAAAAGCCAGGACTTTTTTCAGGGACATCTTCTTTGGTGGGCCTGAGCTTCCATTTCACCCCCCTACAACCAATGAACATGCCAGGAGTCTCCTCACCTTCTCAGCCTGTCATCCCTAGGTTTCACTTTCAGAATCAGAATTTTCCTTGAGGGGTAAAGCTGTCCTATATGTCATACTTACCTTTCTTGTTTTCTCTCTTTTTCCATATCCTGACCTTTCAAGTTCTCACTTATGAAATGCAAACATATTTTTGTTAATTTTTTCTCAGAAGGAAGGTTTGTCTAAACCCCCCTAGTCAGCCATTGTTGGAAGTGGGAACGTTTCTGATTGCTTTGTGGAAAATTATTTTAGGGTGAAAAGAGTGGAATCATAGTAGTTAGGAGAATATTTTAGTAATCCAGGTGACAGTGATATTGTGCTGTCAGAGGTAGTAGTAGAAATAAGGAGAAAATTAGACATATTTTTAATAAACAAAATATGTAATAACATATTTGTTAACAGAAATGACTAACTGATAGATGTGGAATAAGAGAAAAAAAAGTATTATGGATGACTTTGAGGTTGTTGTCTTAAATAACTGAATGAGGATGGTGTCATTACCTTGGATAGGGAAGAGTGAGGGCAAAGTAGGTTTAGGTGAGAATAAATGTGCAAATTACAAATATACTCCTTTCAGTATGCATTTGTATCTATGTGAGCAAGGATCCTGACCCAGATGGAGAAAACTCAGGACTTATTCAGAGCCACTGTTATTCAGTGGACCCCTGAGTCCATTTCTCCTTTGATCTTAAAACTCACTCTCCTCGTGTGGTAGAACACATCCCTAAAACCCTGGAGTTACAGGAATTAACCAAGTTTATACAACTCTAAGACCTTCTGGTCTAAGTAACTCTAACTCTCAAAACCTCAGTTTCCTTATTTGTCAAATGGGTCTAATAACCCCTGCCCTGTCTACCCTCTCCCTGTATGCTCTTCTAAGTTCCTGGGAAGGGCAACGTCTATTAGATTTGCAGAAGTGCTATTTAAGCTGTAAGTGCTGTAATAACTTAAAATAGTGTGCTTCTGTATTTTCAGATACCTCAGAAACATTGTGGGAAGTGAGGAAGGAACTAACACTAACTGTTTAGTGAACCAGTCCTGCCCTACCATATACCTGGATTAGGTTTTCCTTAGGCAACAGGCAATAAGGCACCAAGGGGAGCAGTGTTTATGTGGGGAGCTGGAAGACAGGATTCCCTCTCCAGAGACAACAGTGAGCAAAGGTGAGCAGAACCTGTAAAAGCCTCTTTTCCTAACCTTCCAGTCTCAGGAACCATAAACATAATGCTGAACAGCAGAGCACTGAGCAGGAGAGGCAGTTTCCAGTTACTCCAACAACTGTTCTATCTTTAAAAACAGGCAGCCCAACTCTGGACAGGAACTGAAGGGATGGACTGCTAGGCATGGGAACTTAAGTGCCAGGCTTTCAGCATTGCAGAGGCCAGAGCTGGCAGGTGGAAGATGAGGACTTTTCCAAATGTGTGGGCCTATCTGAAGAGTAAAGTCAAGTTAGAGTGGGAAGGGGAACAGTTGATGAGACCAGGCTGCAGAGTTTGGATTTGACTTTCAGGGCAAATGACTAAAACCTGGACAGAGAGAGCAATGGGGAGGACCTTCTCATGGGAACACTGACCGGTGGCTGAGAGGAATGTGACCCCACAGGGAAGGAACTGAAGAAGTAAATATCTAACTGTATGGTCCTCTTTACTTCTGATCTCCTGCTGGTGCTCCCACTGGCAAAACCCAACCAGAATTTCTTAAAGCCTGTTTAAGCAAATGCAAATATATTTTACTTCTTCTGTTGCTGCTGCTTCTGCTTCCACTTTTCTTTTGTCTTTCTTTTCTCTTCTTTCTTCTTCAAAAGCATGATATTAAAAATGCTGTTCTGGGGGCGCCTGGGTGGCTCAGTTGGTTAAGCGTCCGACTTCAGCTCAGGTCACGATCTCACGGTCCGTGAGTTCGAGCCCCGCGTCAGGCTCTGGGCTGATGGCTCAGAGCCTGGAGCCTGCTTCCGATTCTGTGTCTCCCTCTCTCTCTGCCCCTCCCCCGTTCATGCTCTGTCTCTCTCTGTCCCAAAAAAAATAAATAAACGTTAAAAAAAAATTTTTTTTTAAATAAAAAATAAAAATAAAAAAAAATGCTGTTCTGAAACTTTGCCTTTTTCACTTAACACTATATCTTAGAAATTGTCCTATAAATTGCTTTTTCTTTTGGCTACATAATATCCATTATATAGATGTTCCATGTTTGATTTGCCCAATTCTGTATTCCTATTCTAACCCATGGGGAAAGCAATGACCACATATATTCATCATTTCACATTTATACAAATATAGCTGTAAATAAATTGCTAAAGATGGAATTGCTGGGCCAAGGGTCACGTGCATTTAAAAGTTTAAGAGATAGTCCAAATTAATCTCCATAAGGGTAATACCAATTTATATTCTCATCAGGAGAATATGTTGCCTTAGTATAGTTTTAATTCATATTTTTCTTAAAATTTTTTTTTTAAATTCAAGTACAGTTAACATACAGTCTTATATTACTTTCAGGTGTACAATATAGTGATTCAACAATTCTTTTTAAAAAAATGTTTATTTAGTTTAAGAGAGAGGTGCACATGCAAGCGGGAGGAGGGGCAGAAAGACAGAATCCCAAGCAGGCCCCCTGCTGTCAGCGAGGAGCCCTACGCAAGGGACTCAATTCCATGACCATGAGCATGACCCAAGTTGAAATCAAGAGTTGGATGCTTAACTGAGCTACCCTGACATCCATTGATTCAACAATTCTGTAAATCACTCAGTGCTCTTCATGATAAGTGCACTCTTAATCCCCATCACTTATTTCACCCATCCCCTACCCACCTCCCTTCTGGTGACCATCCATTTGTTCTCTATAGTTAGGAGTCTGTTTTTTGGTTGGTCTCTTTTTTACTTTGTTCTTTTGTTTTGTTTCTAAATTGCACATATGAGTGAAATCATATGGTATTTGTCTTTCTCTGACTGATTTATTTCACTTAGCGTTATATTCTCTAGGTCCATCCACATTGTTGTAAATGGCAAGATTTCATTCTTTTTATGGAGGTTTAATATTCCATTGTATATATACCACATCTTTATCCATTCATCTTTTGAGGGACACTTGGGCTGCTTTCATAATTTGACTATTGTAAATAAGCTGCAGGAAAAAATGCTTTTGTATTCTTTGGGTAAATACCCAGTAGTAGAGTTATTGGATCATATGGTAGTTCTTTTTTAATTTTTTGAGGACCCTCCATACTATTTTCCACTGTGGCTACACCAGTTTGTATTCCCACAACAGTGCACAAGCATTCCTTTTTCTCCACATTCTTGCCAACATTTGTTGTTCCTTGTATTTTTTATTTTAGCCATTCTGATAGTTGTGAGGTGATATTTCATTGTAGTTTTGATTTGCATTTCTCTGATGATGAGTGATGTTGAGCATCTTTTCATGTGGCTGTTGGCCATCTGCATGTCTTCTTTGGAAAAATGTCTGTTCTCATCTTCTACCCATTTTTTAATTGAATTGTTTGGTTTTGGGGTGTTGAGTTTGATACATTCTTTATAGATTTTGGACATTAACCCTTTATTGGATATGCCATTTGCAAATATCTTCTCCCATTCAATAGGTTGTCTTTTAGTTTTGATTGTTCCCTTGGCTTCGCAAAAGCTTTTTTTATTTTGATGTAATCCCAATAGTTTATTTTTGCTTTCCTTTCCCTTGGCCTTGGGAGACGTGTCTAGAAAAAGGTTGTTATGGCCAGTGTCAGAGAATTTACTGCCTGTGCTCCCTTCTAGGATTTTTATGGTCTCAGGTGTCATATTTAGATCCTTAATCCACTTTGAGTTTATTTTGTGTATGGTGTAAGAAGTGGTCCAGTTTCATTCTTTTGCATGTAGCTGTCCAGTTTTCCCAACATCATTTTTTGAAGAGACTGTCTTTTTCCCATTGCATATTCTTGCCTCTTTTGTTGAAGATTAATTGACCATATAATTGTGGTTTTATTTCTGGGCTCTCTAATATGTTCCATTGATCTATGTGTCTGTTTTTGTGCCAGTACCATACTGTTTTGATTATTGCAGCTTTGTAATATATTTTGAAGTCTGGAATTGTGATACCTCCGGTTGTTTGTTTTGTTGTTGTTGTTGTTTTAAAGATTGCTTTGGCTATTCGGGGTCTTTTGTGGTTCCATACAAATTTTAGGATTATTTATTCTAGTTCTGTGAAAATGCCATTGACATTTTGATAGGGATTGCATTAAATATGTAGATTGCTTTGAGTGGTATGGGCATTTTAACAGTATTTGTTCTTGCAGTCCATGAGAATGGAATAGCTTTCCCTTTTTTTTGTATTAGCTTCCATTTCTTTCATCAGTATTTTATAGTTTTCAGAGTACAAGTGTTTGTTGGTTAAATTAATTATTAGGTTTTTTATTATTTTTGGTGCAATTGTAAATGGGATTGTTTTCTTGATTTCTCTCTCTTCTATTTCATTATTAGTGTATAGAAATGCAATGAATATCTGTATGTTAACTTTGTATCCTGAGACCTTACTGAATTCATGCATCAATTCTAGTTGCTTTTTTGGTGGAGTCTTTAGGTTTTTCTGTATAATAGCATCATGCCATCTGCAAATAGTGGAAGTTTTACTTCTTTCTTACCAACTTGTATGCCTTTTATTTCTTTTTGTTGTCTTCGAGTACTGTGTTGAATAGAAGTGGTGAGATTGTACAAGCTCATCTTGTTCCTGACCTTACAGGAAAAGTTCTCAGTTTTTCCCCAGTGAGTATGATGTTTGCAGTGGGTTTTTCATATGTGATCTTTATTATGTTGAGGTATGCTTCTCTAAATCTACTTTGTTGAAGATTTTCTTTTTATCACGGATGGATGTTGTACTTTGTCAAATGTTTTTTCTGCATATATTGAAATGATCATATGGTTTTTATCCTTTGTCTTGTTGATGTGCTATATCATGTTGATTGATTTGTGAATATTGAGCCACCCTTGCATCCCACAATATGACTTTATTGTGGTGAATGATTTTTTAATATATTGTTGGATTCAGTTTGCTAATGTTTTGTTGAGGATTTTGTATCTATATTTATCAGAGATAGTGGCCTGTAGTTGTGTTTTTTTTTTTTTTTTGTAGTGTCTTTATCTGGTTTTGGTATCAAGGTTATGCTGACCTCATAGAATAAATTTGGAACATCTTTCCTTTTTCTCTATTTTTTCTTCTTTTAATGTTTGGCAGAATTCACCTGTGAAGCCATCTGGTCCTGGACTTTTGTTTGCGGGGAGCTTTTTTATTTTTAACGTTTATTTACTTTGAGAGAGAGAGAGAGAGGATGAACTTGTACACGCGTGTAGAAGAGGGGCAGAGAGAGAGAGAGAGTGAGAGAGAGAAAGAGAGGGAGAATCCTAAGCAGGCTCTAGACTGTCAGTGCATAGCCCGATACAGGGCTCAATCCCAAGAACCATGAGATCATGACCTGAGCTGAGATCAACAGTAGATTTAACTGACTGAGCCACCCAGGTGCCCCTGCTAGGAACTTTTTGATTACTGATTCAATTTTTTTCCATAAGTGATCTGTTCAAATTTTCTATTTCTTTCTGATTCAGTTTTGGGAGGCTATATGTTTCTAGCAATTTGTCCATTTCTTCTAGGTTGTCCAATTGGTTGGCATATAGTTTTTCATAATATTCTCTTTTAATCCTTTGTATTGCTGTGGTGCTGGTTGTTATTCTTTCCTCTTTCATTTCTGATTTTGTCTATTTGAGTCTTGTCTTTCTCTGTTTTTTGTTCTGTTTTGTTTTGATGAGTCTCGCTGAAGGTTTATCAAGTTTATCTTTTCAAAGAGCCCAGCTTCTGCTTTCATTGATCTGTTGTATTGTTTTTTTAGTTTCTGTTTTGTTTATTTCACTCTAATCTTTATAATTTCTTTCCTTCTACTGGTTTGGGTTTTCTTTGTTCTTCTTTTACTACTCCTTTAGGTGTAAGTTTAGGTTATTTGAGATTTTTCTTGCTTCTCAAGGTAGGCTTGTATTGCTATATACTTTCTTCTTAGAGCTGCTTTTGCTGCATCCCAGATTTTGTACCATTGTGTTTTCATTTTCATTTGTTTCCACATATTTTAATTTCCTCTTTGATTTCTCAGTTGGCACATTCATTGTTTAATGCATGTTATTTAACCTTCACATATTTGTGGCCTTTCCAGATTTTTTCTTGTGGTTGATTTCTAGTTTTACAGTGTTGTGATCAGAAGAGATACATGGTATGGTTTCAATATTTTTTATTTGTTGAGACTTGTTTTGTGACATAATATGTAATCTATTCTGGAGAATGTTCCATGTACACTTGAAAAGAATATATAGTCTGCCATTTTAGGATGAAATGTTCTGAATATATCTGTTAGATCCATCTGGTCTAGTGTGTCACTCAAAGCCGCTATTTCCTTGTTGATTTTCCATTTGGATGATCTGTTCATTGATGTAAATGGGGTGTTAAAGTCATCCCCTACTATTACTGTATTACTATTGATTACTTTTTGTATATTTGTTATTAGTTGCTTTTATGTATTTGGGTGCTCCCATGTGGGTGAATAAATATTTACAGTGATATATTCTTGTTGGAGTGTTCCTTTTAGGATTAATTAGATAGTGTCCTTCTTGGTCTTTTGTTACAGTCTTTGTTTTAAAGTCTACCTTGTCTGATATAAGTATTGCTACACTAGCTTTCTTTTCACTTCCTTTTGTATGATAAATTCTTCTCCATCCCTTCACTTTTAATCTGTATGTGTCTTTAGGTCTGAAATTAGTATCTTGTAGGTGATTACTTTAAGTTTTTTATCAGGTATATTACTCATCTCCATTTCATTTAGGTCTCTTGCTGTGATTTTGTCCTGTTCTTTCATTTGGGACATATTCCTCCATCTCTTCGCTTTGCCTGACTCTGTGTCTGTTACATGTGTTATGAATTCAGCTATATCTCCTGCTCTTGAAAGTAGTGGCCTTATGAAGAAGAGGTCCTGTAGTGCCCTGCTGTGCAGTGTCCCCTGTTCCCTAGAACTGGTGCTTCAGGGGTGTCTCCTATGTGTGTTCTGTGTACCCTGCCATTGTGGCTGAGTCACTTTTGCCTTCAGTTATCAGCAATGGCTCTCTCTACCTGTTGTGGGCAGGGCTTGTTTCCTGTGTTGTTAATGGGTTAGTCTGAGGCTTCCAGTTTGAGGTTTGAGTTGAGTCAGGCCAGGCATTTTCCAGAGATGCAGTAGCACCAATATACAGAGTGCTTTTCCTGTGTTCTTCCCTGAGAAGTTTTGTTGGTGGGCAGAGCCTACATAGACCAGATGTCTGCTCCCAGGCCTCTGCTGGGCCACAGTTGGACTGGTGTCAGTGGTTATCTTCCCCATTCCCTGGGGCAGGTGTCACTTTGGAGTGGTACTGGTCCCTGTTGGAGCAGCTTGCATGCTGCCAGGCTTGTGGCATCACTCTGGATGGGCTCCATCTAAGGGCATATGGGAGTGGGGGGTGGTGTCTGAAGGAGAATACAGAAGCAGGGCAGGTGGTGTTAACAGGGTCTAAGAAGATTTGCTGTGGGAAGGGACCTACAGCTTCTGGAAGCCATGGCCTGCCAGGTTGGAGGGGGTGGATCCACAGAAGTGTGTGGGGATAGGGTGCCCTGTTAGCAAGTAAGTAGCGAATTTCAGCACTGCACTCGTTGCAGGTATCTACGTGTCTAGGCTAGGGCGTAGGGGAGGGAAATGGCACCTGCCAGCTCTTGGTTCCTAGAGAACTCTCCCAATGATCCTGCCCCTTCAGCACATGCTCTGAGATTAGTAAACAGATCTTCTTCCTGTATACCTCCGGCAGTTTTCAAACTGCTGCTTCTATGCTGTATCTCCATGGGGCTGTTTGTGCTGTTTAAGGGCAGGGACTCAATTTCCTATTGCCCTCTCAGAGTTTTGAAAATCCCACTGATTTTTAAAGTTCCAGATGTTAAGCCCTCTGATCGTAAGAACTCACAAAATTTGGCCCCTCTGGTTTTCAAAGCCAAACATTATGGGGATTTGTCTTCCCTGTGCAGTTTCCGCATGACTGGGGTGCCTGATGTGAGGGTCTATTTCTTTCCCCTCTCCTCCCCTGCAGTATCCCTCCCTTCCAGCACAATCCTCCAGGTCCATTTAGTTCCTGACTGTGTTTTCACTCTTCCTATCTTCTTTGATGTGGCCTCTTCTTTATATTTAGCTGTAGAGAGTCTATTCTGCCAGGTTTTGGGTTGTTTTCTGGGACATTTACACTGATATAGGTGTTAACCTAATTGTATTTATGAGACGGGTGAACTTAGGGTCCTCCTACTCTACATCTTCCATACTTATTTTATTGTCAGTGAAGTCAAGCGTAATTTTATAATTTCTTTTTCAACTTTATGTTGTGGTAAAATACACATAACATAAAATTTATCATCCTGGTCATATTTAAGTGTATATTTCAGTGGTATTAAATACATTCATGTTATGAGACCATCACCACTGTCCATATCCAGAACTCTCTTCATCTTGTAAAACTGAAACTCTGTTCCCATTAAACACTGACCACCCATTTCCTCTCCCTCAGCCCCTGGCAACCACCATTCTACTTTGTTTTTATGACTTCGATTACTCTAAGTCCCTTAAATAAGTAGAATCATACAGTATTTGTCTTTTAGTGAGTAGCTCATTTTACTTAGCATAATGTCTTCCAGGTTTATCCATGTTGTAGTGTGTGTCACAATTTTTTTCCTTTTAAGGGTTGAATAGTATTCCATTGTATATATAGACCACATTTTGTTTATTCATTTATCTGTTGATAGACACGTGGGTTACTTCCACGTATTAGCTATTGTGAGTAATGCTGCTATGAAGATGGGTGTACAAATATTTCTTTGAGAACTGTTTTACATTCTTTTGGGTGAATGCCCATAATGCATTTGCTGGATTATATGGAAATTATCTCTTTTTTTTTAAACATTTTTAATGTTTATTTAGTTTTGAGAGAAAGAGTGTACGTGGGGGAAAGGCAGAGAGAGAGGAAGACACAGAATCTGAAGCAGGCGCCAGGCTCTGAGCTGTCATCTGTCAGCTGAGATCATGAGCCGAAGTTGGATGCTTAACTGACAGAGCCACCCATGCACCCCGAAGTTGTCTCTTGTTTTTGAGGAAACACCATATAGTTTCCCACAGTGGCTGTACCACTTTACATTCATACCAACAGCACACAAAGTTTCCAATTTCTCCACATCCTTGCCAACACTTGCTGTTTTCTCTTTTTTTTTTTTTTTTTTAAATTTTTTTTTTCAACGTTTATTTATTTTTTGGGACAGAGAGAGACAGAGCATGAACGGGGGAGGAGCAGAGAGAGAGGGAGACACAGAATCGGAAACAGGCTCCAGGCTCTGAGCCATCAGCCCAGAGCCTGACGCGGGGCTCGAACTCACGGACCGCGAGATCGTGACCTGGCTGAAGTCGGACGCTTAACCGACTGCGCCACCCAGGCGCCCCTGTTTTCTCTTTTTTTTGATAGTAGCTATCCTAAGTGTGAGGTGATGTCTCATAGATGTTTTTTGGGGGGGGTAGGTATTTAGTATAAATTTATTAATTGCTTTATATAAGCGCTAATGCTATGTACAATCATGCAGTTTTAAAAATAGTTAACAAGAAAAAAATAAAAATAGTTAACAAGAGTTGTTATAGAACTATACATTACTGACATCATTGGGAAGCAAGGATTAATTGTTCATACTTTTGTAATGAAGGACACCTCAAATTTACTTAGTTATTTCAAATATCTATGTCAAGATAGTCTACATTTAGCTTGCCCTGGGTGTGTTTTATTTATTTTATTTATTTATTATTTATTTTTATTAATTTTTTAAAATTTACATCCAAGTTAGTTAACATATAATGCAACAATGATTTCAGGAGTAGATTCCTTAATGCCCCTTACCCGTTTAGCCCATCCCTCCTCCCACAACCCCTCCAGTAACCCTGTTTGTTCTCCATATTTAAGAGTCTCTTATGTTTTGTCCCCCTCCCTGTTTTTATATTATTTTTGCTTCCCTTCCCTTGTGTTCATCTGTTCTGTGTCTTAAAGTCTTCATATGAGTGAAGTCATATGATATTTATCTTTCTCTGACTGACTAGTTTCACTTAGCGTAATACCTTCTAGTTCCATCCACATAGTTGCAAATGGCAAGATTTCATTCTTTTGGATTGCTGAGTAATACTCCTTTGTGTATATGTACCACCTCTTCTTTATCCATTCATCCATTGATGGACATTTGGGCTCTTTCCATACTTTGGCTATTGTCGATAGTGCTGCTATAAACATTGGGGTGCATGTGTCCCTTCAAAACAGCACACCTGTATCCCATGGATAAATGGCTAGTAGTCCAACTGCTGGGTTGTAAGGTAGTTCTATTTTTCATTTTTTGAGGAATCTCCATACTGTTTTCCAGAGTGGCTGCCCCAGTTTGCATTCCCACCAGCAGTGCAAGAGAGAACCTCTTTCTCCACATCCTTGCCAACATCTGTTGTTGCCTGAGTTGTTGATGTTAGCCATTCTGACAGGTGTGAGGTGGTATCTCATTGTGCTTTTTATTTGTATTTCCCTGATGATGAGTGATGTTGAGCATTTTTTCATGTGCTTGTTGGCCATTTGCATATCTTTCTTTTAAGAAATGGCTCTTCAAGTTCTTTCCCCATTTTTAATCAGGTGTTTGTTATTTTGATTTTAGTTCTTTAAATATTCTAGGTATTAATCTCTTATCAGTTATATAATTTGCAAATATTTTCCCATTCTGTGGGTTGTTTTTTTACTCTATGGATAGTATCTTTTGATGCACAAATTTTTTGTTTTCCTGAAGTGCAATCTGTGTATTTTTTCTTATGTTACCTGTGGCTTTGTTGTCATATCCTTGAAATCATTGCCAAACCCAATGTTGTAAAGCTTTTCTCCAGTGTTTTTTCTAAGAATTATATTATTTTAGGTTCTTGAACCATTTTTAGTTCATTTTTGTATGAAGTGTTAGGTAAGGGTCCAAATTCATCTTTTGCATGTGGAAATCCAGCTTTGCCAACACCATCTGTTAAAAAGAAAATGTCTTTTCCCTATTGAATGGTCTTGACACCCTTATTTAAAAATCATTTGACCATATATGTAAGGGTTTATTTCTGTGCTCTGTATTCTATTCTAATGGTCTATATGTCTGTCATTATATCACACTGGTTTGATTACTGTAGCTTTGTAGTAAGTTTTGAAATCAAGATTTGTGAGTCCTCCAACTTTGTTCTTCTTCTTCAAAGTAGTTGCAGCTATTCATGGCCCCTCAACAATTCCATATGAATTTCAGGGTTGGCGCTTCCATTTCTGCAAGAAAGGCGGTTGAAATTTTGATAGGAAGCACATCAAATCTTCAGGTCATTTGGAGTAGTATTGCCAGTTTAACAATTTTAATTCTTCCAACACAGGAACATGTGATATCTTCCATTTATTTACATCTTTTAAAATTTCTTTCAATGTTTTGTAATATTCACTGTGAAAGTCTTTTACTTTCTTGGTTACGTTTATTTCTTAGTATTTTCTCCTTTTTGGTTCTATTATAAATGAAAATATTTTCTAAATTTCCTTTTCAAATTGTTCTTTGCTAGTGTATAGAAATATAACTGATTTCTGCCTGTTAATCTTTTATCCTGAAATTTGCTGAATTTATTAACTCTTTGTGTGTGTGTGTGTGTGTGTGTGTGTGTGTGTGTGTGTTCTTTAGGATGTTCCAAATACAATTCATATTATCTGTGAATAGAAATAGTTTTACTCCTTCTTTCCAATTTAGATGGCTTTTATTTATTTTTCTTGCCTAATTGCTCTAGCTAGAGAACTTCTAGTACAGTGTTGAATATAAATGGTTTAGGCACCTGGGTGGCTTAGTCAGTTAAAACAGCCAACTTTGGCTCAGGTCATGATCTCACAGTTTATGGGGTTGAGCCCCTTATTGGGCTCTCTGCTGTCAGCATGTAGCTCTCTTTGGATCCTCTGTTTCACTCTCTCTCTGCCACTCCTTGCTCTCTCTCTCTCTCTCTCTCTCTCTCTCAAATAAATAAACATTTTTAAAAATGGTGAAAGTGGGCATCCTTGTCTTACTCCTGATCTCTAAGAGGTAAGGCTTTCAGTCTTTTACCATTGGGTATGATGTTAGTGGTGAGTATTTTGTAAATGCCTTTTATCATATTGAGGAAGTTCCCTTCTAATCCTAGCTTGTTGAGTGCTTTTATCAACATTCATGAAAGGGTGTTGCGATTGTCAAATGTTTTTTTCCTCCATAAACTGAGAAGATGTTGCATTTTTTTTAACCTCCATTTTTTATTAAGGATATGTATCACCCTGGTTGATTTTCGTATGTTGAACCGCCCTTATGTTCCTTGGGAAAATCTCTTAGTCATGGTGTATAATCCTTTTAATATGCTGCTGGATTTGGTTCACTAGGATTTATTTTATTGAGAATTTTTGCATCTATATTCATAATGAATATCCATCTATATTTTTCTTTTCTTATATTGTCTTTGGCTCAGGTATCAGGGTAATGTTGGCCTCATAGAATGAGTTATGAAGTGTTCTTTCCTGATCTATTTTTTAGATGAATTTGAAAACAATTGGTGTTAGTTACCCAAGTGTTTGGTAGAAATCAAAAGTGAAACCATCTGGTCCTGGGCTTTTCTTTGTCGGAAAGTTTTTTTTATTACTAATTCAATCTTTTTACTTGTTAGAGGCTTATTCAGATTTTATATTTCTTCTTCAGTAATTTTTGGCAGTTTGTGTGTTTCTAGGAATTTATCCATTTCATTTAGTTTTTCTAATTAACATATATATTCTATATTATATATTAATATGTATTATATATAATAATATAATTATATATTAGCATATATTTTATATTATATAGTACATATCATTATATATTAATATATTTATATTATATATTATATTAATATTATAATATATTAATATATATTGTATATTATATATTTTAATATATTAAGATATATTAATAATATATTATTAATATTATAATATAATAT
This sequence comes from Prionailurus bengalensis, assembly GCF_016509475.1. Classification (NCBI taxonomy): domain Eukaryota; kingdom Metazoa; phylum Chordata; class Mammalia; order Carnivora; family Felidae; genus Prionailurus; species Prionailurus bengalensis. The sequence goes on along the minus strand of NC_057348.1, from coordinate 54,978,196 downwards.
ATATTAATATGTTATATATTTTAATATATAATATATTTATATATTTTTTAATATATATTTTTTCAAGTTCATGATTCTTTTTTTTTCAATATATGAAATTTATTTTCAAATTGGTTTCCATACAACACCCAGTGCTCATCCCAAAAGGTGCCCTCTTCACTACCCATCACCCACCCTTCCCTCCCTCCCACCCCCCATCAACCCTCAGTTTGTTCTCAGTTTTTAACAGTCTCTTATGCTTTGGCTCTCTCCCACTCTAACCTCTTTTTTTTTTTCTTCCCCTCACCCATGGGTTTCTGTTAAGTTTCTCAGGATCCACAGAAGAGTGAAAACATATGGTATCTGTCTTTCTCTGTATGGCTTATTTCACTTAGCATAACACTCTCCAGTTCCATCCACATTGCTACAAAGGGCCATATTTCATTCTTTCTCATTGCCACGTAGTACTCCATTGTGTATATAAACCACAATTTCTTTATCCATTCATCAGTTGATGGACATTTAGGCTCTTTCCATAATTTGGCTACTGTTAAGAGTGCTGCTATAAACATTGGGGTACAAGTGCCCCTATGCATCAGTACTCCTGTATCCCTTGGGTAAATTCCTACCAGTGCTATTGCTGGGTCATAGGGTAGGTCTACTTTTAATTTTTGAGGAACCTCCACACTGTTTTCCAGAGTGGCTGCACCAATTTGCATTCCCACCAACAGTGCAAGAGTGTTCCCGTTTCTCCGCATCCTCTCCAGCATCTAGTCTCCTGATTTGTTCATTTTGGCCACTCTGACTGGCGTGAGGTGATATCTGAGTGTGGTTTTGATTTGTATTTCCCTGATGAGGAGCGACGTTGAGCATCTTTTCATGTGCATGTTGGCCATCTGGATGTCTTCTTTAGAGAAGTGTCTATTCATGTTTTCTGCCCATTTCTTCACTGGGTTATTTGTTTTTCGGGTATGGAGTTTGGTGAGCTCTTTATAGATTTTGGATACTAGTCCTTTGTCCAATATGTCATTTGCAAATATCTTTTCCAATTCCGTTGGTTGCCTTTTAGTTTTGTTGGTTGTTTCCTTTGCTGTGCAGAAGGTTTTATCTTCATAAGGACCCAGTAGTTCATTTTTGATTTTAATTCCCTTGCCTTTGGGGATGTGTCAAGTAAGAAATTGCTACGACTGAAGTCAGAGAGGTCTTTTCCTGCTTTCTCCTCTAGGGTTTTGATGGTTTCCTGTCTCACATTCAGGTCCTTTATCCATTTTGAGTTTATTTTTGTGAATGGTGTAAGAAAGTGGTCTAGGGGAAAGAGCATCAGTGGGGGAAAGGGGCAGAGGGGAAGAGAGAGAAAATCCCAAGCAGGTTTCACATTTAGCATGGAACTCGATCCCACAACGCTGGGATCATGACCTGAGCCTAAATCAAGAGTCAGACACTCAACTTACTGAGCTACCCTGTTGCCCCTCATTTAGGTTATCTAATTTGTTGGTGTACAGTTCACAGTGACTTCTTATACTCCTTTTTAGTTCTTTAAGATCAGTAATAATGTCCCACTTTCATATTTTATTTTAGCAATTTCAGTCTTCTCTACTTTTCCTACATCCAACTAAGATTAATGAATTCTGTTGATCTTTTCAGAGAAACAAACATTTTTTAGTTGTTTCTCTATATTGCTTTCTATTTTCTATTTTCTTTACCTACTGAGAATTATTTCTTTCCTTCTACTAGCTTTGAGTTTAGATTGCTCTTGTTTTTCTAATGTAAATTTCAGTTAGGTTATTGATTTGAGCTCTTTCTTCTCTTTTAATGCTATATATCTCTATTTGAGTACTCTTCTCAATGTATCCCGTAAGTTTTAGTATTTTGGGTTGTTTTGTTTTCATTAATGTCAAAGTATTTTCTCATTTTTCTTGTGATTCCTTCTTTGATCCATTGATTGTTTAATGTGTTGCTTAATTTCCACATATTTATGATTTTTCCAAATTTCCTTCTGTTACTGATTTCTAATTTCATTCCATTCTTATTGGAGAAAATATCTTCTATGATTTCATTTTTTTTAACTTATTGGGACTTTTTGATGGGTGAATATATATAGTTTACCCTGGAAAATGTTCCCTGTGCACTTGAGAAGAATATATATTCTTCTGTAGTTAAGGTAAATGATCTACATATGTCTCTTTGGTTAGTTGGTTTACAGTGTTCTTTAAGTTGTCTATTTTCTTTTTTGTCTTTTTTTAGTTGTTCTGTCAATTATTGAAAATAGGGTGTTGAAATACCCAACTATTAGAGTAGAATTTTGTTTCTCCCTTCAGTTCTGTCAGTTTTTGCTTCATATATTTAGACTGTGTTGTCATACTGCATATATATTCACTGCATATATATATATATATATATAGAAATATATATTTCTAGTGAGAGTGACCCTGTTCTTAATGTCTAATACCTCATTTGTCTCCTGAAATCATTTTTTACTTAAAGTATTATTTTTGTCTCTTATCAGTTTAGCTACTCCTGTTCATTTATGGTTACTATTTGCTTGGAGTTTATTTCCATCCTTTTACTTGCAACCCAGTTGTATCTTTGATTCTAAAATGGGTCTCCTGTAGAGATCATATTATTGGGTCATAGGGTTTTTTGTTTTTTTGTTTTCTTTTCTATTCTGTCAGTCTTTGAGTTTTGTTGAAGATTTTCATCCATTTACATTTAAAAGTAATTACAATTAATGACTTACTTCTTCCATTTTGTTAATTGGTTTTCTAAAATCTTTTAGTTTTTGTTCCTCAATTCCTCCATTGTTGACTTTTGTTTTTGTTTCTTATTTTTTTTTAATTTTTTTTCAACGTTTATTTATTTTTGGGACAGAGAGAGACAGAGCATGAACGGGGGAGGGGCAGAGAGAGAGGGAGACACAGAATCGGAAACAGGCTCCAGGCTCTGAGCCATCAGCCCAGAGCCCGACGCGGGGCTCGAACTCACGGGCCGCGAGATCGTGACCTGGCTGAAGTCGGACGCTTAACCGACTGCGCCACCCAGGCGCCCCTGTTTTTGTTTCTTATTTTTATGTATGTTGGTATATGGTGTGATGCTTAATTTTGTTTCAACTTGACTAGGCTAAGGGGAAAATATTATTTTGGGGTGTGTCTGTGAAGGTGTTCCTGGAAGAGATTAGCATTTGATTTAGTAGACTGGTAAAGAGATCCATCTTTACCAATGTGGGTGGACATCATCCAATCCACTGAGGGCCTGAATAAAACAAAAAAGCAAAGGTGAATTCCTTCTTTATTTTCTTGAGCTGAAAAGTCTATTTCTTCCTGCCCTCAGACATCAGAGCTCCTGGTTTTTGGGCCTTTGGACTCTAGGACTTACACAGAAGCCTTACTTCTTATGCCTTTGGCCTTGGACTAGGAATTTCACTGTTGGTACCGTTTCTTGGGTTTTTGGACTCAGATTGAATTTTAATACTAGATTTTCTGGATCTCCAGCTTGTAGACACCAGACTGTGGGACTTCTTGGCATCTATAATCACATGAACCAGCTCCTGTAATAACTTTTCTATGATATATATCTACATATATCCTATTAGTTCTGTTTCTCTGGAGAGCCCTAAATAATACACACAGTTTTATTTCCTTCTTACTTCCTTTTCTGTGTAGTTTTTAGTTATTTTTTAGTGGTTAGTCTGGGAATTACAATAACAATCTAGCTTGAATTAATACCAACTTAGCTTCAAAAGTTACAAAATCTCTTCTATACAGATCCATACTCCCTGCCACATTGTTGTTGTCAAAAATGACATCTTTATGCATAGTGTGCCCAATTAACATAGTTTTATAATTATTGTTTTATGTATTTGTCTTTTAAATCATATAGAAAAAAACAGGAGTTACAAATTGAAAATATAATAATGTGGGTTTATATTTACTTAATGTAGTTACCTTTACAGTGTTTTTTATTTCTTTATATAGTTTGAAATTACAGCCTAGTATTCTTCATTTCAATCTAAAGGATACTTTAGCATTTCTTTTGCAGCAGGCCTACTGGTGACAAACTTCCTCAACTTTTGTTTATCTTGGAATGTCTTGATTTCTCTTTTATTTTTGAAGGAAAATTCGCTTAATATAGAATTCTTTATTGGAAAGTTTTTTTTTCTTTTAGCATTTTAAATATGTAATTCCACTGCCTTCTGGCCTCCATTATTTTTGATGAGAAATTGGCTGTTAATCTTACTGAGGATCCTTCTTGTGATGAAATACTTCTGTTGCTTTCAAGATACTCTTTGTCTTTGTCTTTCAACAATTATGTGTCTCACTGTGGATCTCTTTGAATTTATCTTACCTAGAGATTTGTTGAGCTTGTTAGAGATCTGTCAAAGTTGAAGACTCTCTTGGCAATTATTCCTTCAAATACTCTTTCTGCTCCTTTCTTTTTTATCCTTCTGGAATTTGCATTGTGTATATATTGGTATTCTCAATGGTGTCTCACGTGTAACTGAGGTTCTATTAATTTTTCTTCATTTTTTTTCTTTCTATTCCTCAGACTGGATAATCACACTTGGCCTGTCTTCAAGTTTGCTGATTCTTTTTTTTTTTTTTTGGCCTGTTCAGATCCACTGTTGAATTTTTTATTTCATTTATTGTACTTTTCAACTCTAAAGTTTCTAATTGATTTCTTTTATACTTTCCATTTCTACATTGATATTTTCTGTTTGGTGGACGTTGTTGTCCTGGTTTCCTTTAGTTCTTCATTCCTGCTTTCCTTAGTACTTTGAGCATAATTAGGACAGTTAATTTAAAAATCTTTGCCTAGTAAGTCCAATAGCTGGATTTCCTCAGGGATAGTTTTTCTTTATTTCTTTTTTCATGTGAATGAGAAATATTTTCTTGTTTCTCTTTAGGTCTTCATAACTTTTTGTTCAAAACTGAATATTTTTAGTATTATACTGTGGTAATTCTAGAAATCAAAATTCCTCCCTTTCCATGGTTTGTTTTTGCTACTCATAGTTTGTAGTTGTTTGTTTAGAGACTTTTCTAGACTACTTTTATAAAGACTATATTCTTTGTCATGTGTGATCATATCTATTCTGTTCTATGTGTGATCATATCTATTCATAAGGTCTCTGGTTAGCTTAGTAGTCAGCTAGAAAAATTTGACAAACTTCCTTAAATACCTAGAGCCAAAACAACAACAACAACAACAACAACAACAACAACAACAACAACAAAAACAGTGACAACAATCCTCCTATCATTGCAGATTAACTATGTTGATGTACACTCCTTTAGTGCTTTTAGCCAGGCTCTTTACATCTCTACTTTGTCCTTCACTTCCCACTTGTGTGGAGCCCAAAGATCTGCCAGGGGTGAAAATCTAGGATGTTCTCAGGCTTTTTCTAAACATGGTTCCAACCCTGGGCATGCATGTGTCCCTTTAGATTCCCTAGTGTATGTGGAACCTTCCAAAGTCTTTATTCCCTCATGAATTTTTTCCCCAGCCTCTTATTCCCAAGCTTTTTGGTTTGTGTACTGTGTGCTTGTGTGTTACCTTGCACCAGGAGGTTGTATCTGATATATTTCCTTCCAAATACTTTGAGAGATGCTGTCCAGGAGAAAATTCCAAGGTGGGAAATACAAAGGCAAGCCATTAGCCAATCCTTCAGGGAACCTCCAGACACATCAAACCACCCAACCACAGTTCCTTGAGAGCAAAGTTCATATTACCATCTCTGGTATCAGCAAACCACACCAGGAACATGGGCTGCCATCCCCATGAATACCACCAAGCTGGGGAGTGGAGGGTAGTAAATGAGTAAGTTAAAACACAATACTTTCTTATCAAAATATAGCAGTTTCTATATATTCCACTTTCCTCCACTGGAGGGTTTCAGAAAGTAGTGACATAACGTGACTTAGGTTCTAACAGGAACCAGGATTCCCCAGTCTGGTGTGTGCAGAATAGATTGAAGAGGGGTCAGGGGAGAAGGAAGAGCACCATTAGAAGGCCCTTGTAGTCATCCAGGCAAGAAATGATGGCAGCTTGTGCCGTGTCAGTAGGAGTAGGAGGGCAGGAAAGCGGATGGATTCTAGATCGTTCTTGAATGTAGAGCAGACAGGCTTACTGATGGGTTGGATGGAGTGTGGGTGTCAGAGAAAGAAGAGGGTTCAGGATGACTCCAAAGTTTTTGTTGGATGGGTGAAGGAGTCACAAGTTTTGCACCTGAGGAAACTGAAGAACACAGAGGTTAGGGACACACACACCATCCAAGGTGGTGCTGCACCAGCAGGTGCTAGTGGGGCAAGGACCTGAGCCCTGCCCACTGAGCACTGGCCCACTTGTTTCTCATTGTAGGGGGAAGGCCCAAGAGGTGCGCAGCCCCACCAGGTGGGCAGCCTCGCCCTCTGACTGCCCGCTGGTGCTGCGGAAGCTCATTCACAAGGAAGACATTAGGGCTGGCTGCAAGTGCCTGGTGAAGGCACCCCTGGTAACCGATGTGGAGCTGGAGCGCTTCCTGTCTGCGCCCCGCGACCCCAGCCAGGTACTGGTGTTCGGGATAGTCTCAAGCCAGAACCCCACCAGTACCGCACAGCTCCAGTGGATGCTGGACACACTCTACAGCCACCGGCAGCAGGGCCGTGCCTCACCCTGCATCCAGGTTGGTCTTGGGCCCAGCTGAGGAGGCCCCAGGGTCCAGGCATCAGGAACCTGGGGGGAGGACCCCCCACAGGGAGGCTAGGACTGGCTGAGCATCTGGCTGAGAGGCTGTCCTTCGACCTCAGCACATAGGCCTTCTTTTACTTCCTTTTCTCCTCCAGGCCTTTGTACACACTCTTCCACACACTTTCTGCCACGTTTTGCCCCCTCTACTCTCTGTGACTCATCCTCCTGTCCTGAGATGAAAGTCACCACATTTATGTGGGTGCTTTGTCTGCATTCAAGATTTTTCCTGCCATTTTCATCCAGGGCACTGACCGTAGCTGTGGTTGTATATTGGTATGTAAGTACTTAGAGCAGAGATGGGCTCACCACTGGGTACCCAGGGCTCAAGAATATTCACAGACTGTAGCCAAGTACCTACTGTGCACGGGCCCTGTGCCAAGCCCCAGGGAGGCTCCCAGCATGGTGGGGAGCACATATAGCACTCCTGAACAGGGCCATGAAAGGCCAGTTCCAATTTGCAGGAGCTGGGAGCAGGCCCTGTCACCTCCAGAGATCAGGGAGAGTCTCCCAGGATGAGACGGTTTGAGCAGGTGGGTGAATGTTCCCGGAAGAAGCAGGGAAAGGGGTGCTTGAGGTCCCTGTTCAAGGGTCTGTTAGTCAGGGGTACATGGAACCACTTTCTCAACCACCTTCTCCCCATCCTGGCTGCAGGGTCCTTCCTGAGTCTCATCATCATCCTCAGTCAGTAGCCATCTCTGGCAGGGTTAGCACAGTTCAAGGGTGGCCACATCCCCACCCCCACTGGAGCAGAGGATGCCACGTGAGCACATGAGCTTCATGTTCATCTAGTAACTTCCTTCAAATCCTCTTGGCCCCATGCCCTCTCTGGTCTGCTGTCTGCCCTTTCTCCCTTTGCTGCAGACACAAAGTCTAAGTTTTTGTGTTTGTCCTGGGGATACCTTCTCCAGCTTTGCTCCCAGGGGTGCAGCCTCCTGACCCCATGAGCCTACCCAGCTAGTGCCAGGAGCTTGGCATTGGAACCAGTCTGATCAGACACCAGAAGGCTTTTTACTAGTCACATACATCAAAGCCATGTATGTTTCCTGGAGCCAACCCCAATTTACATAGATTTAGTGAAAACTTACTGAGTTCCTGCCCTGCAATGATCCATGCATAGACAGATATGATCCCTGCCCCCATAGGACCTTAGAGGTGACATTTAATTACCTTGGGGCTATTAATGGTTTATTAATAATTATTCATAAATGTAGGATGCATGGCGGTCCAGCCCAGCTGTGAGAAGTGCGAATGGGGACCGGGCCTGACCTCAGGTGGTTGAGGCCAATGGAGGAGTAGATAGTGGGTTTTGAGGGGTGCAGAGGACAATTCTGGAAGGAGGTGTCAGATGTCACAGTGCCTCTGATTCCACCATTCCAGTGTGTTTGGTTAAGGTAGAAATGTTCCCTAACGTCTTGCTCTGAAAGCTAAAATACCAGATACAGTTCTGGGTTTCACTTTTTTTTTATGTTTATTTATTTTTGAAACAGAGAGCAAGAGTGAGCAGGGGAGGGGCAAGAGAGGGGGGTGGACAGAGGATCTGAAGCAGGCACTGTCCTGAGAGTGGAGACCCTGAAGCAGGGCTCAAAGTCACGAACCATGAGATCATAAGCTGAGCTAGAGTCAGATGCCTAACCAACTGAGCCACCCAAGCACCCCTGGGTTTCAAATTTTAAGTAGAAACATCAGGGGTGCCTGGGGGGCTCAGTCTGTTAAGTGTCTGTCTCTTGATTTCAGCTCAGGTCATGGTCTCACAGTCCTGAGATTGAGCCCTGCATCAGGCTCTATGCTGGCCTTGGAGCCTGCTTGAGATTCTCTCTCTTCCTCTCTCTCTCTGCTCCTCCCCTGCTTGTGCACACTTACTTCCCCTCTCTCTCCGGAAAAAAATAAATTGAAATGTCATGTAGGACAGTTAGAGGCACCTGGAATAAAAGGCAGATCAAACCAGAAAACATCATACATTAGCCATATTAATGGATTTGTAGCATCCAGAAAGGAGGGGAAAGAGACCAGCTTTACTTTGGATTGCCCAGGTCCCACCTTGAGATGTAGGTTTGATTCAGGTCCTGGCACTGACAGGGGTTGTCCAGAGGGGCAGGGGGGCAGAGGGTGGAGGAATCCTGAAAATAGGTACACCCAGGAACACAGTACACCTCCAAATCTCCCACAGGGCTTCTCCCAGGCAAAGGGAACAGTCAAGTCCTGCAGACCCTAGAGTGTGGGGCTAGTGGCTGTCAAGTGGTAGGGCACAGTCATCTCCATGACAGCTTTCACAAGCAGAAGGCCCTAGAGGAACCCAGATGCCTAGATGGCATCCTTTGGCAATGGTCATGGTAGGTGTGCTTGTGGAGGCTGAACAGCCTGTTGAACAGGAGTTGGGAGGGGATGTTGAGGGGCTCCAGGATTCCATGGGAACTTGGCCTGGCTAAGAATTCTGCAATCTGAGTGCGTCCTCTTGGCATAGGATTGATGGGCACTTATTTCTCTGTTGGAAGTGCCGGCATGACCCCTACCGCCTGCTACGGTATGACCTGGACAGTGCCCTGCAGAAGAACCCACCACTGCTGGTGAAGAAGTATGCTGTGGTGCAGGGGATGGTTCTGGTGAGCTGGGGCCCGGTGGGGGGCTCACCACCAACTACTGCCAACCTAGTCCCCCATAGCCCCTACCCTTGTGGAATCACAGATATGGGAGGGGAAAGGAGAGAGGGTCTGTGGGCTCTGAGGCAGAAGGCCTGACTGAGAGTCACCCATCACATGGAGCCAGGGCTGCAGCCCAGTCTCCCGTTTGCAGCCTGACCCCATGCGTCCCTCATCCCAGAAGACTCAAGGGAGTGAGGGACACCTAACCTGGAGAACCAAATTCTCTTTTTCTGTTTTTAAATAACTTTTTACTAAAAGCAGGGCATTGTAAAAATATATGTATATTTATTGAAAAAATTTAGAAAATAATTGCTTCCCCGTATTACCCAGATTGTCTCATTTGTTCACACAATGAGGATGTACTGGGCAGCTGCTGGATCCAGCACTATTGGAAGCCCTGGGGCATGCCCATGCTAACATTTTGGCCCCTGGATTTTTCTGATTTTGGGGTCCTGCTTTTTTTAAATGTTTTTTAAAAATTTTTATTTTGAAGAGGGAGAGAGAACAAGTGGGGTGGGGCAGAGAGAGAGGGAGAGAGAGAATCCCAAGCAGGCTCCTCACTGCCAGCATAGAGCCTGATGCAGGACTCAATCTCATGAACTGTGAGATCATAACCTGAATTGAAATCAAGAGCCCAATGCTTAACTGACTGAGCCAGCCAGGTGCCTCTGGAGTCTTGCTTTTTTAATTGTAATTTTTTAATCACTGCATGAGAATCAGTCATTTGATTTCTCTACCTGTGATCCTTTTGTTGAACATTTACATTATCTCCTTTTTGTTTGGGCAGTGGGCCATGACAAATAGCACTCTAATGGATATCTTTGCACAGAAATCTTTGGACAGGTGTCTATTTGCTGGAGACTGACATGTAGAGAGTGGGGGTTCAGAGAGCCATAGGACAAGATCCCTACCCTCAAGAGCTCCCATCCCATGGGGCCAGCTGATCAATGCATATGGATAAGTGGGCCAGTCAGCTGTAGGAGGGTGGAGTGGGTCCCTCTGAGCAGGAAAAAACCCTTCAGGCCCCAGGGCTCTGGAGCCCTTGTGTGTGAGGTGACCTCTGAGCAGGTGGGCCAGCAGAGGGCAAAGGCTGGGATGGTGGGGCTGCCCTCTGACTTGGGAGACCTTGATGGGGAACAGGCTCAGCCACACCTCACTGGGCGACTTGGGGAGGGTAATACCCTTTGCCCGAAACCATCAAAGAAAGGCCTGAATTCTGGCACAGGCTCTGAGGCCCATGGCACCATCCTGAGATTCAGTGCCCTTCTGCTGTTTCCTTCCTATGTGTTGACAGATGTTTGCTGGGGGAAAACTCCTTTTTGGAGGCCGCATTTTGAATGGATATGGCTATAGCAGGCAGAATCTGCTGAAACAGATCTTCCAGGCTCGACAAGACTGCAAGATGGGCTACTTCCTGCCAGACAACTACAAATTTAGGTAAAACAGGAAAAACTTGGGGTGCAGGGCAAGGACGGGGTGGGAGGAGACCTTGCTATGGAAGAGACACTATTAGGGACAGAAGCTGGCAGCAAGACGGAAGACTTCACAGGTGGCAAGGAGGAATGAGGCCACGCTGTTGGGACACAGGTCAGGGGAAAGTGCCCTCTTGGAGAAAGAGGGACACAGGATGATGTGCACAGTGCCAATTTCTGTGGGGGAAAATAATGGAGACAGGTTTGGGTGGGGGTCCTAGTGACATCCCTGCCTTTCGCCCTATGACACCCTACCCCATCCTCAGTGCGATCCCAGTCCTGCTTCTCTGTTTACCAGCAGGGCCATGTAGTCAAGGGTCCCTCATGAGGTGAGTTCAGTCCCTTGTAAAGGGAATGGGGTGGTGCTGGCTTAAGGCTGCCTCTTGGCCACTGAGCATAGGCTTTTCAACCAGGTGACATCCATCTATGGAGTGACTCCTAGGCCCAGCTAGGGTGAGATGAGCATACATAGGTCTCTTGGTTCCAGAAGCATGCAGCCTGGTCCAGGGAAGGAGCATGGGGTTTATGACATTGCTGGAGGCTGTGTTAAGAGCTGGCAGTGGGTTCTGGAATGCCTGTGAAAATGCAGTGAAAGATTTACTGGGTCAGGAGTTCCAAGAGGAAGAGAAAGCCTCAATTCTGCTCTTTATAAGCTGGGGAACCATTAGCCTCCCTAATCCTCATTATCCTCACCTTTAAAATGAGGGTGATAATTCCCACCTCCCGGGGTTGTTGTGAGGATGTAATGAAGGCATGTTTGCTGAAGTGCCATATAAACCAGAAAGTGATGAGCAAACACACATAAAAAGCATACGCCTGCCTAGCACATGGGCTTGCCTTTGACTGTGCCCCTACCGCATGGAGTTGGGACAGCAACCCCACCCCACTCCCACCAGGCCTCTCCGCTTTCTAGGAGTCCTGACGCCAATTTCTCCCCAGTGCACTGAGTTGGGGCCATGCCAGTGTGTCTGCCTGACCCTATAGAGGTTCCTCTAGGAGGATCTGGTAGAGGTCAGGCCCTGACCCCAGCATCCTGGACAGCTTAGTAGAGAAGGCAGGATCCCAAGGAGCCTGTGGACATCAGGAAGGCAGATGCTGGCAGGTGCAGAGAGGAAAGTCACTGAGACCCCAAGGCCTGAGACTCAAGGAGGGCTTGGAGGTTATTCAAGACCAGCTCAATGACAGTTCCAGGGAGAAAGGGAAACGGAGGCTCTGGGTCTGCTTGGGCTCAAGAAAGAAATACACCAAAGACAGAAGGGGGTTGGGGAGGACGCTATCCAGAAGGCCCACACTGAAGATGAACTGAGACCACTGGAAGGTGTCAGAGACAGCAAGCAAAGGCATTTTCAGAAACATTTAACAGATGGGGTGCTTAGGGGTATGGTAGATGGGGATGCCAAAAACTAGTTACAAAAAGATGTAGCTCTTATTTGACTTCCACTGTCCCTCAAAGGACCACTTACTTTCTCTCTGCCTCAGCTTCTTTGCCTGCAAAGCAAGAACAAACATAGTTTCCACTGTATGGGGTTGTGAGAATTAGATGAGCCAGTGTGTGTGAAGTTCTGGTACATCACTAACATTTATTGAGAGGTTACAAATTATAGCTGTTAGTGCTGTCATTATTATTACTAAAATGAATTCCAGGTTCTTAATTTGTTATATGCACGGGTTCTAAAAGGACTTAATACTTACAATGGTTTTCAATAATTTTTTGAGGAATGATGGAGAAAGAATCAGCAAACCACACACACACACACACACACACACACACACACACACACACACAGAGTCTAGGTTTTTGGAAGTGGAAAGGGGAGGATTCCGGAGACTATAAACCAGTAGAACTCCTCTTAATTCCAGAATGGCCTATTAGGTTGGCAGTTTGAAAGCACTTAGAGAAAAAAGAGTGGAATTCTACAAGAAAATGTTGCCATAACAACAGTTCCTTTATCTCTATCTGTGGAACAAACTACCTCAAGTTTAGTGGTGTAAAACCACACAACCGTTGTTTATTACCATCTCTGGCAGTTTGGGGGCCAACCGGGTTCAGCTAGGTAGTGCTTGCTTAGGGTCTCTCATGTGGTTGCAATCAGAAGTTGACGGGCTGGAATCATCCCAAAGTCTTGCTCACTCAAGTCAGGTGGTCCGTGGAGGCTTTCAGCCGTGACAATTACACATGGCTTCTCCATGTGGCCTGGGCCTCCTCAGATATGGCAGCTGGGTTCCAAAAGCGAGCATCCTGAGACACAGCCAGGTGGGGACTGGGTTGCCTTATATGGCTTGGCCTCATAAGTCATGTATGTCATCACCGTCCACTCCATGTGACTCCCTAGGGCCGGCCCACATTCACAGGAGGGAAATGACACTACACCTCTTGACGGGAGGAATGTCAAAGAAATTTGGGACACGTTCTAAAGCCACCCGCTGGCCCGATTCCTCTTCCAGCAGGGTAACTAGAATAGTAGTGAGACACGCTATCAGCCTAGAATACCTAACTTCAAGGAAGACACTGGGTGAGATCTCTTGATGTCCTCGAGAACTAGATGGATAGATGGGGCTCAGGCAGCTGCTTGCTCGGCCACACCCAGTAAGTGGTGGTGGGCCTAAAGGGCAGACCTCTATGTTTGGCCTGTCCACTTTTTCCCTAAATATGCAACTTAGATGTGTTCATGGAAGCCTGACTGATCATTTGTGCCCTAGATGGGGAGAGATGACAGAGTGGGAGTTTGCAGTAGGCTCAGCCACCAAGCAGGGGTTTGGGAGGAAAATGAACAAATGTTTACTTTTAGTTGTGGAAGGTTTATGGTCAGTGGATGTTGGAAGCCCCAGCATGATAGTCCGTTATGCTGAAAAAAGTAACTTAGAAGTCAGAGCTATCGGTGCAGCCCAAGGGAGCCATAGGTCCTGGAGTGTTAGCGTTTTCATTTCTGGGTCCTCTGTTCCAAGAGGGACGCTAGCAGAGCTCTGGCAAGGGGGGTCCTCCCTGTCCCTTGGTGGGAGTCATTTCTTCCTTGCCAGAGTAGACTTTCAGCTGCTTGGTTTTATGCAGCTCCCGTGGGAGGATTCGAAGTGCGGAGGTGGGAGGGAGAAAATATAGGTGGGCAGAGCCGGAGTACAGATCCAGAAGGGCTGGGCTGCTTACCCGGCACTCAGAGGAGCCAGCCACAGAGACGGCCATCCATCTGGGCTTGAGGTCTGTGAGGCCACCGTGGAGAAGCAAGGGCTGTGAGCAGGGAGGGGAGCCGGGCTGCCCAGGGAGGTGGGGCCCCCCACTGAGGCCTTCCAAGCCCCATCAGAGAATGGGGTGGGGCCCCTGCTAGTGAGTAGACTGGTTGTGAAGGAGCAGGAGGGTGGGGGCCAGGCCAGGCCAAGGACAACTGGCGGGGCGGGGGGAGATTCATGCAGGGCTGGAGAGACCACTCTGCCTGGAGGAGAAGGCAGTGTGTTGGGAAGCTCTGTGTTAAGCTGTGCCAGCCCAGAGGACTGGGTGTCCTGTATCACATGGCCCACCTCCCTTCTGTTTGTGTCCTTTGCTCATGCTCACAGCCTGGCACATTGAACCCCCTTGGGAAACGTTCACTGATTGAAGACCTAGAGCTGATTTTATCCCAGGGAAGCAGAGGGCAGGTCAGACTGAGGAAGTGCCGGTTGACAGAGTGTCCACTGATAACTGGCCCTCAAGGCCATCCGGCTGCCCCTCATATACCTCCAGTGGTGGGAGGCTCCTCTCTCCAGAAGCAGCTCCTGCTTTTAACGTGGCAGTCCTGCCATTCCTTCCATTTCTGAGCAACTCCTGCATGCCCGGCCTCGTGCTTGGCATTGGGGATTTGGAAGTGAATAAGACCTCAACCTGCTTTAGCTTGGCTGTTCCAAAGATGCAGAAACTGAAGAAAAAGAGCAAAGGGCACTAATCATCAGAGGACACAAGTCAAAACCACAGTGACATATGGTTTCACACCCATCAGGATGGCTGCTGTCGGAGCACCAAAAATAGCAAGCTTCGGCGAGGATGTGGAGGAGCCTGAGGCCACGTGCACTGCAGGCGGGAATGCAAACTGGCACGGCGGCTTTGGAAAACAGTACGGAGGGGGTCCTCGGAAAGAAATAGAATTATGGTGTAGCAGCTTCACTTCTGGGTAGGCACCTAAAAGAATTGAAGGTGGGCTTTCAAAGTCCATAGTGGCACTGTCGGTAATATCCAAGAAGCAGAAGCAACCCAAGTGCCCGTCCGTGGATGGATGGAGAAAGAAAATGTGCTCTGCGCATGTAATGGAAAAGGAAGGAAATTCTGACACGCTACAACACGGATGAACGTTGAGGGCATTATGCTCAGTGAAATAAACCAGGCACAAAAGGACAAATACCACGTGATCCCACTTACATGAGGTCCCCAGAGCAGACAGAAAGTCGGAGGGTGGGTGCCAGGGCTGAGGGAGGGACAGTGGGGAGTTTGCGTTTAATGGGGACAGAGTTCCAGTTTGGGACGATGAAAAGGTTCTGGAGATGGATGGTGGGGACGGCTGCACAACGGTGTGAATGTACTTAATGCCACTAAAGTGTGTACAAAAAAATGGATAAAGTTTATGTTATGTACTTTTAACCACAGTTTAAAAGTGGGGGGTGGGGGGAAATGCTCTGTGGGTGCTTTGCAGCTGAGGGGGCAGGGAGAAAAAGGGGCTATTTTCCCCAGTTAATGAGCTCCCAGGGCGAAGGCTGCTTTGGTCTCCAAAGCCCACCCCGCCTGCTCTGGTAACCAGGTCCATTCTCCATCAGCCCGGGGCCGGATGGAGGAGACGGACTCCCCAGGTGTCAGTACGTGTCATTTGCCAACACGGCCCCAGGCCTGGTGGAGGGTCTCACTTAGGGACGCCGCTGATGCTCCCGCCGCTGATGCTCCCGCCATCCTGGTCACCCTGACTCTCTCGTCATGTAACCTGCTATTGGCAGCTGTCACGTAGGAGTCCTTTTCCGGTGCCCCACTGGGCTGGACTCCCATTGCTCCATTTACCTATGTTTTGAGTTCCTAACAAATGCTGAGCCATGACCCACCCTGGGGGACCGGGGTGGGTCGGGTGCTGGACAAGGGCACTCGGCTCAGGAAGCCTCAGGAGACCCACTCCCAGAATCTGCTTTCTTGCCACCTCTGCAGCCAGGACCAAAGGGAACCGGGGAGACAGCCAGGTCCACACCTTCCTTTTTTATTTTTCTGGGATTCTCAGAATGACAGAAGAGGCCCTTGTCTCCCCTCCCCTGCTCATCTCTTGTCGCGAAACACCCTGCCCTCAAGCAAGTCACATAGCAGGGGCTCAATTAATATGAAGAAATGAGGAGTAAAAGGGCCTGTTCCGTCTCTGTCCTCATTAGTTTCCCAAGACTGCTGTAACAGTGCTTCACACACTGAGTGGCTTAAACTGGAATGTATTATCTCATGGTTCTGGAGGCCAGAGATGGCGGTGTGGGCAGGCCATGCTCCTTCCATGGGCGCTAGGGAAGGACTCGCTCAGGCTGGTCTCCTCGCTTCTGGTAATTCCTTAGCTTGAGGCAGCATTGTTACCCCAGACTTCACATGGCGTTCTCCCTGTGTGTGTGCTTGTGTCCACACTGCCCCCTTTTTATAAGGACACCAGGTATTTTGAGTTAAAAGTCCACCCTACTCTGGTATGACTTCATCTTAACTCATTGCCTCTGCAGTGACCCTATTTACAAGCAAAGCCACAATCTGAAGTACCAGGAATTTGGACTCCCCCTACATGTGAATTTGGGGAGGGGGACACAGCCCCTAACACTGTACACAAGGACTTATTTCCTGGGCATCCTGTGCTCCCTCCCTCCCTTGCTCACTTTATGGAGCCCTCCTGCCCCATTGCACACCTTTCCGATGGTCAGTGCTGGGTGCACAGGTGTCGCTCGCACAGAGTTAGGGTGACTCCAGCCCTAAACAGAAGCCAGAGAAGCTGACCTCCGGTGAGTCTCTGTGTCCCCAGGGGTCAGACTCTCCCTTTACCCACCCTGGTGAGGGGCAGCCCTGTGTCCTTTTCTCTCTCGGAACCGGAACATTAAATGGCAGCGCTAGGTGAGGGCTGCTTACTCAGGGCCCCCTCAGGCTGTGGCTCTGCTGAGCGTTGCCCTTCCTTCCCTGCCTCCCCTGCAGCATTTCAACCTACATCCCGGGCCTGGAAGACCCTGACTCAGTCAAGAAAACAATACCAGAAGACATCCAAGGAAGCTTCTCCTCACTGACCATGGCGGACCAGATGGAGGAGTCCTCCCCTGAAGCTGAGAAGTAGGTGCCCCCCACCCTGCCCCGGCCCAGGGCTGAGGGGCCCTCCTGTGGTAAACAGAATGGGCATGGCTCATAGCAGAGCCCCTGGCTCTGCTGCAGACCACAGAGTCCATGTGGGGCTAAGTGGCCTTGGGCAAGTCACTTCCCCCTGGGCCTGGGTCATCTCTAACCATCCCTGACAGCTAGCCCATTTAATCAACACAATGTCCAGTTGGGCATTGCTCAGCTCCCCAGAGCTGCTGGCAGTGGTCTGGGTGGTGGCCATTGAGGCCTTTTGTGGTGAAATCCTACAGTCCAGGCCATCATCAGTCTGAGATGAGTGGAGACTGCCCACTGTCTCCCTGCGAGAAACTTCCTAGACCTTAACTTGGCCATGTTAACTGAAATGAATTATGTATTCTGCAAGAGCGTGAAAAATCACACATTTCTTATGAAATGGAAAAACAAAACTGTTACAGTTTTTGTTAGAAAGGTTACAGGTGCCACTGGGACCCCCCAGGTTGCAGCAACACCCAGAGAGCCTCAACAGTGCAAAGCAGAGGGCCAGGGCTCTGGGCCCCATTCACACAACCTCTCTCCACCCATTTCCCAGCATTTGCTTCTCTCTATTTTGGTTTTTAGAATGAAACAGCCTGAAGTGTTTCTGCATACTCTCAGCAAAGCCAAGAGAGGCAGTAAGAAGTCGGCCATCTGGAAAAAAACAGCCCTCCAAGAAATGATGCTGCCCCCACAGCTACCCAGAGCTCCAAGCCTGGACACAGCTCCTCTCACATCCACCCCAGTCCTGCCTCCCAAGCCTCCCACCCCCTTTCTCTAAGCCCCTGCATAATAAATAAGCGTGCCTCCAGCATCTGGGTGAGGCCGTGGGATAGGCTGGCTCCTCCACAGACCTGTTCCAAGCTGAGTCCTTGGAAATGTGGTTCCTCTGACCCAGAGCTTCCTCTGTAACCAGTTAAACCAGCCAGAGAATCTCCCATTCCCAAGGAAACAGGTATCTCACTCTAAGGGGGCCAAGCCAAAGGATATATTAACCCTGGGGAGGTCTTGGATGGGACTGAATTGTGCCCTCCTACCTATCCTTTACTAGGTGGAAAAGGACTCTGTGTCTGGCCCAGATGGAAAAGAGGGTGAGAGAGAAAGAGGGAGGAGAAAGACAGAGAAGAGGAGCAACAGATGGGAGGAAAGGCAGGGGGAGAGATGGAGAGCCGCTGAGAAGGGGCAGGAAGAGGAACGAGGGAAGAGGAAACTAGGGAAGAGGGAGAATAAGGGGGCAGGTGGAATGAGAGGGAAAGGGGCATGGAATGGGATGGAAAAGATAGTGGTATCTATTTGTCCCAGACAGCCAGAGACCCTGTGCCCCGCCCCTCGTGTGTTAATGTCCCCATTTAGCCTAGCCTCAGTGCTCTTTGATGGATTAGACACCCCTTTCCTGGCTGATAGGCCTGAAGAATCCTTGGCAGCATCACTGGCCCAGAGATAGCAGCCCTGTCTCCCCATCTCATGTGCTGACTACTCCTGGGTCATGGTTCCCAGCTCTAGGCCTGTTTGTCTGAGGCTCCTGAGAGCCACTTCCTGGAGCAGGGCATAGACCCCAGAGGGTCTGCCTGCTTCTCCAAACTCAGAAAAGACTTCAGACCCTGATCTGTGGGCAGTGTTTGGTGATGTGCTCTACACTTAGCTACTTGTGCCCCTTTTTAATAGATGCTTTTTTAAGCTGAAGTTTTTGAAGGTTAATGTTTATCCTTTGTATCATGCAAAGGCTTATTTTGAATGATACATTTATTCCCCTAGAAATGGATTTGAAATGGCATGCTGTGTGTTTTTAAGTCTGCATCTTTTGATACCTAAGGGCCTGATATTTGCTAGGTGTCTTGGGCACATAACTCTTCTCCCCTCTGTCCCCCCCACTCAAGCACAAGGGCACGCAAGGATTGGAAGGCAAGGGGAGGCAAGTTCCACCTCTGTCCTGGCTTGCAGGCACCCTTATCCCCTCAGGCAGGATTCTGGTAAAGGTGAGAATGCAGACACCGACCCTCCTACCTTCCTCCCGGAATTGGACCTTTGGGCCTGCATGCTAAGTTGGACACTTCACCAGCTGCATGCACAGGTGAGCACAGAACTGTCCCTAAAGGACAGGCCCCAGCCCAACTCAGGATGCTCGCCACACTGAAAAGGGGCTCAAAATGAGCAGACTTGAGCAGCAACATTTCCCACTGGTGGAATAGGGCCCAGTGGAATGTCCAGTGCTACAAAATCAAACTGTCCCTTGAGGGCATAGAATGTCCCTTCACCATAGAAATACCAGGAGAGGGGGATCAGGTTCCACCAACAATGCCTCCAAAAAACCAGGTGTGATGGGAAGGTGTGACGTTATCTGAGAGTCAAACTCTTGTCTGACTCGAATAGCTAGACTTTTCCTTCAAGTTCCCTCCTGTGATCTTTTTCCTTGGATTAGTGAGGTCCAAGGCTTTTTAAAGCAAAAAAAGCTCTAAATGACTCAGGTGGATACTCCAGAGATGACAAACATATGACATACATGTTACTGCTGTTTACCCCAGGTCTTTGCAGGCATCATTAATTAATCACAACACTTTGAACTCAAGTGATGCTTCAGAATCCATCTTCAGCACCAGGCAGCCACTACCAACTAACTCCCCATATTCGCCTTCTGTGGACTTCTGTCCTCTACCAGGGCCTCAGCTTTTAGAAAGACTTCTTGGGGGAAGTAGAAGTGGAATAAGAGCCAGAGCCTAGGGTAGGTAGGCAGAGTCCTTGGCACTGAATCCATTCTTTCTCCTCTATCCCACCACTTTCCATGGAGGTGGACCCAGGGCACCTCCTTCTTCCAGGAAGAAGGAACCAGGAGGGCAGGAAGACAAAGATCAGACTTCCATTTCCAACAATAGTATGGATTAAATGGCCTGTAAAAAGTCACACTGCAAAATAGGTTGAATAACATAAACCCTTTTAATTGCATATTGGAGCTCACGAGATAGTAAGGACAATCCATAGGTGCTGAAAAGAGGACTCAGGAAACCAAGTGGTAAGCAAGCACTAAAACCACAGCTGTCCTGAGGCTGTTTTGTTAATCCCAATGACCCAGAACCAGAGCTTTAATGGTTGTAGGGACACAGGAGACAAAGCCTTGGGCCTGAACAAGATATCAAGCTTTTGTTTGTTTTTACTTTATTTTTTTATTTTACATCCAAGTTAGTTAGCATATAGTGTGACAGTGATTTCAGGAGTAGATTCCTTAGTGCCCCTTACCCATTTGGCCCATCCCCCCTCTCACAACCCCTCCAGCAACCCTGTGTTTGTTCTCTATATTTAAGAGTCTCTTATGTTTTGTCTTCCTCCCTGTTTTTGTACTCTTTTTGCTTCCCTTCCCCTGTGTTCATCTGTTTTGTCTCGTAAAGTCCTCACATGAGTGAAGTCATATGATTTTTGTCTTTCTCTGACTGACTAATTTCACTTAGCATAATACCCTCCAGTTCCATCCACATAGTTGCAAATGGCAAGATTTCATTCTTTTTGATTGCCAAGTAATACTCCATCATATATATATATACCACATCTTCTTTATCCATTCATCCGTCAATGGACATTTGGGCTCTTTCCATACTTTGGCCATTGTTGTTAGTGCTGCTATAAACATTGGGATGTATGTGCCCCTTCCAAACAGCATGCCTTTATCCTTTGGATAAATACCTATTAGTGCAATTGCTGGGTCGTAGGGTAGTTCTGTTTTTGTTTGTTTTTTTTTTTTTTGAGGACCCTCCATACTGTTTTCCAGAGTGGCTGCACCAGTTTGAATTCCCACCAGCAGTGCCAAAGAGATCCTCTTTCTCCACATCCTCGCCAACATCTGTTGTTGCCTGAGTTGTTGATGTTAGCCATTCTGACAGGGGTGAGGTGGTATCTCACTGTGGTTTTGATTTGTATTTCCCTGATGATGAGTGAGGTTGAGCATTTTTTCATGTGTTGGTTGGCCATCTGGATGTTTTCTTTGAAGAAGAGTCTATTCCTGTCTTTTGCCCATTTCTTCACTGGATTATTTGTTTTTTGAGTGTTGAGTTGGATAAGTTCTTTACAGATTTTGGATACTAACCCTTTATCTGATATGTCATTAGCAAATATCTTCTCCCATTCTGTCGGTTGCCTTTTAGTTTTGCTGATTGTTTCCTTCACTATGCAGAAGTTTTTATTTTGATGAGGTCCCAATAGTTCATTTTTACTTTTGTTTCCCTTGCCTCCAGAGACATGTTGAGTAAGAAGTTGCTGCCGCCAAGGTCAAAGAGGTTTTTGCCTGCTTTCTCCTCGAGGATTTTGATGGCTTCCTGTCTTACATTGAGGTCTTTCTTCCATTTTGAGTTTATTTTTGTGTATGGTGTGAGAAAGTGGCCCAGGTTCATTCTTCTGCATGTCGCTGTCCAGTTTTCCCAGCACTACTTGCTAAAGAGACTGTCTTTATTTCATTGGATATTTTTCCTGTTTTGTCGAAGATTAGTTGGCCATACGTTTGTGGGCCCATTTCTGGGATCTCTGTTGTGTTCCATTGATCTGTCTGTTTTTGTGCCAGTACCATACTGTCTTGATGATTACAGCTTTGTAATACAGCTTGAAGTCCGAAGACATCAAGCTTTAAATAAGACTCCCAAAGACAAATCTGGGACCCTTGATATACACAAAATTACAAGGGAATTTTAATGTCTCAGCCTGAGAGAAAAAAATGTTTGGTTAAGGATCCTTCTATGAATGTATAACCCATATCTGCCTTCATGGAGATTTTGGGTTTACATGTTTATGTGTGCTGTCTATGAGATCTAGAAACCCTCAAGATGTTTCGTGGAAGCAAACAAATCCTGTCTGAAAATGTTTAGTCTCAACCTGGACTTCATAGGATTCCCACAGAGATAATCCAGTTGAATATGAGCTCACAATCCAAAATTTAAAAGTATAAGCCAAAGTGAATAAAAATAAACATCAAACATTAAATTAGACATCCAAGATTTTGGATATTGAACTTGGCAGACAATATAAAATGAATGTGTTTTTAATGTTTAAATAAGCAAAAGAAGGAACTGAAAACATAAGCAAAGAAGAAGATATAACTAAACAAAAAAGAGGTGGCTTCAAATTTGCTTCCAAACATGTTAGAGTAAATGGTACTGGAGTGGATCTATTGAAAAACAACCAAGGTAAGAGAAAGAAAATGAGTTCTACAACCCCCCCCCACCCCCCACCCCCCCAGCTTTGGCCAGAGATCATGCTTTCTGAATCATGGTACATGGAAGGAGAATTCAAGCAGAGTATGATAGTGTTGCTGAACTGAGGAGAAAGATTAGAATTAGGGGAGATAGCAGTGACTGAAATTTGTGGAACAGGGCCTCAGAGAAGAGGGAGTTATGCAGAGAGAACTCTAGATATCTGCACAGTGATCTCCTTGAGACTTTCAGCTGAATACTAAACTGCACGTGGTTTGAGTGTGGCTTCGTGAAGCCCAGTAAAGAGCTACATGGGAGCTGTGAACTGGGGAGACATTCAAGTTCCAACCAATCAGAAACAGACTCATGAGCCAGTAACTTCTTTGACATTAGCTGTAGTAGCTTCTTTCTTTGACATTAACTGTAGCAGCTTCTTTCTAGATGTGTCTCTCGAGGCAAGGAAAACAGAAGCAAAAATAAACTATTAGGGCTACATCTAAATAAAAAGCTTCTGCACAGCAAAGGAAAACAATCGACAAAACTAAAAGGTAACCTACAGAATGGGAAAAGGCGTTTGAAAGACATATCCAATAAAGTATTAGTATCCAAAATATATAAAGAACTTATAAAACACAACACCCAAAAACAATAATCTAATGAAAATCGGCAGAAGACATGAACAGGCATTTCTCCAAAGACATGCAGTCAGGCAACAGGCACGTGAAAAGATGTTTATCATCACTTACCATCAGGGAAATGCAAATCAAAACCACAATGAGATGGCACCTCACACCTGTCAGAATGGCCAAATCAACAACACAAGAAACAGATGTTGGTGAGGATGTGGACAAAAAGGAACCCTCTTGCATTGCTGGTGGGAATACAAAATGGCACAGCCACTGTGGAAAACAGTATGGAGGTTCCTCAAGAAGTTAAAAACAGAACTCCCTTATGATTCAGCAATCTTATTACTTTGTATTTACCAAAAGAATACAAGAGCATAATTCAAAGGGGAACATTCACCCCTATGTTTATAGAAGCATTATTTACAATAGCCAAGAAATGGAAGCAGCCCAAGTGTCCATTGATTGATGAATGGAAAAAGAAGATATGGTATAGATATACAACAGAATAGTATTCAGCAATAAAAAATAATGAAATCTTGCCATTTGCAATGACATGGATGGAGCTAGAGAGTATAATGCTAAGCAAAATAAATTAGAGAAATAAAGATACCATATGATTTAACTCATACGTGGAATTTAAGAAAACAAATGAGCAAAGGGAGGAAAAGAGAGAGAGAGACAAATCAAGAAACAGACTTTTAATTATAGAGAACAAACTGATGGTTACCAGAGGGAGGGTGGGTGAGAGGATGTGTTAAATAGGTGATGGGGATTAAAGAGTGCATTTGTCATGATGAGCACTGGGTAATGTATGGAATTATTGAATCACTATTGTGTACCTGAAACTAATGTAATACAGTGTGTTAACTAATTGGAATTAAAATTTTAAAAAGAAAAAAAATAGAAGTAGAGACTGGGCATTTCAGTGAAGATCCCAGAAAATCCAGGCCATATGAGTAGGGATAAACTAAAGGCTAATCTAGACCCTCCCTAATAAAATTTAAAAGTAATTCTTGGCAAAGCTATAGGGACAGAATAAAATAGATGAGGGGTTGCCTGAGATGGGAATGACTACAAAGGGTATGAGGGAATTTGACAGAGGTAGGGGTGTAAATGGGATTATTTTATGTCTTGATTATGGCAGTGGATACTTAACTGTAAACATTTGGCAAAACTCACAGAGCTGTACCCCTAAAAGACTAGATTTTACTATATGTCAGTTACACCTCAATTTAAGAATTATAAGAAGCCTTGAAAGAATCAATCTGATCTTCAAGTAAATTGAACTGCCTGGAAAAACGTCAATCCTCTTAAAAGGAAAACAATATAGTACAGACACAACATTCAACGTAACACAACATAGCATAATATAACATTCATAATGTCTGGCTTGCAATTAAAAAAAATCTCTGGATATGTGAAGAAGCAAGAAAATGTAAGCCATGACAAAAAAAAGTCAATAGAAACAGACATAGAAAAGATAGAAGTGATAAAGGTTGCAGGCAAGGCCTTTATAACAGCTATTATAAATACTTCAGATGATTTAAATGAACACAATAAGAGACATTAAACCTATAAAAAGAACTGGATGAAAAATATACTGGGTAACAGTAATGGTGGATTAGATTCTATAGAAAAGATCAGTAAGCTTAAAGACAAGGCAATGCAAAATAGTCAAAGTTCAGAGGGAGAAAAAGTCTGAAAAAATAAACAGAACCCTAGTAACCAGTGAGACAACATTAAGTGATCTAGTATGTGTATAATTGGAATTCCAAAAGGTAAAGGGGGAAAGAAAACATATTTGAAGCAACCCTGACCAAAAATTTGCCATACGTGATAAAAAGAATCACAATGAGAGGCACCTGGGTGGTTCAGTCAGTTAAGCATCTGACTTCGGCTCAGGTCATGATCTCACGGTTCATGAGTTCAAGCCCCACATAGGGCTCTGTGCTGGCAGCTCAGAGCCTGGAGCCTGCTTCGGATTCTGTGTCTCCCTCTCTCTGCCCTTCCTCTGCCTGTGCTCGCTCTCTCTCCCTCCCTCCCTCCCTCCCTCCCTCTTAAAACCTAATAAACATTAAAAAAAAAAAGAATCACAATGAATCTCAAGCAGGATAAACACAAAGGAAACATCATCCAGGTACCTCATGATCAAATTGGTGAAAGTTAATGTTAAAGAGAAAATCTTAAGAAGAATCACAAAGACTCATTATATACTGAAGAAAAAATGAATGCTGATTTCTCATTTAAAATAATGCAAGTACTAATTTTTTTTAAAAAGTCAACTTACAAATTTTATATCCAGTAAAAATATCCTTCAATAATGAAAGTAGGGGAAAAAAAGTAAATGTGAATGGGTTAAACTCACCAATCAAAAAATAGAGACTCTCACATACAAAAACTTGTAAACAAATGTTCATAGTATTATCCAAATGCCTGTCAACATATGAATGGATAAACAAAATGTGGTTTAGCCATACAGCAGAATATGACTTGGCCATAAAAAGGGATAAAACACTAATACATACTACAATGTGGATGAACCTTGAAAACATTATGTTTAGTGAAAGAAACCAGACACATAAAGCCATATATTGTATGATTGAAAATATATTAAATGTCCACAACACACAAATCTCTGGAGACAGAATGTAGATTAGTGGCTTCCAGGGAACGGAGTGGAGAATGATGGCTTAAAGGGTATGAGACTTCTTTTTTTTTGGGTGATGAAAGTGTTCTGGAATTAGATAGTGATGTTGTTGCATATTATTATGAGTACACTGAAACATACTGAATTGTATACCTTAAAATGTTTAAATTTGTTAATTTTATCTCAGTTTTTTAAAATCCATAAACTATTTCTGGAAAAAAGATTTAGATATATCATTTCATGTATTAGAAGTCTCAATTTATATAGAAATGCAAAAGACCTAAAGTAGCCAAAATTTTTTTGAAAAAGGAGAACAATGTTAGAGAACTTACACTATAGATTTCAAGATCCACTGTAAATTTACAGGAATTAAAACAGTGTGGTATTGGCAGAAGAATAGACACATAGATAAATTGAATAGAATAGATTAATATTCAGAACCATGTGCATATGGTCCAACAGATATTCAACAAAGGACAAGATAATTCAATGGGTGGGGAAGAGTAGTCTTTTCAACAAATGGTGCTGGAACAACTGAATGTCCATATGGGAAAAAAGTTAGAATTGATCTTTACCTCTCATCATTCACAATAAGTAATTAAAAATGGATCAGAGAGGGAGGAGTTAAGATGGTAGAGAAGTAGGGGGACCCTGGGCTTTCCTCATCCCTCGAACACAGGTGTATAGAAGTCAGGTTACTTGGAACACCCAGGGAATTGATCTGCGGAGCAGCAGAAGGATATCCACAGTTGGATGGGGACACCTTGGCAGGAGTAAGGTGCGTGGATGTGAATTGAGGGAGATAAAATGGCAAAGCCATGGAGGGGAGGGAACCCTTTCTGTGAGAGACAAAAGGAGGAGTAAGGGAGAGGGGTTGTGAAAGTGCAGCATTGAGTTAGCACAACAGGAAAACCTGTCTGGACCATGGACTGGTCCATGAAGTACAGAGTGTGCCAGTTCTGCCAGTTCTTTTTTGCAAACAGCCTTTGGGCTGAAATTCTGAGGTTTTGAAGGTGCACGACTAGCCATACTTAAATCAGATAAACTAGATTTTAAAGCAAAGATGGTAACAGGAGATGAAGAAAGGCATTATGTCATTATTGAGGAGTCTATCCATCAAGAAGAGCTAACATTTGTATATATTTATGCCCCCAACTTGAAACACCCAAATATGTAAATTAATTAGTCACAAACATAAACTCATTGATAATATTACCATTATTGTAGGAGACCTTAATACTCCACTTACCGCAATGGACAGATCATCTAAGCAGAAAACCGACAAGGAAACAACAGCTCTGAATGACACACCAGACCAGATGGACTTGACAGATATATTCAGAACACTTCATCCTAAAGCAGCAGAATACACATTCTTCTCAAGTGGATAGGGAACATTCTCCAGAATAGATCGCATGGTGGGTCACAAATCAGCCCTCAACAAATACAAAAAGATCAAGATCATACCTTGCATATTTTCAGATCACAACACTATGAAACTTGAAATCAACCACAAGAAAAAATTTGGACAGCCCTCAAATACATGGAGGTTAAAGAAAATCCTACTAAAGAATGAATGGGTTAACCAGGAAATTAAAGAAGAAATTAAAAATGCATGGAAGCAAATAAAAATGAAAACACAACCGTCCAAACCCTTTGGGATGCAACAAAGGCAGTCCTAAGAGGAAGATACATTGCAATTCAGGCCTATCTCAAGAAGCAAGAAAGGTCCCAAATATACAACCTAACCTTACACCTAAAGGAGGTAGGAAAGGAGCAGCAAATAAAGCCCAAAGCCAGAAGAAGAAGGGAAATAATACAGATTAGAGCAGAAATCAATGCTATCAAAATAAAAAAACACACAGTAAGACAGATCAATGAAACCAGGAGCTGTTTTTTGGAAAGAATAAACAAAACTGATAAGCCCCTAGCCAGACTTCTCAAAAGAGAGTGGACCCAAATAGATAAAATCATGAATGAAAGAGGAGAGATCACAGCCAACACGACAGAAGTAGAAACAATTATAAGAGAATACTATGAAAAAGTATATGCCAACAAACTGGACAAAACTCAAGAAAAAAATGGAAAATTTGAATAGGCCCATAGCCGGCAAAGAAATTGAATTGGTTATCAAAAATCTCCCAAAAGGGGAACCTGGGTGGCTTAGTTAACTGACTAACTCTTATTTTCGGCTCAGATCATCGTGTCATGGTTCATGGGATTGAGCCCCCACCTTGGACTCCATGCTGACAAGCCTGCTGGGGATTATTTCTCTTCCTCTCTTTCTGCCCTTCCCCCACTTGTTCATTTTCTCTCTCTCCCTCTCCCTCTCTCTTTCTCTCTCCTCATCCCCAAATAAATAAACTTAAAAAAAAATCTCCCAAAAAGTAAGTGTCCTGGGCCAGATGGCTTCCCAGGGGAATTCTACCAAACATTTAAAGAAGAGTTAATACCTATTCTCAAACTATTCCAAAAAATAGAAATGGAAGGAAAGCTTCCAAACTCATTGTATGAAGCCAGCATTCCCTTGATTCTGAAACCAGACAAAAACCCTACTAAAAAGGAGACTTACAGGCCAATATCCCTGATGAACCTGGATGCACATATTCTCAACAAGATACTAGCAAATAGAATTCAACAGTACATCAAAAGAATTATTCACCATGATCAAGTGGGGTTTATTCCTGGGCTGTAGGAATCAGCCTGCAAATCAATGTTATACACCACGTTAACAAAAGAAAGGATAATAACCATATGATCCTTTCAATAGATGCAGAAAACGCATTTGACAAAATACAGCATCTTTTCTTGATAAAAAAAAAACCTCAAGAAAGTAAGGATAGAAGAAACTTACCTCAATATCTTAAAAGCCATATATAAACGTACCACAAATAATGTCATCCTCAATAGGGAAAAACAAAGAGCTTTCCTAAGCTCAGGAACATAACAGGGATGTCCACTCTCACCACTGTTGTTCAACATAGTTCTGGAAGTCTTACCTCAGCAAACAGACAACAAAAAGAAATAAAAGGCAAACAAATTGGTAAGGAAGAATCAAACTTTCACTCTTCTCAGATGACAGGATACTGTACATCAAAAACCCAAAATAGTCAACCAAAAAACTGCTAAACCTGATACATGAATTCAACAAAGTTGCAGGATATAAAACCAATGTACAGAAATTGGTTGCATTTCTATACACCAATAATGAAGCAGCAGAAAGAGATATCAAGGAATTGATCCCATTTACAATTGCATCCAAAACCATAAGATACTTAGGAATAAACCTAACCAAAGAGGTAAATGATCTGTATGCTGAAAACTATAGACAGCTTATGAAAGAAATTGAAGAAGATACAGAGAAATGGAAAAACATTCCATGCTCATGGATTGGAAGAACAAATATTGTTAAAATGTTGATACTACCTAGATCAGTCTATACATTTAACGCAATCCTTATCAAAATAACACCAGCATTCCTCAGAGAGCTAGAACAAACAATCCTAAAATTTGTATGGAATCAGAAAAGACCCTGAATAGCCAAAGTATTGTTGAAAAAGAAAACCAAAGCTGGAGGCATCACAATTCCAGACTTCAAGCTGTATCCATCAAGACAGTATGGTATGGGCACAAAAACAGACACATAGATCAATGGAATAGAATAGAGAACCCAGAAATGGACCCACAAATATATGGGCAACTAATCTTTGACAAAGCAGGAAAGAATATCCAATGGAATCAAGACAGTCTCTTCAGCAAGTGGTGCTGGGAAAGCTGGACAGAGACGTGCAGAAGAATGAACCTGGACCACTTTCTTACACCATACACAAAATAAACTCAAAATGGATGAAGGACCTAAATGTGAGACAGGAAACCATAAAAATCCTAGAGGAGAAAACAGGCAGCAACCTCTTTGACCTTGGTGCAGCAACTTCTTTCTTGATATGTCTCCAGAGGTAAGGGAAATGAAAGCAAAAGTGAACTGTTGGGACCTCATCAAGATAAAACTTCTGCACAGCAAAAGAAATGATCAACAAAATTAAAAGGCAACCGATAAAATGGGAGAAGATATTTGCAGATGACATATCAGATAAAGGGTTAGTATCCAAAATCTATAAAGAACTTATCCAACTCAACACCCAAAAACCAAATAATCCAGTGAAGAAATGGGCAAAAGACATGAATAGACACTTTTCCAAAGAAGACATATAGATGACTAACAGACACATGAAAAGATGCTCCACATCGCTCATTATCAGGGAAATGAGATACCACCTCACATCTGTCAGAATGGCTAAAATGAATAGGTCAGCAAACAGCCGATGTTACCAAGGATGCAGAGAAAGAGGAACCCTTTTACACTATTGGTGGGAATGCAGACTGGTGCAGCCACTTTGGAAAACAGTATGAAGATTCCTCAAAAAATGAAAAATAGAACTACCCTACAACCCAGCAACTGCACTGCTACATATTTATCCAAAGGATGCAAAAATGCTGATTTAAAGGGGCACACACACCCCAGTGTTTATAACAGCACTATCAACAATAGCCAAATTATGGAAAGAGCCCAAGTATCCATCGACTGATGAATGGATAAAGAAGATGTGTGTGTCTGTGTGTGTGTGTATACATACATATATATATATATATATATATGTATATATATATATGTATATATATATATACATCTTCTTACACATACACACACACACACACACACACACACACACACAGAATGGAATACTATTCAGCAATCAAAAAGAATGAAATATTGCCATTTGCAACTACGTGGATGGAACTAAAGTATATTATGCTAAATGAAATAACCCAGTCAGAGAAAGACAAATATTATATGATTTCATTCATATGCATAATTTAGAAACACAATGGATAAGTATAGGGGAAAGGAAGGAAAAATAAGATAAAAACAGAGAGAGAGGCAAACCATCAGAGACTCATAAATACAAAGAACAAATTGAGGGTTGCTGGATGGGTTGGGGTGGAGGGATGGGTTAAATGGATTATGAGCACCAGAATGGCACTTTTAGGGATGGCACTGGGTGTCATATGTAAGAGATGAATCACTGGGTTCTACTCCTGAAACCAAGACTACACTGTATGATAACTAACTTGAATTTAAATGAAAAAAAAAAAAAACCACAAGTTAAAAAAGTCAATCATAGATCTTAAGAGCTAAAATTATAAAACTTCTAGGAGAAAATATTTGTGATTTTAAGGCAGACAAAGACTTCCTACAACAATAAGAAAAAGTAATGAGAAGAAAAACAATGGACTGGACTTCACCTAAGTTAAAAATCGTCACTCTTCAAAACAAAAACAAAAAGTACTTTATGAAAAGAAATGGTCCACCATAAACTAGGAGAAAAATACAAATTTCTGGAATAGCTAAAGGACGCTTACAACTCAATGAGAAGACAAACAACTCTATTCTTTCTACCTAAGCAAAATATTGGAATAGACATTTTGCAAAAGAAGATATATAAATGGCAAGAAAAACCCCACATGGCAAGATGTCTAATATCATTAATTAAGAAGGCAAATTAAACCACAAATGAGATACTAGTAGACACCTGTCAGAATAGCTAAAAAAATTTTTTTAACTGAAAATACCAGCTACTAAGAAGTACATGGAGCAACTAGAACTCTCATACATTGCTCGTGGGAATGTAAAATGGTACAAGTACTTTGGAAGACACTTTAGAGATCTCTCATAAAGTCAGTTATTATATGACCAGAAGAAGGAGCCAGGTTGAGGAGCGGGAAAATCCTATTCTGTGAGGAGTGCTTAGAGAGACTGGGATGGTTCAGCTTAAACCCAAAGCCTCAAGGAGTCTCAGTCACTGTCCCCATCTCTGCAGGGCTATCCCAGGGCTTGAGACTGTAAAAGAGAAGTTATAGACAGGTGTCAGCATCTTTTCATTATAAGAAGAAGTTTCTTATGCTGAAAACCCCAAAACCATAGTAAGAAATCTCCACAGGGTTCTCCTGGGTGGCTCAGTTGGTTAAGCATCTGACTTTGGCTCAGGTTGTGATCTCGTGATTTATGGGATCGAGCCCCACATTGGTCCTCTCCTCTCCCCCTCCTGCACTCATGTGTGCACACACACGCATTCTCTCTTTCTCTCAAAAATAAACATTAAAAAAAAAAGAAACTTCACATGACTACTTTGTTTAAAGGCCAGTGCGGCCAGAGCTAGCTCCAGCAAGGTATCTGCTCCATAAGATGGAAACACCCATTGAGAGTAATTCTGGTTTCTGCCAACATGGCAAACTGGCACGGACTACTGGACTATTGGCTACTTCCCTGTAAATCAACCCTGGAGAATTAGTAGCTGACATGATCAAGAAAATATGAGCTCAGAGGCCACAATAACTAAATATAGGAAGAATCATTTACTGAAAAAACAAGAGAACCTGAAAAAGAAGCAGTACCATTGGTAAGATCAGAAAAAACAAGTGCAATCAATATACTTAAGGAGACAAGAAATAGTTAAAATAAAAAACACCACACATGAGATAAAACCTGAAGAACCATTTAATGGATTGGAAGATCAGAGTGTGGAGCTCTCCAAGAAAATATCAGAAAAGACTGACAGTACATAAAATAGATAAGAAACAGTGAAAGATGTGGAGGAAGGAAAGAAATACAACAAAACCCAGACTGTAAGAGTCCCAGGAAGGACAGGAAATAAAAGTGGAGAGGGGGAACTACCTGAAGAAATAATAAAGATGAATGTGCCATAATTAAGAAAGATGAAAAACTTTAAGAATGAAATAAATCAGAGTGCCAAACAGGAGAGATAAGGAAAAACCCACACACAGAGTGAAATTTGAAAAAATCAAACAGAAAATTCTAAGAGACCAGATAGAGCAGACCACCTACAGAGGAGTAAGGATTAGAATAACATCAGATTTTTCACAGCAACACCAGATGCAAGAAGAACGAAGTAATCTTTAAAAAAAATTTTTTTTAACGCTTATTTTATTATCGAGAGACAGAGAGAGAGCATGAGCACGGAAGGGGCAGAGAGAGGAGGAGACACAGAATCCGAAGCAGGCTCCAGGCTCCGAGCTGTTAGCACAGAGCCCGACGCGGGGCTCAGACTCACAAACCACGAGATCATGACCTGAGCCGAAGTCGAACACTTAACCAACTAAGCCACCCGGGCACCCCTGAAGTAATCTTTTTTAAGAATTGAAGGTAAAGTACTGTCAGTGTGGGGGTAGAGAAACTAAAGGGACATGACACTGTGGTAAGATATTTAGCTTCTAACAAGCTAGAGTAGATATTGATAAGGATAAGAATCAAGAGAACAGGAGGAAGAAGGCAGAGTAGGAAGCACCATTAATCTGTCTCCCCGCCTGGACCTGATGGCTTCAGTGGTGAATTCTATCATTTAAATAACTAATGCCAATCTTTCTCAAACCTTCTAACTCATTCTATAAGGCCAGCATGACCCTAAGACCAAAGCCGGAGGAAGATACTACAAGAAAACTGCAGACTAATATTCCTTATGAACATTGACACCTGTCATCAACAAAATACTAGAAAACAGAATTCAGCGGCATATATAAACATTATATATCTTGACATCAAGTGGGATTTATTCCTGGAAAGCAAGATGGCTGAAAATACAAAACTCAATGTAATACACCACAGAATGAAGAGGGGAAAAGAAAAAAACCTATGATCATCTCAACTAGGGCAGAAAAATCAAGGAACAAGGAAAGGATGTCTGCTCTCACCACTTCTATTCAACATAGTACTGGAAGTTGTAGCCAGAGTAATTAGGCAAGAAAAAAAAAGCATCTAAATTGGAAAGGAGGAGGTAAAATTGTCTCTCTTCGCAGATGATATGATCTTATATGTAGAAAACCCTAAAGATTCCACACGAAGCTTTTAGAATTAATAAATGATTTCATCAAAGTATCAGGATACAGTCAACACACAAAAATCAGTTGCATTTCCATACACAATGAGCAATCTGAAAAGGAAATTATAAAAACAATTGCATTTACAATAGCAGCAAAAAGAGCAAAATACTTAGGAATTAACCAAGGGGGTGAAAGACTTGTACAAGGAAAACTACAAAACATTGCTGAAAGAAATTAAAGATATAGATACATGAAAATACATTTCACATTTATGGACTGGAAGATTTAATATTGCTAAGTTGTCAATACTACCCAAAGTGATCTAAGATTCAAATGTAATCCCTATCAAAATCCCAATCACTTTTTTTTTCAAAAATAGAAAAGTCCAGGGGCGCCTGGGTGGCGCAGTCGGTTAAGCGTCCAACTTCAGCCAGGTCACGATCTCGCGGTCCATGAGTTCGAGCCCCGCGTCAGGCTCTGGGCTGATGGCTCAGAGCCTGGAGCCTGTTTCCGATTCTGTGTCTCCTTCTCTCTCTGCCCCTCCCCCGTTCATGCTCTGTCTCTCTCTGTCCCAAAAATAAATAAACGATGAAAAAAAAAATTTTTTTAAAAAATAGAAAAGTCCATCCCAAAATTCATATGGAATCTCAAGGGACCGCTGAATAGCCAAAACAATCTTGAAAAAGAACAGCATTGGAGGATTCCCACATCTTGATTTCAAAACTTACTATACATCCACAGTAATCAAAGCAATGTGCTCTTGGCATAAGGACAGATATACAGATCAATGGAATAGAATAGAGATCCCAGAAATAAATGTTTGCATATATGATCAAGTGAGCTTTGACAAGGGTTGCCAAGACCATTCCATGGAGAAAGACAGTGTTTCCAACAAATCGTGCTAAAAACTGGATATCCACATGGAAAAGAATGAACTTGGATCCCTATCTAATACCTTATACAAAAATTAACTCAAAATGGATGAAGGACCTAAAGGTAAGACCTACAACAATAAAAGTCTTAGAAGAAAACATAGGAGAAAATCATGACAACATTCGATTTGGCAATGATTTCTTGGATATGACACCAAAGGCACAGCAACAAAAGAAAAAGCAGACAGACTGGACTTTGAAAATTTTAAAAATTTGTGCATCAAAAGATGAGTAAAAAGGCAACCCACAGAATGGGAGAAAAATACTTGACGATCATATATCTGATAAGGGGTTAATATCCAGAATATATAGAAAGCGTCTAAACTTGATTCAGAATTGGACAAAAGATTTAAATAGTCATTTTTCAAAAGAAGATATACAAATGGACCATACACACATGAAAAGATACTCAACATCACTCGTCATCAGGGAAATGCAAATCAAGACTATAATTAGATACCACCTCGCACCCATTAGGATGGCTACTATCAACAAAACAAAACAACCTAGAAAGCAGCAAGTGTGAGGATGTGGAAAAATTCGGACCCCCTGTATACTCATGGTGGGAATGTAAATTGGTACAGCTACTATGGAAAGCAGTATGGTGGTTCCTCAAAAAATTAAAAATTGAATTGCTCTATGACCCAGCAATTTTCACTTCTAGGAATCTACCCAAAAGGATTGAAAGCAGGGTCTCTGAAAACACTTGTACACCCATGTTCATAGCAGTGTTATTAGCAATAGCTAACATATGAGAGCAGTCCCAAGTATCCATCGACAGATGAATGGACCATCAAAATCTGGTCTATGCATACCCTGGAACATTATTCAGCCTTAAAAAGGAAGAAAATTCTGCAATACACTGCAGCATGGGTAAACCTTGAGGACATCAAGCTGAGTGAAATAAGCCAGTGACAAAAAGACAAATACTGTACGATTCCAGTTTTGTGTGAGATCCCTAGAGAAGTTAAAATCTTAGAGACAGAAAGTAGAGTGATGGTTGCCAGAGGCTGGAAGGAATGGAGAACGGGAGTTACTGTTTAATGGGTAAGAGTTTTAATCTTACAAGATGAAAAGAGTTACAGGAATGGGTGGTGGTGGTGGTCGCACAGCAGTGTGAGTAGATTTAATACCACTGAACTGGACACTTGAAAATGCTTAAGAGAGCATATCTTATTTGTATTTTAGCTTTAAGAAATGTTTTAAAACCCTGCAGCAAACATTTTTCTTTCTTCTTTTTATTAAAAAAAATTTTAAGTGTATTTATTTATTTTGAGAGAGAGAGGAGGAGGAGCAAAGAGAGAGAGAGAGAGAGAGAGAGAGAGAATGAATCACTAGCAGGCTGCACACTGGCAGCACAGAACCCGATGCGGAGCTGGAACTCACAAACAGCGAGGTCAAGGCCTGAGCTGAAACCAAGAGTCGGACGCTTAACCAACTGAGCCACCCAGGCACCCCAGCAAATAGTTTTCTTAATGGAGACACTTCAAATGCATTCTCTGTAAAATTAGAAACAAGACAAGGGTACTACCGTCAACACCACTGTCTACAAAATACTGGAAATTCTGAACACCATATGGAAAGAAATAGAAGTAGTTCCAGCTGCTCTTACAAAATACCAGAGCCTGGGTGGCTTAAGCAGCAAGCATTCATTTCTCACTGTCTGGAGCCTGGAAGCAGAAGGCCAGGGTCCAGCATGGCCAGGTTCTTGGTGAGGGCCCTCTTCCCGGGCCTGGCCTTTCTTGGAGTGTGCTCACAGAGAGTGATCTCCTGTCTTTGCCTCTTCTTATAAGGACACCAGTCCCATCATGGGCGCCCCACACTCAGGACCCCACCTAAACCTGATTGCCTCCCAAAGGCCCCACCTCTAAGTACCATTCCATTGGGGTTTAAGATTTTGACTATAAGTTTAGTGGGGGAGGGGGGGTGCAGGGAGCAAACACACAAATGTTCAGTCCACAGCAAAGAGCTAGAAGGATGTGAAAGGAAATTATAACGTTGTCACTATTTGCAGGTGGATTAATCATTTACATTGAGAAGCCACCCAAGAATCAATAGACAAACTGTTAAAACTAATACGGATTCACTGAGGCGCTGGACACAAGACTAACGCATGCAGTCAGTTTCTCACGGTGAGAAGCAGTTGGCCAGCAGCTTGAGGGTCTTAAACACACAGCACAAGTGGATGAGAAACAGAATGAAATCTGTACAAGTGACATTAGTGCCAGGGGTGAGCTGAGGCAGGAGAAAGCAAGAGTGCCTGCCCCAGAGAGGATGGTAATCCTCTGCTGATAGCCCGGAGCTCTGTAAGGCCAGGAAGATGACAAAATAAACTTGAGGCCTGTGGTTGCTGACCTGCTACGCCCCTCACCCAGAACCCTCAAGTATCTCGCCCTTCAAAAATCAAAGCTTGCTTCTCCGGTGTTCCCCTCTGGCTCATGCCTTGAGACTGTGGGCAAGCAACTTCAGTCTCTGGGTCTCTACTTCCTCATCTGTAAAGTGGGAATGATCACAGTAAGAACCTCCAGGGATATGGGTGGATTAAATGTGATAATGCAGAGGAAGGACTTAGCTGGTACTTGGTAAACATGAGTGAGAATAAGTAATTATTAATAAAGCAATTAAAGAGCACCCCCCACCTCCAAACCCCCCAGCAAGGCCAGCGTGCTGGCTGCCTCCCAGCCCCCAGTTCCATTAAGGGTTAAGGAGTTTGGCTGCTTGCCTAGAAACAGGAATGAAGCACCAGCCCCAGCAGCTTCTCCCTATCTGAGAGCAATCTCCTCCCCGCCCCCTCCTCCAGCTCAGCCCTTCGGAAATGAAAGCCCCTCTAGGCTGAAACTCCTCCGCTGGCTGCATCATAATGACTTTCCCCTGGGCAGAGATGGGGGTGGGCTCTTCCCCCTCCAAGCTCTGCCTTGCTCCCCTGGATCTTGGGGCTACAGGGACCCCGGAGCTGTCAGCTCATATGTAGGAGAGAGATTGTCACTCCAGCTCCTGGCCCTGTGGGGTGCAGGAAAGAGAAATGGGGGCGGGGGCGTGTTGGAACAGGGTCCTGGAGCTGGGGGGTGCCGAGGAGTTTGGGGAGTACCCAGCTGCTGTGGCCAGGCACCCTGGGTCTCAGAGAACCAATCCATCCTGCCGTGGGTCTGCAGATTATGACCCATTAGTGAGCTGTGGAATCCATTTAGTGGGTTGTGATCTGCATTTTAAAAAAGAGAACTGGAATAGAAAATAGAGTGCATTGCATATAATAAATTTACAAGCTTTGTTTCCCTACCGTGAGGATAGTGGCTAAAAAACACGGACCCTGGAGCCCACCTGCCCAGCATGTGACCTCAGACATATTATTTAACCTTCCGGGCCTCAGTTTCCTTATCTGTCCCTGGGGAAAAGATCAGCACCCACCTGATGGGTTATTGTGAGGACCGAAAGAGTGATACAGGGAATGTCTGTGAGTGCTGGCTTTTTTCTCGTCCTCACTGGGAAACAGAGATTTCCTCCCTGGGAGTGTAGTCACAAAAGCCTCAGGGAAAGCCGCTGGATTTGAGGACTGGGTACAGGACCTGCTTACAGTGGGAATTCGAGGTGCAGTCTTGACGAGGGTGTTGCTGCTCCTAGCAAAACAGAAAAGAGAAGCCTGAGTTAAAAAAGGAAAAACCAGCCTCAGAGGCCAGTCTGTGTGTACACAGCCCTCCACAGTTTATACCACCTGCTGGCCTCCCTTGCCCCACAGTGGACAAGTTGCTATGGCCGATGGGATCATTATGCCCATTTTGCAGATGAGAGTAGAGGCTCAGGGTGGAGAGCATTCTTCGCGTGGAGACTGGTGGCTGCAGGCCTCACTGCAGATACTGGACAGCAATGACCACTCAAGCCCACCCCATAACAGGGGTTATGGAAATGATAGAAATTCCCCTAATTTCCCAGCACATTCCATTCTCCAGCAGCAAGTCTGCCAGAGCGCACCAGGGGTCCTACATTTCAGCTAGCACTGGCCTTTACCAGGAGCAGTGACATCTCAGAAATTGCACTAACCAGGCCTCTGGTGTGGTCAGGATGACAGGGTAGGGAGGAGGGGACCCTCATGGGGCTGAGCTTGTCCCAGGATCCCAGCAATGACACTCTTGAGTGGCTGTGATGGGCCCTGTGCTTGATCTGCATCTGTGCATCTAATCCTGCACACAGCTCTGTCATGTCCGTTTTTCAGGTGGGTAAGCAGAGGCTCAGAGGCCAAGGCGGCACCAGAACTCAGGCTCCAGATCCCGTGGGTGTAAGCACTGGGCTCCATGGCCTCATGTACACAGTGGATCTTCACAGGAATCTTGGACGGTAAGTGTTAAGAACCCCCTCCTGGTCAGCCATTCAACTGATTTTTAATGAGCAGCTACTACGTGCAATTTAATGGTGACAGGACAGGCAGGACTGACGGTCACTGAACTTACAAAGGAGGAAGTCATCTGTTCTTGTCTGTCCTGCTGCATGTCAGGTGCTGCACTTACCTACGTTAGCTCATTTGATGCCCACCTCAGTGCCTCCCACATTCATCTCCCCATTTCCAATTGGGAGGTTGAAAGCTGGGAGTGGGATAGGGCCTGGCCGGTGACCCCACAGCCAGTCTGTGGTGGTGCAGGATCGGATCCAGGGCTGCATGCCCTGGCGACTGTCCCACTGCCCTCAGAAATCCTCCCTGAGCTGGCGAAGCCCAGGCTGCTGTCTGTCCAGCCGAGCATATGAGAGCCCACCTTGCTCCCTCCTCCACTCCACACCCTCGCTCTTCTCTCACCACTGTGGTTCCCCTCTTCTCTGTCCCTCAAGCATGCCACTACCTGTCTCACCTCAGGGCTTTTGCACGGCCATTCCCTCTTCCCGGAAGGCTCATCATTCCCTGGATCTTCAGGTGCTCGGCAACTTACTAAGGTCAGTCTCAACTGAGAGCCTCAGGAGAGGCTCCTGCCCTCCCAGCCCACGTTGTCCTCCGTCCCCACCGCCCAGGGCCTTGCCAGCACATCATCTGTTTTATTTCCCTCGTGGTGCCCATTACTACCTGGTTTGTATTCAGCTGTGTATTATCTATCTCCCTGATGGGGATGCCCGTACATGGATGCGGGGTTCAGGTTCTCGTTCAATTCCTACAATGCAGGTCACTTCGGGTAAGTCACTTCTTTTCTTTCACCCTCTGTTTCCTCCTCTGTCAAATGGGATACCAGCACCTACCTCTCAGCATATTGGCAAGGGTGCAGTGTGACAATGGCGTGATGTTGGGCACATTGTAGGTGCATATTGTGTGGTTGGTGGTGTAATAAAAGGGCACACCACAGGGGCGCCTGGGTGGCTCAGCCGGTGAAGCGTCTGACTTCGGCTCAGGTCATGCATGAGTTCAAGCCCTGCCTTGGGCTCTGTGCTGACAGCTCAGAGCCTGGAGCCTGCTTCGGATTCTGTGTCTCCCTTTCTCTCTGCTCCTCCCTTGCCCGCATTATGTCTCTTTCTCTCTCCCTCGAAAAATAAATAAACATTAAAAAAATAATAAAAATAAAAGTGCACACCACAAATAACTCAAATGGGCAAAGGGGCTGAATATACATCTCTGCAAAGAAGATATAGGAGTGGCCACTAACCACATGAAAAGGTGCTCAATATCATTAGCCATAGGGAAACACAAATCAAAACCACAATGAGATACCATTCCACACCCACTAGGATGGCTCTAATAAAAAAGCAGACAATAACGAGTGTTGGTGGGGATGTGGAGAAATCTGAGTGGCTGGGGGGAGGGTAAAACAGTGCTGCCGACTCTGGAAGACGACCTAGTGGTTCCTCAAACAGTGACACAGGGAGTTACCATGTGACCCAGCCACTCCCCTCCTAGGGAAATGAAAGCATCTGTCCACATGAAAAGCTGAACACGAATGTTCAGAGCAGCTCTGTTCCTAAGAATGGAAAATAGTCAAAAAGCGTAAGTCAAATGCACACCAACTGATGAATGGGTAAACAAAATGTGATGTATTCATAGGGTGGAATAATACTCAGCCACGAAAAGGAGGGAAGTGTTGATAACACACGTACAACATGGGCGAACCTTGAGAACGTGTGTAGTAAAAGAAGCCAGACACAAAAGGCCACACACCGTACGATCTATATGAAACGGCCAGATAAGCAAACCCATAGGGACAGAGGGTGGCTGAGTGGTTGCCAGGGGCTGGGGGGTGGGGAGGGCATGGAGCATGACTGCTCATAAGTACAGGGTTTCTTTTGGGGGTGACGAAAACGTTCCGAAATCGATTCTGTGGATACACTGATAACCACCGACCCATACACTTTTCTCTTGTTTCTTTTTAACAAGTCTTGTTTCCTGGGGTGGGGAGGATATTGTGGGTGGATATTGTGTGCCGTGTTAAAATAACCCCACGAGGTACATTCTCTCTTTAGTAGCGTTTTACAGACAACTGAATTGGGCACAGAGAGGTAAATCAAGCTGCCCAAAATCATGCAGTGGCAAGGCTGAGATTCGAAGACAGGCAGTCGGCCCCAGAGCCCAGGCTCTTGTTGCCACTGTTTTATTTGAATATAGTTGACCCACGCTGTTACATTGGCTTCAGGTGACAGAGCCATGTTCTTAGCTACTTTTATGTCTGCTACGTGGACAAATATTAGAACCCCTAGAATATATACCCTTGCAATCTGTAACGACCCAATATGAAGAACCACTATTTATTAGACAGACACCTGCCTCATCAGGCGCCGAGCAAAGTTCTTCCTCTGAGATTAGCCCATTTTATCACCCCCATCTGTCAGATGGGGGAACAGGGTCTGGGAGGCTCCAGCAACTTCCCCGAGGCCAGCTGACAGCGAGGCTTGGATGCGAATCCTCCCAGCTGACAGACAAGGCATTGCTGTTCCTATACCTTCCAGCCACCTCCTGCCAAGTGCATGAAGGGGCCATGGAAACTGGCACTTCCTTTCCATGTGGGGAAACGGAGGCTCAGAGCTGGCAAGCACCTGTCCACAGCCTGGCAGCCCTTGGGCTTTGGCTTTACTCTAAGAATGGAGGTGAGCTGGGATGGGGGGGGTCAATCCCCAATTCCTTCTCTCCAAGATGTAGTGGTTCTGAATTGGGCGGGTTCTGATTCTTCGGTTCTAAATGCTCCCCTCCCCACCCCAGGAAACAAGACTTGTTCAAAGGAAACAAGAGAAAAGAAATAAAGCCGTGCCTTGGTTTTCAGTCTGTGGGTGTCACGGGAATGGCCAGTTACACTAACGAAGCAGGAGGCAACAGGACACAGGGCAGAGGTAAAATAAGAGGTGCCCCGGGCAGTGGGCAAAGCCTCGAAGTGAATTCTCAGACCAGATGGGCCAAACAGCTTTTCTTAGAGTGGGAAGGAGGAAGGAAGGAGAAGCATTCTCAGCATCCCTGGGCCAACCCATCCTGAACACACCTATGAAGCTCTGGGACCCAGAGCAGACATATTTACAGCCACTTCCTTCTTTTAAATTAAAAAAAAAAAAAAAGTAACATTTTTAATTTATTTTTGAGAGGCAGAGAGAGACCGAGCATGAGCAGGGGAGGGGCAGACAGAGAGGGAGACACAAAATCCATAGCAGGTTCCAGGCTCTGAGCTGTCAGCACAGAGCCCAAAGCGGGGCTCAAACTCACAGACCGTGAGATCATGACCTGAGATGGACACTTAACCGACTGAGGCACCTAGGTGCCCCCTTCTTTAATCCTTATAATAAATGCTATTAGCTCTTCCTTCCACAGATGGGGAAACTGAGGCCAGGGCCTCAAAGGCAAAAGGCAGAGACAAATACCCAGCTTGGCAGGAACCATGTCCCAGGTATGGCTGGGGAGCTGGTGAGGGGCCAACATGGGGGAGGATGGAGCCTTCAGGGGCTCCTTCCAGGGGCATCCCCCGTCCACTGGCGGGGGGGTGCTTACTCACCGGCAGTGGGGGGGGTGCTGAGCTGAGAGGGAGGGAGGGGTTGAAGAACATGGACATCTCTCAGTCCTGTCTATCTCTGTCTCTCGCTTTCTCTGCATTTCCTTTTTAGCTCCCTCCCTCTTGTCTCTTCTAGGACAGAAATTCCTTGTAGACAAGCTACCCCCATCCCACCCCAAGTCCCTCCACTTCCAAAAGCAGGAAGGTCTCCATGGCTGGGGAGAGCAGTCAGCTTGCTAGGGACCTGGGAAGATCCCACAGATCTCCTCACCTCCTGGGACCAAAAGTGAGCTGGGTGATGTCCACAAGCCACATAGTCAGCACAGGCAGGAGACCGTGGCAACTATTGTGTTTCTCTTTCCAGCAAGTTTTCCCATTCTCTTTCTCTTGGTAACAAACTCTGATTCCCCCACATGGTGGTGGACATATGGCCCAGCCTGGCCAATCACAATTCTTTATCTCTGTAGCAACAGTGATAGGGCCAAGGAATAGCCAATCAGAATCCTTCCCTGAGATTGATGCTGGCAGCAATCCCCCTTTTCACTGCAGAAGCAAGCTGGGGGGCTTCCTCATCTATTTATTATTATTTTTTTTTAATTATTTTTATTTATTTATTTATTTTTTATTTATTTTTGGGACAGAGAGAAACAGAGCATGAACGGGGGAGGGGCAGAGAGAGAGGGAGACACAGCATCGGAAACAGGCTCCAGGCTCCGAGCCATCAGCCCAGAGCCTGATGCGGGACTCGAACACACGGACCGCGAGATCGTGACCTGGCTGAAGTCGGACGCTTAACCGACTGCACCACCCAGGCGCCCCTTCCTCATCTATTTAAAAAAGATATCAGAGGCAAAGGGAAGGGAAGAGTCTCTAATGACTCCTCCTTCTTAAACCTGCAGAGTAGGCAAATGTGCCATATTGTTAGGATGACTTTGACCTGTCAGAAGGCCCTGCCCTGTGTTACCTTTGGTTTCCAAATTAATGAACTCTTCTTCCAGACTCTTCACTAAGAGCTGTCCTCGTATGCTCTTGTTCGGCCCTGATATTAGCCCCAGGAGGAGGAGACTTTCCTTCTCTCCAATTTTTTAAAAATAGACTTTATTTTTTAGAGCAGTTTTAGGTTTATAGCAAAACTGAGCAGAAAGTGTAGAAGGTTCCCATATACTGCCTGCCCCCTACCCCAGACACCCAGGCAAGCATAGCCTTCCTCACGGTCTACGTCTCCCACCAGAGTGAGATATTTGTTATCATTCATGAACCTCCACTGACACATCATTGTCACCCAAATCCAAAGTTCACATTAGGGTTCACTCTTGGTGATGTACATTCTGTGGGTTTGGACAAATGTATAACGCCGTGTATCCACCATCATCGTGTTATACGGAGGAAAAATCCTCTGTGCTCCCTCTACTCATCCTTCTCTCCCCAATACCCCTTTGCACCTACCGAAGGACATCTTGGTTGCTTCCAAGTTTTGGCAGTTATGAATAAAGCTGCTCTAAATGTCCATGTGCAGATTTAGTATAGACATAAGTTTTCAATTCCTTTGTGTAAATACCAAGGAGCTTGCTTGCGGGATCATATGGTAAAAGTATGTTTATTTTTGCAAGAAGCCACCAAGCTGTCTCACAAAGCGACTGTATCATTTTGCATTCCTACCTGCAATGAGTGGAACTTCCTGTTGCTCCATATCCTTGCCAGCATTCGGCATTGTCAGTGTTCTAGATTTTGGTCATTCTGCTCTGTGTGCGGTGTTACCTCATTGTTGTTTCAATTTACACTTTCATAATGGCATGTGATTTTGAGCATCTTTTTTCACATGCATATTTGCCATCTGTATATCCTCTTGCTCAGGTATCTGTTCACATCTTTCGCCCAATTTTTAACGGGCTTGTTCATTTCATTGCTGCATTTTTATCAGATGTGTCTTTTACAAATGTTGTTTCCCACTCTGTGGTTTCTCATTCTCTTGACTGTGCCTTTCACGGAGCAGAAGTTTTTAATCAAACTATTTCTCTCATTTATTTCTTTGGTGACACTGGCTGTGAGCAACTTCTTTTCGGTGGAAGCAGACAGAACACAGAGTAAGAAAGGTAGCTCCCTCCCAGTCTCCTGTCATCCTCCCTCTACCTCAAGGAGAGTCTCAGGTGGGTGCTCATACCCCTCTTTGACCCTCACTAATCTCCCTTAACCGACAGAGGAGCGAGCGGTTCTCAAGCTCAGGGCCCCTGCAAACAACCGTGTTTGGCTTGAATTTAACAAAGTAGCTTTATGTCTCATCTAGCTGTTTCCCAGTAAACGTCCATACAAGAGCAAATCATGACAGCGGTAGAAATTTCTTTTAAATATATCTAAGTTGAAGATGTGATTTCGTGAAATCACATTTAATGAAAGGTAT
The DNA here is from genome assembly GCF_016509475.1 of Prionailurus bengalensis. Taxonomy (NCBI): domain Eukaryota; kingdom Metazoa; phylum Chordata; class Mammalia; order Carnivora; family Felidae; genus Prionailurus; species Prionailurus bengalensis. The sequence continues at coordinate 54,933,466 of NC_057348.1, read as the reverse complement.
TCCATAAATGAAAATGGCAAACATCATGGAGGTGATGTATAAACACCCACATACCAGCATTTGGGAAGCACTCCCTTAAGAAACATGTTTGTAGGATTGCAGTGAGGTTGGGCTTGCGTCTGCTGTGTTTGTCCCCCCTCTTTGATACTTGCTCCCCTCTTCTTTCTTGTCCCCTGGCCTTTTCCTCTAGGAAACAGGACCGGGTGGGGTGGGATCCAACCTTTGCCCCACCCACCCTGCCCGGGCTCTGGAATGTCTGAGAACCTCTTCCAGGTCAGCGTCCCTGTGGGTCCCCAGTCCACTGGGGGGCGTCCCCACACTGGCCAGATCTGCCCACACTTGCGCTGTTTGGATGCGCTGACCTCACACCTTCCACCCTGAGTCCTCAGGGCCCAGGACCAGCACCAAGTTTCGCTTTCTGTCTGCCAGGGCTTCCCACATCACGTCCTGTTCTCTGCGCACCATCTCCCCTACTCCCGACCTCCCAGCAGCCCTGTGACATGAGTACCAACCCCAAGAGGTGGTGAGGCTGGTGAGACCACCTGCAGGACAAGCCGCTGATCCGGGATGACGCATGGTAGTGGCTGTTGGGCTATCCCCCTCCCACCGTGCTCCCTGAAGGAGTGAATGGGGGAGGGGCCTTAGCACAACACCTCTTCCTTACACATGAGCTCAGCCAGAGACCAGTGGCTGTCCTGCCACTCATCCAGCCTGCTAGCGACCAAGCCAGGTCCCCCAGACACTGGGAATTTATGACTCCCTTAGAGAGGCTGAAATCTGACCACCAGCGAGAGCAGTGCTTACCCCCAAAGACTGCCATTTCTGACATATGAAAGGTGACATTCGGAGACCCTCAATAATAACAGTCATCATAATAACATTTATCTTATTTATTCTCTCAGAACGCTTTACAGGTATTAACTTGCTTCCTTCCCTGAAAAGCCCTATGATGCCGCTGCTTTTATGATTCCTGTTGTGCACATGGGGACACTAAGGCACAGAGCCATGAAGAAGGCCCGTGGAAGTTCACACAGCAGGTCAGTGGCAGAGCCGGAAGTCCGGCCCGGAGAATTTGGTCCACACTTGTCAAAAGTGAGCAGAGGGAGCGAGGCTGTGGTGTCTGTTCGTACTGAGCCTCCAAGCCTGCCTGCTGGTGCAGTGGGCCCAGCCCCTCCTCGCTGGCCTGGGTAGCGGCCAGAGCCACAGAAGGCTGGAAGGGACCTTCCTTGGAACCTACCTCCCACTCAACAAGTCAGCCCTCGACAGCTTCCCTAGTATGTGGCCATGCCATCTCTGCTTGTACACCTCCGGTCACGAGGGGCTCACTCCTTCCCGGCCGTCTGTGTCCTTCCTGTTCCGTTCTGCCTGAGAGAAACCTGCTGTTCCTCACCCTGTGAATCCAGCACTCAGTGGGGTCTGATACTGCCCTGTGGATCCCCAGACCTGCCTCTTCCCCCTGCTTTGGGACAGCCCCAGAGCCTCTCTGACCCCTACGGACCCAGTAGGCTTTTCTGAACTTCGGAGTCTGTGACTGTGGGCCCAAGGGGCTTTAAGGGGGGGTTGGGAAATTAAAGTGAAGACAGAACTACAGCCACCTGTGTGTGTGTGTGTGTGTGTGTGTGTGTGTTTATGTCAGGGCTGGTGGGAAGGGGTGGTTTCAGGGCTCTGCTAACACCCAGCCTCCCCACCTTTGCCCTCATGGTGAGGCCAGCCCAGTGCACGGTTTCCAGGGTCTGGCCCTTTTAAATTTAGCTGCAGGAAAAAGCAGTTTGTGCAGGCCTGGAACGCAGAGACAATCAGCAACAGGAAAAAGTCATCCGAGGGGAGTTTTCAATGAATTATGGAGGCATTGTTCCTGCACCCAAGGAGCCAGGGCTGCTGCTGGTCCAGGCCTCACTGACCCAGCCCAGGCCTTTGGGGCCAAACATTGCCTGGAGCTGCGTCAGGACAACACAATGCGGGTGTCTGAAGGCCAAAAAAAAAAAAAAAAAAAAAAAAAAGCAGAGGAAGAAAAATACTGGAAATTCCCTGTGTCCCAGCAATGGAAGAGCCCTTCTTGAAAATCAACAGCAAGAAAAAGGTTGCTGCCCGCCCAGGCAGGGGGCCTCAGGGAGCGGGAGGAAGTTGCAAGTGATATTTTGAGATATTTTCAGTCTGGTGTGATGCTGGCCGATTTTCCAAAACATGAGGACCTCATGCTGGGGGGAGACCTGAGGTTGGACAGGGCTGACCGGGGGGTGGGGCTGGGGCTCAGGATGGGCCAGGACAGGACATAAACAGAAGCTGACCCAGTTGGAGCACTCTCGTGTCCCAGCTGGCTGACTCACAGGCCCCTTGAAGCCCAGGGGGTCTCCTGTTGATTCAAAGGCCCTTCCGGACCTCACCTGGATGAGAGGACTGCAAATGAACATTGGGATTCACCACACAGAAAGTCTGCTTGGTGGCCAGGCAGATTCTGCTTCCTCACCTCTCCCAATGCGGACCTCACTACCTATTGCTCAGCCCATCCCCTTTCTGTACAGCTCGGACTGGGAAAAACAATAACAATGCCTCTGAGAGGGACAAATTAGTGACCAAAACAAAATCTCCTGTGCTCACGGAGCTGACATTCTGGTAGGGAGACCCAGACGGTGCACAAAATTAGTAACATTTATAGCATGTTAGAAGTTGTAAGCACTATTGAGAAGATAAAGCAGGAAAAAGAGTAGGAGGTGGTTGGGATACAATTCTAAAAATAAGGAGTTAAGGGAAAAACTTCTCTTCACTCTCAGCCAGGACCCAGCTTCCTGGGATCTCTCATAGGCCCCTGCTCTGTCTACAGGGCCCATAGCCAGTCTGCTCCCTCTGTCCTGGAATAGCCTTGCTCTGTTCCAGGCTGAGTAGGGCAAGCTACTCATGGGAAAGGGGCCCCAGCCCCATCCTCACGCATCTCCAGCAGCTCAGAGCTAAATGCCTTTCCCAGAAGTAGACAGAACATCTTAAACCCTCTGTCTCTATGAGAGCACCAAGGGTCCCAAATTAGCTGTTTTAGCAGCTGTGGCCCAGTCACCTCCTGCTGGGCTCACTGACCTCCACACCCTCGGTGGTCACCAGCCCTGCCTCTCCCCCCTTGTAAGAATAGTGTGGGCTTGCAGACCCAGGAACAAGAATTCTTATTTATTTATTTATTCCCAGTGTTGCATCTTATGGAATTCTGTCCAGGCAGCTTGCAGAGATCCTCCTGACACAGCAATGGACCACATAGGAGACAGACAAAGCGTTAATATCATCATACAAAAAGTGCCTAAGAGTCTCTAAGGAAAACACACAACAAAAATAAAGAAACACAGACAAAGAATGTGATCAGGCAATTTACGACAGAAATGCAAACAGCCCGTAAACAAATGAAAAGATGTACAGCCTCTCAGGCAGTTATGGAAATACAAGTTACAAGAACAAGGAGATGCTATTTTTCTCCCATCAGATTGGAAGAAAAAAATTAAATATTGATGACATCCAGTGCCAGCAAGGAGGAGGGCAGTCACATAGTTTTGACACTGCTGGTGGGAGCGTGCAATGCCACAGTCTTTTGGGACAATGATCTGCAGTGCCTATTAAAGTTTAAAATGTGTATGCCCTTTGATCCAGCAAATCCACTGTGGAGAATTTGTCCTGCAAAGCCGTATAGACACATAAGGCAATACATACAAGGGTGTTTGTCACAGTAAGAGAAAAAAAGAAGAAAAAGTGTTGATCACTTAGGACAATGATTGAATGAATTCTAGGACATTCATTCTATAAAATATTAGGCAGCTGATAAAAATAATCAGATCTGTATGTATGTACATAGATGTGGATGGACCAGAAGTACGTTTAGGATAGATTATTCGGCAAAAACCACAAGGTGCCTGGGTGGCTCAGTCGGCTGGTAAGCATCAGACTCTTGATTTTGGTTCAGGTCATAATTTCACGGTTCATGGGATCGAGCCCTGTGTCGGGCTCTGCACTGACAGCATAAAGAAAAAAAAAATTTGCAAAATCAGTTATATGTCTGAAGAAGTATGCCAGAAAGAAATATTCACCAAACTGCTAATATCAGTTACCATAAGGCAAGAGGATTGCTAGGGGCAAGATTATTATATTTTTTATGTCACTTCTGTATTGTTTGACTTTAACAGTAAGTTTTCATGGCTCTAATAATTTAAGCAGCAAATACCTTTTCTTCTTTTAAAGTTTGTTTATATTGAGAGAGAGAGAGAGGGTGTGTGCAAGTGGAGGAGGGGCAGAGAGAGAGAGAGAGAGGGAGAGAGAGAGAGAGAGAGAGAGAGAATCCGAAGCAGGCTCCACACCGTCAGCACAAAGCCCAGAGTGGGGCTCCAACTCATGGACCTCAAGATCATGACCCGAGTCAAAATCGAGAGTTGGACACTTAACCAACTGAGCCGTCCGGGCACCCCAGCAAACATGTTTTCTCAAAAGTCATTTCTAAGTGGTCCTTAATGGAGGACCTGTCATGTCATTGTCATGAACAAAGGGCAGTAGGGTGTCGTCTCCCTGCTGAGCTTGGGGACGTGGTTCTGGCTCACTGTGGGCCCCCTTCTCAGGCCTTCCAAAGGGTATTCAAGCACCTACTTCCCCTCTCACCCTCAGACCAGCAGCAAACCCATTGCTTACTGAGCCTCACGGTCTCCCCAGCTTCAGTTTCCCTTATCTGCTTCTCTTGTACCTCATCTTACCTTCCCTGTCCTGTGAGTGGCACTGATTCCAGAGACCGTGCAGAAGGGACTGAGCTGTTTCTCAACCTTGGTCAATGATTTGAGGGATACAGAGTCTAGGCCCAAGGCATAGTCTCCATCTTGCATGCCAACTCTGACCAGTGGCAGAGGCTGCTATGCAGAAAGGGAATCGGGGGCCATTTCTAGGCTCCATGGGTGAGAGTGTAATGATTGGTTAGGGACGTCTGCTCTCAGTGAGGGGTTGCGGACTGGGAGCCACCACAGTTACTGAACAGCCATGCTTGGTCTGGGCCAGTGATTCCCAGTCTGAAATATGCTCCCAAATTACTGGGTATCTGATTAACAGGCAAATTCAGGTCCCAGAAGTCTGGGGCAGGGCTGAAAATTCTGCATTTCCAGCAAGCTGCCAGGGGATGCCCATGCTGTGGGTCTGAAGACCACCCTTTGCGAAGCATGGGGCAGAGATATTTGAGGTCTCCATTCACCTCTATCCCTATTCTCCATCCATGTGTCACATACTTGCAGACAGAACTGATCAGCCCCTCCCCACCATCCAGCACTTTCTATACCCATCACAGCATTTGGTTCTTGGAGCAGCCCAAGTTCTCATTCTCTTCCTTGACAGATGAGGACCTGGAGGTCCAAGGGGAAAAGACTGGCCCTCAGACCCCCAGCTGCTGGTGGCAGAGGTCTATCTGGATGACAGATCCATCACCAACCTCCTCATCCCCAACCATCTCTTCTCTGGAGCCAGAAAACAGCCAGAAAGACCCTGCTGTTCCAAGGCGCTGTGTTCACTGCCATAAATAAGGCCTCGGCCAGCCAGGCTCCTCCTCCTCCCTGGGCCACATCTCACAGCAGGCCGGGTCTAGGGCGGCCGTGGAGGGAAGGGAGGCTCTCCGACAGTGTGAGTTATGGGCTCTGGGAAGCCCATTAGTCACCCAAGCGAGAGAAGTTAACTCCAGCTTATTAACTCTAAACGTTTATTATTCACATTGATCACCTCGCAGACAGCACCCACCACCCCACCCCCTTGGAGCCAGCCAGTGCATTCAGATCGCAGGATGGCGAGTGGGCTGAAGGCACTCGCACATGAAGAATCCCCAGGGAATGCAGGCAGGGCACAGATGGCCCCAGCTGCCCCTTCCAAGAGGGCAAGGAGGGTCTCTCATCCGTGGCCCTGTCACTCATCCACTTCCCACTTATCTGTCAGCCTCTGTTCTGGGCCAACACTTGAACCAAGAGCAGGGGACCCCCAGGTGCACAGACACCGTCTCCATCGTCCAGGGGGTGGCCACGAGGTGAGGGACATGGGGCAGATCGGTGGGGAGGAGCATAGCTTCAGGGTCTGCCTCGTTTGATTTCAGGTTCTGCCACTCAGTGGGTGCCCTTGTGTATAAACCCTATGACTCTCAGAGACTCCATTTTGTCATCTATAAAATGGGGACACATTCATTCACTTGACAAATATATACTGAGCACCTACAGTAAAGAACAGAAAAGCTCCCTGCCCTCATGGAATTCTGGAAATAGAGACAGACATAAGGCAACTGAAAAAAATAGTGTAATTTCAGATGGCGGTGAGTGCAATGAAGAAAATAATCCTGAGTCGCGTGGAAGAGAGGGACTAGGGGCATTGGGGGGTATTACTGGGGGTGCTCAGGGATGGCCTCTCCAAGGATGTGGCCTTTGAACTGAGACCTGAATTATGGGGAGGGGCCAACAGGAGGAGACCTGGGCCAAGGGGAGTCCAGGCAGAGGGAGCAAATAGCAAGGACAAAGGAAGATCGTGATTCCCGGCAATGCTTGGCTGCAGGGCAACCAGAGAGGAGCCAGGGCGGCTGAGTTAAGTGAGATGAGGGAAGAGAGAAACGGGGGGTGAGCCATCTTTTTAAGAACTTCAGCTTTTGTTCTTGGTGCAATGGGGAGCTGCTGGGTGGTTTTAGGTTGAAACGGTCATTAGGAACATAACAATACTTGACCTCCCTCCATAGTTATTATGAACTGTAGTGGACACTGGGGTCCCCGCTCTGCTCTGCATTACAGGACAGTGCTTCCTGTCCCCTAGGTGCAGTGAAGTTGGCTGCTAACGGCCAACAGCTGTCCCCTTCTCCTGAGCATTGCCCTTGGCTACCACTCTTCTCCAGCGTGGGCCCCCTGGCCTCTGACGGGGGCCAAATCTGTGGTGTGCTTTGCAAGCCAGGGCTCTCTGGTGTCATGGTGGGGCCGGGTGAAGGCCAGTCTCCAGCAGGGACCATAGTTTCTGGCCTTGCCTGGTGCTTTGCTCCTGCGCTCCTTGCATCCCTCACTTCCTGCTGAGAGTGTGTCTTTGATATAATCCACGTGCACCTGGACCCCTGACTCAGGCTCTGCTGCGAGGGGTCCCCAACTTGAGACGAGGATTAGATCAGACAGTGACCATAAAGGCTGAACCCCACGCCTGCCACACACAGCAGTGACTTAAGGCTGCCAACCTGTCCTGATTTGCCCAAGACATTCGTGGCTATGGCACTGAAGGTCCTGCATCCCAGGAAACCCCTCAGTCCTGGGCAAAGCAGGACAGTTGGTCATTGGAGGTAACTGCTGACAGGCTTCATTCATTCATTCATTCATCAAATACCTCCCGGGGTCTCTCAGTGCCAGGCTCTGTCAGTGGAGCCATGACAGGGTCCCATCCTCACAGAGTTCACAGGAGGCAGGCAGTATCATCAGATGTTTGCTTGGGCCTGCAAGAAGTCAGGAGAGCCGTCCTGGGTGGTGAGGTGGAGGCTGTCCCTGAGGGCAAAGTTGCTGTCCAGTGAATGGGGGCGGGGACTGGGGAGGTTGGGCAGAGCTCCCACCCTGGTGAGCCGATCAGGAAAGAAGCCCTGACCTTCAGATCTACAAATGCAGAGAGAGGCCATGAGCAGCAGGTTCTGGGGTCCCATCACCCCTGCCCTCAACTGCTCCAGGCCTCAGTTTCCCCATGTGAGAAGTTCCCTCCAGCCTCAGCAGGAAGCTGAGAATGTTTGCAAAGCAATGACTCCTTTGGGAGGAGTGCTCTGAGGCCACCGAGGCCCCTGGGCCATCAGTTCAGATGGTTAAGCCAGGACAGGGAGCCTCCCGAGCCAGCAGGCACTGTACTGGTCTCTGAAGCCCCACAACAACCCTGTCAAACAGGCCTGTTCTTTCCATTTTGCAGACAAGGAAACCGAGGCTTAAAGTGGAGCACTGACTTGCGCAGAGTCCCGCAGCCAGCGAGTGGTGGAGCCGGGGCAGGGTCCTGGGGCTCTCAGGCTCCACGGCCGCTGAGCCACTTGGGTAATTCAAGAAGATAAGGAAGGCATCATCACCTCCATCTGATTCATTGCTTTACACACTCCCCTCTTCTCCACGCTTACAGGGGAGAGCGAATGAGAGCGCAGGTCCTGGTGCCGCCCTGCCTGGGTCCGGGCCCCAGCTCCACCAACGCAGAAGCTGGGGGACCAAAGGTAAGCGACTTACCCCTTCTGTGCCCTGAGTTTCTCATCTCTCAAAGAGGAGAGATCTCAACAGCACCTCCTCCAGGGGTTGTTATGAAGATCAAAAGAGTTAATATATGGAAAGCACTCACAGCAGAGCCTGGCATATCATCTCAGCTATTATTGCTTGTTTTATTACTATGACTCAGTACAATGCAAGTCATAATAATAAAACATTGGAAACAACCCGAATGTTCAGCAATAGGGGAGTTATTAAACGACCATGATTTATCGATTTCAGTGGACACAACAGTAATTAAGACGGGTGGTCTTGGGGCGCCTGGGTGGCTCAGTCGGTTAAGCATCTGACTTCGCTCGGGTCATGATCTCACGGTTCATGGGTTCGAGCCCCACGTCGGGCTCTGTGCTGAGAGCTCAGAGCCTGGAGCCTGCTTTGGGTTCTGTGTCTCCCTCTCTCTCTGCCCCTCCCCTGCTTGCGCTCTGTCTCTGTCTCTCAAAAAATAAATAAACATTAAAAAAAAAATTAAAAAAAAAAAAAGACAGGTGGTCTTGGCACAAAGACGGACAGACAGACGAAGGGAACAGGATAGAAAGTCCAGAACTAGACCAACACGTGTAGAATCACCAGATTAATGACAACGGAGATGTTGCAGCACAGTAGAGAAAGATGATGCTTTAGGTCAGGGCCGCTGGATCGGTGGATATGCACGTGGGGGAGGAAAGAGTCTTGACCCCCACCTCACATATCTGACCCCCACCACACACCCATATCTGTTTCAGTGAACTCTAGGTAGCCATTCGCCTTGAGCAAAACATTGGCTATGTGTCTGTTTACCTCGTCCTGTGCTTTGAAAAAGGCGAACTTGTGTTAAGTCCACTTCGAACACAGGCACGGACTCTGGCGAGGAAGCCAAGGTGAATTTCAGTGGTGTCGAAGCCTTCGCGTGAATGGAAGTTTTGGTTTGGTGATTGTCCTTTCAGTGAAATGAAAGACATTCCTTTATTTTGGAGTGCAGTCACACAATGCACACAATCCAAGATAATCACAGGAGAAGGAAGATGACTTTTAGGCAACAAGTAGTCAATAAGAAAGTTCCGATTTCCTCTGGAGAAAAAGGAAAACATGTTTTGTTGTCCCCTGACAGCGAGGTGGAAAAAAAGAAAATAACCAAGGGAAAAGTCACCCCACGCTTTCCTCGTGGCCGTGGGCCCCCACCACTGTGGCGCCATGAGGAAGTGGAAGGTTGAGTGAGCAAAACATGTTTTCCTTCGGCAGGACATCTGTAGGAACCGTTGCAATCAATTATTGGAAAACAAAAAAATAAAGTAAACTTCAGCCGGTGGTAAACATTACCCCTTCTTTCTGGAAGCAGGAAAACAAAGGCCAGGATTGGGGTCAGCGGGAACAGAGGGCAAGCATGCCAGGCCAAAGGCAGGGACCTGGGCTTTGGGTGAGACTGGGTGAGGCAAAGCCTTCCTGAGGCTCAGTTTACCCACCTGCAAATTCACAATCCTGTGCCCATCTCACAGACCTGGGGGTGAATGTGCCATTTCACTTAATAAATGTGTATTTAGCCCCTATTCTGTGCCAGGCTATGACCTGGGGGCTAGGCACCCCAAGATGCTTGCTGCTTTCCTAGCACTGGTGTGCACAGGGCCAGCTTCACAGCTGTGCCAACAATGTGGTCACCCAGGGACACACACACTCGGGAGGGTCCAGTGCTTGGGTTAAACCTCCATGTTCTGCTGTCACCGTCTTGAAATGCCCCATTTTTGAACAACAGGCACTGCATTCTCATTTTGCACTGGGCCCCACAAATTATGTAGCTGGTCCTGGGTATGAGGCAAGAATCAATGATGCTTTTTGATTGCTCATGGAGTCTGTGTGACCCCTCTGGGTTCACTCCAAGACTTGGCACAAAGAAGGGGGCCAATAGTGGGGTTGAAATGGACGTGAGAGCAGAAGCCAGCAGTTACGGATACTGTGCTACTGTCTGCCCCCCATGTGCCCTTGACACAGGAGCCCCCTCGAGTCCTCGTAGGTGCTATAACTGCCACTGTTTCAGAGAGAATTACCTCCGTTTTGGTTGAGTGCAGTAGGAAGGGTACTAGCTGTGTGGTTACGGCAGCCCTGGGGTCACAACCTTCCCCATCCTTGCTGGCTCTGGATCTCTGGGCAAGTCTCTGCGCCTCAGTGTCGTCATCTGTAAAATGGGTATGATCACACATGACATACAGAGTGCTTGTGGAGGTTAAACAGATAATGCTTAAAGCACCATAGCTCTACTCGTTGGAGGAGGTGCAAAGCCCACATCTACAGAGGTGGCAGGGATTGGGATCCCGAAGCGGGTATTTACATTGAGAGGCAAACCGTTCTCAGGCTTTAAAATGAAGAGTTTGGCTAGATCAGGGGACACTGTCCCTGGAGAGCAAGAGCCAGGTGCTGCAGCCTGTGCATAAGTGAAAGGCAAGCAAACTGTATTTATGAATAGTCAAAAATTAGGTAACCAAACTATCAGGTCAGTGAGAAATGACATGTGGATTAGACCTTCACAAAACCCTAGCAATGTCTACCCGCTAAAAGGCATCAGATCTATTTGATTGCCTACTATGCACCAGCTACTTCGTTAATACTTAATAATGACGTCTAACATTTACTGGGCAGTTACTAGGTGTCAGGCACCCAGCAAAGCACTACTGTCTTCCTAACGGGCATGTGCAGTCAGTGCTAGAAATACCCCATTTTTCAGATGAGGAGAGCTACCCCCAAAAGAGACAGGGACTTGCCGGGGGCTCAGGGCTGGGAAGCGGTGGGGCTGGGGCTCAAACCGCAGCGTGATGTCCACACCCTCATGCCAAACTCTGAGCTGTCAAAGCTCTGTCCCCAGCTCGCTGTGAGATCATCAGAAGGATTCACGCATGGCTCCCGCAGGCAGCTCTCAGGAGGTGCTGTCCTCCTCCCTTCTCATGCTGTTCTGTCCCCTCACTAGGGACTCCCCCCAAGCTGGAGAGGGTCAAACTCCAGCCTGCAGCCCCCCGGCTGGAAGGCAGCCTGGGAGCAGCTCCTGCAGGAACCCTGCACTTTAATGGTGTTCCTGGACTGGGTCTGATTAATTTCTCCTAAGTGTCTGGGTTTCAGGTGGGGGGAGGCTCATCCCAGCAATTGATGGTGTCCATGACAGGGGGTCACATTGCCTCCCAGGGCCCTCTCTGAGCACAATCACACGGGTGCACGCATGCTTATTAAGCTAATTAATGTGGTCTTTCCAGAGCCGCTATCTCCCTCACCCTCTGCCAGAGCTGGCAGAGAAATGCAGTCTCCACTCTAGAGCTCCATGGGGAAAATAAATCAGGAGTCGGGCCTTGCAGCTCATCAAAATGCCTCTTTGTAAATCGCCACCATTCCTGGTACATCGGGGAAACTGACACGGCCACGCCCATTCCGCAAAGTATCCCACAAGGGAACGATGGCCTTGTGAGGGTATGAGCTCCCTGTCCCTGGAGGAACTCAAGCACAGGTGGCTGTCAAAGGTAGGAAGTTGGACTCAATTGCTTGGCAGGGGCTTCCTGGGACTGCCCTACTTCCCACCTCTGCACAACGGGATGAACATGTTCTTGCCCCTTTGGACATTAGTACACACTTGGTCAGGTTCTTGTCTGATGATCCATTTAAAACCTCAGGAGCTTTAGTAGAAAGTTGTCCTTGTGCTCTTCCCACAGGCCGTCGAATGGGGCCTATGGGGCACCTGGGTGGCTCAGTCGGTTGAGCTTCCGACTTCGGCTCAGGTCACAATCTCACCGTCTGTGAGTTCAAGCCTCGCGTCGGGCTCTGTGCTGACAGCTCAGAGCCTGGAGCCTGCTTCGGATTGTGTCTCCCTCTCTCCCTGCCCCTCCCCCACTAGCGCTCTGTCTCTCTCTCAAAAATAAACATTTAAAAGCTATCTAAAGAAATAATAATAATAATAATAATTAATAATAATAAAAATGGGGCCTCCAAAGCCGTAAGCTCATGTTAGCCAAAATGAGGAATCTCAATCCAACCCCTGGGAGTCTTAACTCATGGGGCCTGTGATGGGACTTCAGAGTTCATATTTTAACCAGCCCAGAAGATTCTTCAGATCAAGAGGCTGGGGTTCCCCTGTGTCAATCCACAAACGTGGCTGGTGCCACTGGCCTTGACAAACTTTTGGAGGAGTTTTTTTTGTTTGTTTGTATGTTTTTCAGAAAGCCAATCACCTTTTCTCATTGTCTGTGTACAAGGCCCCTTTGGGCTTGGTGGGAGGGTAAGGAGAGAGCACAGGCTCTGAGAAGTCATTCCTGTTTCCCCTCAACCCCACTACTTCCCAGCTGTGTGGTCCTGGGCACCAGGCTTTCCTTCTCCCAGCCCTAGTGTCCTCATCTGAAAAATGGGGATAATGATGCATACCTGCCAGTGCTAATGCCCAACACAGTTCCTGGTGAACAAATGTTAGTTCCTCCATAGGGCAAGCATTTCATCCTTGCTCCCCTCATCTCCCGCTGACTCCTCTTGAGCGCCATCTTCCTGGAAGAAAGACTGCCAGTCCCTTCAGACTGTGCAGGTGAATGGAAGTTTGTTGCTATGCCCAGGAACGGGGGTCCCTGTTGCTATGGGTGCGTTCGGTGTGTGACAGATACTACAGTGAGCGCTCACTGCATGCCAGGTTCTGTTCCAGGTGCCAGGGAGAGAGCAGCCAGCAGGAGAGACTCAGCCATGCCCTCCAAGAGCTGGCCTTCTAGGTGGGGAGACAGACACCACCCAGGTACGCAGACAAATGGGAGGATCTCAGATATGGGTAAGTGCAAGTGAAGAAGACATGCTGAGTGTTGGGATGGTGAGGGACTGGGGTGGGCAGTGGTCAGGGCACCCCTGAGAAGAGGTGACACTTGCAGCCCAACTGATGAGGGAAGCAAGTCCTGCCATGTGAAAATTTGGGAAGGAGACAGAAATCCAACATGGCGGAGAAGTCGGGGACCCGAAGTTCCCTCGTCCCTCAAACACAGCAGCCTTGAGGCCAGAGGACTTTGAATTCCAAGAGTCCAGGCTGCAGAATGACAGAGATGTCTCTAGGGGCCCACGGGGCCAACCTGGCAGGCCATAGGGCTACTTCAGTGAACAAATCTAAGCACACCTGGTGGAGGGTCCCAAACATCCCTGCAAGTAGAGAGATAAAACAACCAGAGTCACAACAAGAGAGAGTACGTAACACTCTCCAAAAAACACCTCCTGAAGGGCCAGGCCCTGGGCAGTGTATGACCCCTCTTTAATACAGTAGTGCTCGCAGGTGCAGGATGCATACCAAGCTTTTAAAACACATAAGGGACAGAAAACTAGCCAAAATGGCAAAAGAAATCCCAGGAAGAAATGACAGCTAAAGAATTGCTCAAAACAGATATAAACAATATATCTGATCAAGAATTTAGAATAATAGTCATAAGATTAATTGCTGGGCTTGAAAAAAGCGTAGAAGACAGCAGAGAATCTATTGCTGCAGAGATCAAGGAACTAAAAAATAGACATGACGAATTGAGAAATGTTGTAAATGAGGTGCAAAATAAACTAGATGCTGTGACAGCTAGGGTTGAAGAGGCAGAGGGGAGAATAAGTGACATAGAAGATAAAATGATGGAAAAAGATGAAACTGAGAAAACGAGAGTTAAAAAAGTTCTAGACCATGAGGGGAGAATTAGAGAACTAAGTGATTCAATGAAACGTAATAATATCCGTATCATAGGAGTTCCAGAAGAAGAGAGAGAGAAAGGGGCTGAAGGTGTACTTGAACAAATCATAGCTGAGAACTTCCCCGATCTGGGGAAGGAAACGGACATTGAAATCCAGGCGGCACAGAGAACTCCCTTCAGACATAACTTGAATCAATCTGCGTGACATAGCATAGTGAAACTGGCAAAATAAACAGAGATAAAGAGAGAATTCTGAAAATTTGGGAAGGAGTTTTCTAGTGAGCAGAAATGGCAGGTGCAAAGTCCCTGGGGCTGCGGGGCACTTGCAGGGTCAGGGATGGAGAGGAAGGCCAGCTTGACTGGAGCTGAGGCTAAAGGGGAGGGTGGTGGGAGATGAGGCAGCATGCTGAGCTGGGGAAGTGCTAAGTGTTGGAGGCCATGGTAAAGAGAGCCTATATTACTCACTCCCAGAGCAGCTGCTGCATGAGCCACTATGCTGGGGGCTACTTCCATGGCCTCCTCACAGTGGCCCTTGGGCATCCAGAGAGAGCGGGGGAGGGATGTGTCCTGGTGCGCGGTCAAGGAAAAGGCCAGGTTCCTGGACACAGGCCACAGGGTCCCCGCCCTGTCCCGGCCCCGCAAACAACAACGGACTACTGCCTCTCCCCAGGACTCAGGGTTCCCAAGGGTCACAGCACAAGGTCCCCTAGAAAATATGCCTTTCAGAGTCCCAAGTCCCTGTCTCTCAGCTGCATCCCATGGGCACCAAGAACCAGAGGGAATTGTACAAATGCAACTCAGAGCATGCTCCTGCCTGCCTTGCCCCTCAGCCACGCTGCCTTGCTGTGAGAACACAGCCCAAGGGCCGTGATGGCCAGCATCTCCTCCCTTCTCCCTTCCGTCCAACTCACTATTCCTCGGATGGCACAGGCCTTCCCTCCTCTGGGCCTTCCCTCTGTCTGAATGCTGTCCCCCCAAGTGCTGGGACAACAGGCGTGTCTCCCTCTCCCCACGTCCCGGCCTTTCCTGGACCAACAAGAGACCTCTCCCCACTCCACTCCCCTCTCATTGCTCAGAGCACTGGTCACTCTCTGAAAGTCTCCCATTTGCACTGGCTTGTGGGCTTCCTTACTGCATCCCTAACTATGATACTCACCCCATGAGACAGGATACTCACGCTCCATGAGTGTTGTCACTGCCGTATCCCGGGGGCCTGTGGCAGCTGGCACACCACGAGTGAATATGTGTTGGATGAATGAATGACCTCAGGGGATGCCTACAACAGTCCCATGGGGCAGGTGCTCTAATTGTTACATTTCACAGGTAGGGAAAATGAGGCTGGAGAAGGTTAAGCCGCTTACTCAAGGGACACAGCTAGCAAGGAGCCATGACAGAGACAGATTGACTTCAGACCCCACACCTGTGCCCCGCTGCACCTGACTTACTGTATGGCCAGGCCTTCATCCTGTGAGCCTCGACATTGTCATCCATCTAATGGGTATAAAATCCCAGTGCTGCTGTTTCTTCGGGCTAGTGCTGAGACTTTGAGGGTGTCACCAAAGCAGACCCTCCCTGTCACCTGTATGGTGCCACACCCACAAGGGATTGGTTAAGAAGGGGCTTTCAGCCAGGTCTGCCCTCGGAAGGGTTAACATAGCCTCTTTGTCCCATGGTTGCCATGGGGACAGTTCCTGTCCTTCAGGAAGCAGGGAGAGCAGTTTCCTGTTTTGAAGAAGGCTTGAGGGCTGTTTTCCTCCAATCAGCCTGCCCAAAGAGGGGCAGGAAGCCTAGGGCCGGGCCGCCCCTGCTGATGGGTGTGTGGTCGAGCCATACCCACGCCCAGCCAGCCAGGAGGGGCCCTTGTGGAAATGCAGCCTCGGGGAAAAAGCCAAACAGGCCAGCAGAAGGAAAAAAAAATGGTTGGCCGGAAGAGGGTGGTCACTTCCTCCACAGACCTTGGATCCCACCCAGTGGTGATAAAAACTGCAAGCTGGCCCTGCCCAGCCCCAGACTCCCCTCCCCCAGAGCTCCGCCTTTCCTTGGGGAGCTGAAGGTCTGCTGGACAATGGCCTTTGGGGCCCCTACCTGTCCCTGTCACCTAAAGGCACTCCCTACCCTATATGCTACACGCTTCAGCCTAACTGAGCTACTGGCCCCCACTTCTCACCTCCAGCTTCTGCCTGCCACGTTCTGCCCTGCCTTGCTCCCTTTTGCTTGTATGACTCCTTCAGGGTGCAGAGCAAAGCTGTCCTCCTTCTGGAAGTCTTGCCAGCATGCATTTGAGCCCTCACAACTGTGGGTCAGGAACATTCATGACTTCAGGCCTAATCTCTCTTGGGGCCCCTGTCCCAGCTTCCTTGGGTCATCCCACCTCCAGGCTTGACCCTCTGACCCCTTTAGCACTCTGGCTACCAGCTTTTCTACCACCCAGGTCTGACCATGTCCCTCCCTCCCCTAGAAACACTTTGTGGCTCTCTATCCCCTACAGAGGGGAAAGTCCAATCTCTTTGGCCTGCCATCGGAGAGCTTCCCCGCCCCCACCCCAGCACCATCCTGTGCTGTGACCACTTCCTACCTTGCCCCGACCTCGCCTTCCTCTTCCGTCCCCACAGACATTTGCTCAGGCTGTTTCCCTACCCGGAATGGAACCCTATTTTTCAACCTGGAAAATGCAACTTGACCTTTAAAGTTCAGCCCCATGTTGCCTCCTCTCCTCTAGCCCCTCAGCTGGACTCAATCCCC
The DNA here is from genome assembly GCF_016509475.1 of Prionailurus bengalensis. Lineage (NCBI taxonomy): Eukaryota > Metazoa > Chordata > Mammalia > Carnivora > Felidae > Prionailurus > Prionailurus bengalensis. The sequence continues at coordinate 54,916,848 of NC_057348.1, read as the reverse complement.
TGCTCTCACCCCCAGTTCCACTGTGTCACAGTTAGCTGACTCCCACACCCTTCCCTTGAACTGAATTCTGAGCTCATCAAGGACAGTAAAGTGGAGAGAGGGGGGAACCAACATTCCTTTAATCCTCACCCTGGCTCAAGAGAAAAGTCTCATTCCCCTTTTACAGAGGAGAAGATTGAGGTGCAGAGAGGTGAGATGTCTTGCCTGAGGCCACAAAGCCAGTAACTGGTAGAGCAAGGGGTCTTCAGGCCCCAGGCTCCTCTCTCTCCTCATGCCTGGCCTGGGTGTGTGCAGTGGGGGCAGGGGTGGGAGATGCCTGAACCAAATTTATCTGCCGTATTCCCATCCACCCCCACCAATCTTTGGGCACGGGAAAGGAAGGGAAGGGTGGTCTTGCTAAAACCCATCCACCCCGGCAGGTGTCTGGCTCAGATTTGCCGCCCCTGGAGCCAGGAAGGCAACTCAATGCCTTTCCAGGGGAAGATAAGCCTTAGAAGCTGATGATGTTGCAGCTGTGGCAGTGGGGGAGCAGTCCAAGGCTGCAGGGACCTGGGGGCCAACACCTGGGGAGGCTGCATGGCTAGGGTCATTTCCATTTGAATAGTGCGCACTTTGTCCCTGTAGACAAAGGCATACCTGCTGCTGGTAGAAAATGGGAAACCCAGGAGGGACCTCCATAGAAGGGGGAGGAGAAGGTGTCCAGCATGGGTCCCAGCTTTATGGGAACAAAACCCTGGTTGTCACCCTCTCTGGCCTGGTGCAGGAAGCAGAACCCAGGCTGCCTCCACATGCCTCCGTTGTCCCCTCTCACCAATCCCAATATAGCAGCTGTTCAATAAATGCCCTCACCTGTCTCTTCTGCTCTGATTGTGGGTTTTTCATGCCCACTTCCTGGTATACTTTATAAACATGGATTAAGCATCAACTATGTACTAGACATTTATTTTTTTAAGTTTATTTATTTCCAGAGAGAGAGAACGTGTGCATATGCACGCACGAGCGAGAAAGGGGCAGAGGAAGAGGGAGAGAGAGGGAGAGACAGAATCCCAAGCAGGCTCCACATTGTCATCACAGAGCCAGACGTGGGGCTGGAACTCATGAACTGAACAGTGAGATCGTGAGCTGAAATCAAATCGAGAGTCAGCGCTTAACCAACTAACCAAGGGAATCACCATTTAAATGATAATGACCATTTATTTAGATGAACTGTCTCATTTAATGAGCAGACACTATTATCACATCCACTGGGGGTGGGAGGGGGGTGCTGTGTGCTGAAGGGGGTTATAAAGCCAGCTTCAGAGCCAGGGTAGGATCCCTATCACTTACTAGCTGAGCATCCCTGGGCAAGTGCCTCAGCCTCTCTGTGGCATGGTAGCCTCATCTGTGACACAGGACTAATTATATTGCCTACTTTATAGGTTTGTTGAGAGGATTAAATGAGTTAATAATATGTGCAGAACATTTACAGAGTACATGCAATAAGCACTCAGCAAATACTAATTATTATGATTTACCAATGGGGAAACAGAGGCCCGGACTTGCCCGCAGGTCAGTATGGTTACTGCCTGTCTGGGAGGCTGGGCCATGGCCATCTCAGCATAAGCTCACAGGGTCGGGGCACTCTGTGTCTGAGAATGAGGCCACATCTAGTTTTGGTGCTGGCTGTGCACTTTGCAGGGGCTCTGGGCAGGCAGGAACAGGGACCCGGATTTCAGTGGTTTTGATCTGAAATTACCTAAGCTGTGCACAGGTAGGTTATTCACCCTGGATGGTTCAAGGATTTAAAAAAAAAGACAGGAGGCATTTGCTTACTTGGAGGATCCTGATCTTTCATGCTGTGTCGTGTGTGTGTGTGTGTGTGTGTGTGTGTGTGTGTGTGTGTGTGTGACATGTGAAGGAGAAAGCTTCAGTGGGGAGGGACCCAGGGGCCTTAAAAGGTCCATGGAGGGGTGACTTTAATTTCAGAAGCCCCGGGTAACTGGTCAGCCCCCACCAGGGTCTAAAGGCATCTGAGGGGACTCAGGAGGTCACTGTCTTCCCCATCAGTGCTCCTATCAAACTGGCAGATAATTTGCCACTGGTGTCCTGCTTCCTTGGCTGGTCTTCGGGCTCCAAAAGGCATGAAGGGAGTCTGGCCTGTTTATCCAGTACCCTGCTCAGTGCCTGGCACAGAGTAGGTACTCAGTGCACTTTTGTGGAGGGAAGGAAGGAAGAAAGGAAGGAAGGAAGGCCGGCTGGCCACCAGTCATTCTGTTTCTGATTCTGCCACCATGGTGTTAGACAAACATGATGTAATGTGACAGCCCCGGCCTTGAGGACAGAAAGACCTAGGTCTAGTCCCAACTCGACCACTAGCTCTGTGACTTGAGTAAGCCTCTTACCTCCCTGACCCTCAGTTTTCTTAACTGTAATTTGGAGATAATGATAGAATCACTCCACATGATCACAAGAAGCACGTAAAGAGAAAGTGCTCCGTAGACGTTAGCTATTCGCCCTCATTGTTACTATTGCTTGTTCTCATTGCCACAGCCTCCTCGTCTGGCAACAGCCGGCCACGTCCCTTTCACCCTCAGGTGCTCAGGCTCTGAGGCTCCCACCTAGCTGTTCCTTGGACGTATCAGAACCACAGTGTTGGTTCCCTGGAACACCCCTCCCAACACTCCTGCAGATATGGGCTGGGCCATCGCTGTGGAGCTGGGAGCTGCTGGCCATTCGGACCATCCACAACAGACAGAAAGACAGGAGGAGGAGAATAAAGGACAGAGAAGGCAGGCCTGGTCAGGGAGGTCTGACTGCTGCCATGGGTCAAGCATGTGACGCCCCTGTCCTGTCTGGCTTCTGTCCTCAAAAGGCAAAGGCAGCGACTACAGCAGCACTGGAGGAAGAGGTGTGTGGTTTCAGGCTTCATGTGGTTCTGGCCTGGGCCTGGATGATGGGACGTGTGGATTCCAGCCCTGGCTGCTCCCCCCCGCTTGCTGTATGATCCAAGGCCAACAATTTCCCCCTCTGGGCCTCAGTTTCCCAGTCTGTCGTGTGGGTATAATACCTACCCTGGGTGGCTCACGGTCTGCTGAGGGGGATTGAGACAGTAGTCATGATTTGGAAAACGTGGAAATCTAGGCAGACTTCCTGCCCATCAGAGAGAGAACAGTGTAGGCTGGTGGTGAAGTGCTCAGACTATGTTCTTGGAGTGAACGGTTGAGTCTTGCCTGGGCTATAGGACAGGGCACTTCCATCTGGGCCTCAGTTTTCCCTTTGTGAAATGGGGATATAATAATCCCTTTATAGGATTCTTGGGAAGAATCCATGAGTGAAGGGCTCATTACCCCACACAGCCATGCCCTTTGTGGGTGTTTGCAGCCAGCCCCCGAGCTCAGTGTGTGGTTATGGCTCAGCTCCATTAGGACTAAGCAAGTCCAACCACCAGTATGAGCGCCGGATGTTTGTAAAGCCTTATGGTCTTTCACATCCATCTTCTCTTATTAGGAAAAGCAAACACAGGAACAAGCATTTCCACTTCATAGTCCATCACTCCACACCAACAAGTGGCTTCAGCTAAACGAGTTTAGACCTGTGCTTTTTCCCAACTGTCACTGGTGCTATGATCTTTTTAAGTAGACTTGGCTTAGCCTCAAATCCTAAATTCAACAGTCGTGGAAAGGGCTTAGCAAAGCATGAGGTCTCTTCCTGCCTTCCCTTCTTTTCACAGGCCCTACAGCGAGGGGTGAGGTTGGCTGTTGACTGAATTCTCTGAGCCTCCCTCTCCTGCTCCTACCCTGAGGTCTTAGGTTATTTGGGTTGTATTGCAAAGTCCCAGAAACAACCTCAACTTTTAAACACATCTCTTTATCTGCTCCACCATGTCCGTCACCTTGACCAACTCCACCACTACCCCCATCACCTCCTCCAAGTCTTCACCTCCGCATCTGTCAGTTTCACTACCTCTATCTCCTCTGCCATTGCCAACTGCACCACATCTTCCGTTTTCACCATCACTTTCACAGCTACTTCTGTCACCTCACCACCTTCACCTCCTTTGCCTCCAATATCACCTCTCCCACCTCCACCGTCCATCACCTTCTCCTCCCCTTCCTTGCAGGGATCCATAAAGTTTATTAAGAGCTTGTCCAGAGAACACAAATTCCGCGGTAGATTTTCTACTCCAGAGGCACAAGTGCTTCTCTACAAAAGGCTGGAGGCTTGAGGACTCTGGTGGCAGTTCAGAGAAGAAAAGGTCCTCTAAAGGATCAAATTCCATTCCCAATTTAGAAAAACTGAGGTACACCTTACGCCCTTGCCTAAATGTGTGCATAATCGAATTCTATATTTGTGGCGTTTAGACGATACAAATAAACTGAAACAAAATCAGCAAACCTGGTTAAGTGTATGAAAGTTCTCGGTGAGTGAGAAGACACTATATAAGATTTTTCATAATGATAGGAAAAAAAAGAGTTTAAACTCTTCAGAGCCTTTCCACATTACCTCACTGAAATTCATTCATTCCTGTCTTTGGTCTGTGTGCACCAAACACCTTCTGTGTGCCAGGCACCATCTGGGTCAGGTAACAATTTAAATCAGACCTTCACTCATATAGTTTTAATATATTTTGAGTGAGCACTGGGAGTTCTACTGGGTGCAGACCCCTAGATATCCGGAAGCCTACCAACTTTCCCAATAACGTATTAATAAGGAGACAGAGGTCAGGGGATTAAGTTCTCATCCCAGTGAGAACCTGGGGAAACCGTGATGTCTTTTCTCTACTCCTGTGGGCCCCAGAAGCACATCTGGCCAAAAAGAAATGGGGTGGGTTATCTATGGCAACGTTTCTCCAACCGTACTGTGTGTATGGATCATCTGGAGATCTTGTTAAAATGTAGATTCTGGTTCAGGAGGTCTGGGGTGGAACCTGAGGCTCTGCCTTTTTACAAAGCATCCGAGTGCTGCTCCATGGACCACGCTTATAGCAGTAAGGTGTTTCATCTATGCAATAAAAAGATCCAGTTACCTGGGACTCCTGGACCAAAGGCTGGACCGCAGGTATCCAGGTTCAGGAAGACAAAGCCAAAGTTGTAAAATGCCTTGTGTCCATTTGGAATTCTGCCTCCTTGCAAGGTCCCAACACACCTGGCCAAAATCACAAAAATTCTAGCCTCCACCATCTTTGATCCCAGAAAACCAAACTGATCCTGAACAACAGTAGGAACCTCTGTCTTGGGCCCTATTCTTGTGGGCAGTAGATATTTTTTTGAAGACCTACTAAGTGGTGGGCTCTATGTTAGATGTCAGGGTTGCAGTGGTGAACAGGTGAGCACATCCCTGCCCTGGAGCCATCATCCTGGCAAGGGGTCATGTCTGGGCCTTTCTCTCCTATTTGATGGACAGGAAGGAATGATGGTACTAATGGGAAAGGGGTACGTTCCATGTTCCTTCTCCAATTTCCACATAGTAGATACTTTGGCTCAATTGCCTAAATGAATTGAGACACACACTCCCCCCTCCCCCAGCACATACGCCTCCTGCTGCCCTTCCCAAAGGACACTGGAATTGCTGGGGCCCACACCCTGGGCTTAGTAGACTCACATAGTAGTAGATTCACAACCAAACTATTAAATGACCAAGCCACACTTTGAGGCGGGGGTTCTGGAGATGCAGATGAGGAACAGCAAGGGCAAGAACAGAGGCAGGAAATCTCATTTTAGCAATTTACTCAGTTTCTTCAAACGTAAAATGGGAAGAATTTTGAATTTTTTTAATGTTTATTTTTGAGGAGGGGGGAGGGACAGGGACAGAGGGAGACGCAGAATCTGAAGCAGGTTCCAGGCTCTGAGCTGTCAGCACAGAGCCCAATGCAAGGCTCAAACTCACAGTGAGATCATGACCTGAGCCAAAGTTGGAAACTTAACCAACTGAGCCACCCAGGTGCCCCATGGGAAGAATTTTGATACCAGCTTCACAAGGTTGCAATGAAGCTTAAATGAGTAAACATGCTTGTTTAGCACTATGCCAGGCCCACAGTAGGTGCTCCATAAATGTAAACAGCCAGTTATATATGGAAGCCATGTTCCTTGCCCTCAGCTTTCAATGGCTGATGTAATGAAGCCCTTAGTATGGTTTTCAAGCACTTCTGGGGCACCTGGCTGGCTCAGTCAGTGGAGTATGTGACTCCTGATCTCAGGGACATGAGTTCCAGCCCCATGTTGTGCATAGAGATTACCTTAAAAAAAAAAAAAAAAAAGAAGGCACCTCTTACTTTGGCCTTTCTGTACCTCCTATTGGGACACTTTTTTTTTTCCTTTTTTTAAAGAGAGAGAATTTTTTTTAAGTTTATTTATTTATTTTGAGAGAAAGAGAGAAAACCAGTAGGGGAGAGGCAGAAGGGAGAGGGGGACAGAAGATCGGAAGGGGGCTCTGTGTTGGGCTCAAACCCATGAACAGGAAGATCATGACCTGAGCCACCCAGGTGCCCCTGGGACACATCTACACCATCTATTTTCCTGCCAAGCTGACCCCTGTTGGCTCCTCCAACAGGGCATGCCTTTTCACACCTCTAAGTCTTTGCTCAAGCCATTTCCTCTACCTGAAAGGCCTTTCCTTTGCTTGAACCCTCTCCACTCCCAGGGATACCTCTTGAGTTCCCACAAGCCCTGTGTGCTCCTGTCATATCCTAGCATTTGTGCTGGGAAGCAGAGCTATCTGCTTATGTTTGCATGACCAGTCAGACCAGGACCTCAAGGGCGAAGGCTTGGTACAAGTCATCCATCGGTGCCAGGGAGGTGCTGGCAGGTGTGCGCTAAGTGAACACAGAAAGGCTCATCGCAACCAGGTCTTTCTTTCAATGTCAGCAACTCAGGGAGGCTTCTCTTCATCACTCGTACTCTACACAAGTGGTTCTCAAACTTCAGGTTGCATCAGAAAAACCTGAAGGGTTTATTAAACACAGGATTTCTGATTCAGTAAGCTCCGGGAGCGGAGGGGGGGGGGGGGGGCGGTCCTGAGAATTTGCCTTTCTAACAATTCCGAAGCTGACCCACACACTTTTGAGAGTCAGTGCTCTGCCCCATTACCCTGGTTTATCTCCCTCTAGGCAGTTATCACTCTCTGAAACGATATTTATTGCTCATTTGTCTTGTGTCTCCACTGTCCTCCCATCTAAGCTCCACGAGGGTAAGAACTGGGAGCTGTCTTGTTTGATCCCAGCATAGCACTTGACACAGGACTGAATGCATACCCGAGGTTGAAAAGAAAGAGATGGATGGTCCGTTGGACGAGAGGACTAGGGGATCCCAAGAACCGCACTCGCCGGCTCCCCCACCCCACCGCAACTGATCCTCGTCCCTTGAACCTCGCGCAGCTCCCCGAGTCGCCACTGCCCCTTTAAATGTGCGCGGGGACGCCTCGCCCCTCGTCTCCTTCGATCCCTGACCGAGCAGAAAGGGGAGGAAAAAAAAAAAAAAAAAAAGCCTTCCTCTTGGAGAGCGGGAGGAAACGTCTAGGAGGGGGCGGAGGCGCGGCGGCGGCAGAGGCGCGGCGGCCAGAGCGCAGCGCGCCGGGTGCGGAGCCGGACCCGGAGCGGACGCGACGCCGCGCGCTGCCCCGGCCGCCGCCCCATGCGCGGCGCACTCGCGCCCCCTCCTCTCTCCCACCCCCGGCCAGCGCGGCCCCGCCCCCGGAGGCTCGCGCCCCGCGCCCCCACTTGCCCTGCGCTCCGCGCGGAATCTCGAGTGAACGCGACGCGGCGCGCCGTCCCGGCCGCCGCCCCGCGCGCCCCGTGCTCGTGCCCCCTCTCCTCCCCCCTCCGCCCCTGTCCGCCCCGCCCAGCCCGGAGGCTCGCGCCCCGCGCCCCCACTTGCCCTGCGCGCCGCGCGGAGTCCGGCGCGCGCCGGGGGGGGGGGGGGGGACGGGGGGCGGGGCGGGCGCCTGGGAGTGCGGGCCCCGCGGGGCGGCCATGGAGTGAGGCGGCGCGCGGACTCGCGCTGGGACTGACCGACTGATTGACCGACGGGCGGCCCCGGGCTGCGCGTGCTGGAAGATGAACAGAGCAGGTAGGAGGCCCGCTCGACCTCGGGCGCCGAGGGACGCGCGCGAGGGGACCGCGCCAGGCGCTCCAAGTTGGAGCCCACGGGGCGCCGGGAGCGAGCCGCCGAAAATCCCCCGACCTTCCCGCCCTGCTCGGCCGCCGCTGAGATATGGGCGGGTCCGGAGTCCCCTCGCCGAGGAGGCTGAGGATCATCGGGGGCCCCCGTCCGAGACGCCCCGCCTCAGGGACGCTCCCTCCGTCTCCGCGAGGCCGCACCCTGGCGGTGTACTCCGTCATCCCGCTCCCACGGCCACCCCGGCGTGGGGACCGTTTGGCAAGCGAGGAAGGCTCCCTTCGCGAAGGCGACTTGATCGCGCTCCTGAATCCTCGCTCCGGCCCCTCTGGGTCCCTGCCAGATCCTCGCTGGCCCCTCGGAGGTCCCTCCAGGGCCCCGGGATCCTCCCGCAGCTCTTCGCCACCCCGGGGTCTATTCCTGGTCCGTCAGTACCTGGCGGCGCACTCTTAAGACGATTCCTGCTCCCTCCTCTCTCTTAGACCCCGAGACTTAGAGCTCACTCTGAGGATCAGACTAGAAAGCTCTAAATTATTGTCCCCCACAGCGTACCCTTCCCTCGCCGCGCCCTGGCCCGGGGCCTTCTTTGTGCCTCCCCCAGGGGACCACATGCCAAGGGACGCTCCTCGCCGCTGAGGCTGAGCCCCACTCCAGACGTTTCCCTCCGTCCCTCGAGTCCGACTCTGCCAGTTCAGGGATTCCGGGAAATCCAGAATGCGTTTGATAGTAAATATTAGCAATCCCTTCCGAGGAGTGCCATTTAACAGATTTAGTAACTGAGACTCCCATGGGCGATGCCCCGAACCGGTCTCAGGATTTCTGACTCCATCCACCCGGAGGGCAGAAAGTTCCCTGAAGAGGCGAGCTTGCAAGCCAGCAATCTCAGCTAACTTCATTTCCCTGCCAAGGAGGGATAGTCACTCTTTTTTTTCTTTTTCTCTTAAAATTTAGCAGAAGGCAGCCCTCTCTCTGACCAACACCCTCGTCCGAAGCCATACTCCAAAACACACATCCCTAAAGAAACAGGAAGCCACCATTTTGGCTGTCTTAGAACCATATCCTGCTGCCTTGTATGTGTGTGTTGTGGCTTTTTCTTTTTAAAGACTTTTTAATGAAAAAAGTCATTGTCTTAGGAGGTGCAGAAGGGAGACATTTGGCTGGACTGATTTGACAAAGGAGACACTCGGGGACTTGGGAGTGTGGTAGCTGCCTTCATGTGGCCAGGCACTGTTGTTGCTGGGCATGTGGATGCCTGGACAGTGAGGGAGTGGGTCAGAATGGGGGTGGGGTGGGAGTAGGGGTGCCACTTTGGGAGTGGAAGAGGCTGGAGTGGGGTCCCAGTGTTCAGTTAGCCACTCCTTGGAGGAAGAAGGTGGCCTCCAGCCTGTTTCTGGCACAGCCTGAACAGAGCCGGACAGGCTAGCTTTTTCCTACACTCCTAATAAAACCCACTTTAAAACAATGGTGAGAGCAGTTCCAGTTTTCCCACGTTTCCCTGCTTGAGGCTTGGGCAAGCCCTCCCCTCCCTGAGAATATGGGGGATGAAGTGAGCAGGAATAAACTTGGAGGCAGGCTTGGACCCAGGAAATCTTAGCAGTTGCTGCTCTTGGGTTTAGTGGTCCTAGAACTTGCCTCCAGCATAAACCTGGTTACTTTTTCAGTGTGATAGCAATGATGGAAACCTCACATAATGATTTCTGTGTGCTGATCATGTAACATAGTGGTCCACAGACTCCGTGGGAATGAATTTCAGAACCACCATATACTTAGTTAGGTGACCTTGAAGAGGTTACTTAACCTCGGTGCCTCAGTTTCCTCATCTGAAAAATGGAGATGGTATGATCTTTGTCATCGAGTTCGATTAAATAAAGCTCATAAGGTATCTGGAACAGTGTCTGTCATAAGCCACTAATGAATACTGGTTAACATTTATTGGTCACTTATTATGAACTAGGTGTGGCTTTTAAGTGTTTTACTTGTATCAGGTCAGTTTTCACAGTAACCTTATGAGGTGAGTACTCTCGCTATCCCCATTTTATAGGTTGGAAAACTGAGCTGCAGGGATTTTATGGTCACTGAGCCAAGATAGGATTGAAATACAGACTGTCCAGCTTGAGAGCCTACTTTTTTATGCAGTGCTGAACACATAGTAGATGCACAAGAAATGATGGCCAGTTGAGTTTCTGTTGGCCTCTAATTGAGGTGTCTTCTATTATTTCTTTCGAACTTCTCAACAGCCTTATAGAAAAAGGAGGTATTTATTTCATCTTGCCAAGAAGGAAACTCAGGTTCAGAGAGGCAAAGTGACATGCCCAAGATGGCACAGTTGATATGTACCAGTGCTGGGATTGGAGCCCAGGTCTGTCTGAGCCTGGGGCCCATGCTTTTCCAACTTCGTCCCATGCAGTCTGCCCAGTATGTGCCCTGTTGTGGATCACTGGACTAGCTTAACAGCAGCCTAATTAGAAATCGTCAAGCTTGGCTTGGACATTCCAGCAGGCACCCAGGAATGAAAGTTAAATTAAGATGCGATTGGGAGGTGAAATTGGAAGATAATTACTCTTGGAACATATGGCTATGAGGGTTCCAGGGGGAATATAGTGAACTGCTGTTGAAACAGACTCAGGGATTGAAGAAGGGGATATCAGGAGACATCAGAAGAAGAGCCATGCATTTAATACTCTGTAGTTGGCCAGAGCAGAAGGCACTTTCCTAACTGGTGCAGTGCTCTTACTCTACAGATGGAGAAACTGAGGCCCAGCGAGGGGAAGGGACTTACCCAAGGTCACACCTCCAGTTAATGGCAGAGCCAGGAGTGGAGATCAGAGTTCCTGACTCCTAGTCCAGTGCTCCTCCCAATACCCCCTCTCATTTAACCTCTATATAGCTGACATGGGAGCAGCAGCATGAATGTGTGAGTGACAGATTTAATTAAAATAGAGAGAGAAAATACAAACTAGTAATGGGGGCTGGCTAGGGATGATTTCTATCACCAGAAACTGTTAAAAATCTCCTCTTCCTGTCACTGTGGTTCCCCACCGTCAGTTTAACTCTTGGCATCTTGGCTCAAAGGCTATTCTGCATTTGAGTTATGCTCATGCATAGCAAATTGCCAAGAGGTCCTGGGCAGAGAGGGTATTACCCTGGGCTTTGTGATACTGAGAAAGGGAAGGTTCACACAGCAGCCACAGGGACTCATGAGGCAGCAGAGGGTCCACACCAGCTGCACCCATGCTGGGTTCTAGTTAGAAAGAGAAACTTAACCCGGAGGAGGAACCCCCAGGTCTGATTTATCCTGTAATTCTGCATCCCTGCCAGACTGGACTCTTGACCATACTCCCAAAGGGCTTGCGTCTAACCACCTCTGGGCCTCTGCATATTCTGTTCCCTCTGCCTGGCATACCCAGCGTCTCCTTTGATTAAGAAAATCCTGCCTGTCCTTCCACATGCGCCCCAATGCTGCCTCTTCTGCGGGTCTTCTCTAGGCAGGATTGGTCTAGGACCCAGATAACCTTGTACAGAGGGCAGGCACTCTATCAGGTTCCTTTCTGTGAGGAAGGAGGGAAGGGAGCCGAGCTAAAGCTCTCACACAGCCTTCATTTTCTTTCCTTCCTCCCCAGTGTCTTTCCCAGGCTCCTCCTCATGCCAGGGCTCCCTCCTTGGCCCTGCTCTTTTCTTTGTTCACACTCATTCTCTTGATGATCTCACCAGGCCCATGCCTTAAATCCCATCCCTGTGATGGAGATACCTCCAGCCAGACCTCTCCATGGAACCCAGACTGGTCTACCTAGGAGTCCACTTGATGTCTGTCTCCACCTAGGTGTGTGTGCTAGGTAACTCAGATTTAACACGTGCAAACTAAAATTCTGGCTTTCCCTCCCTAGCACGTACAGCCTCCCCCAATTCAGTTGGTGGCAACTTCATTTTTCCAGTTCCTCTGACTCAAAACCTTGGTGTTGTCCTTGACCTTGCTCCTTCCCTTACACCCCGTATCCAACCTGTCAGCAAATCCTGCCAGCTCTACCTTCATATTTGGAATCTGACTCTTTACTACTCCCACTGCTGCCAACCTGGTCCAAGCCTCCACCGTCTCATCTCCTGCCTGGATGTCCCTGGATCCGTCATCACCACTTCTGCTTATTTCAGCACATTAACCAGAGTATGCGCGTCCCTCTTCTGCTTGGGGGGCCTGCATAATCTGTCCCCTTCCTGTGACCCCTCTGACCTCATCTCCTGCTTCTCCCCGTTGCTTGCTCGCTCGTCCCTCCCTTCTGGCCACTCTGGCCCTCCTTGAACATACCAACCGAGTCCTGGCTTCCCTCACATCTCTCTAATCTTTGCTCTAGCGTCCTTTCCATAAGGCCTACCCCAGTAACTCTTTAAAATTGAAAAAACAAACAAAACCCCACCTAGCTCCTAATCTTTGTCTATAGAGTTTATGATCATCTAATATACAATAAGGTCATATACATCTCCTTTTTATTCCTTATCTCCTCCACTAGAATATAAAGGTTCATGAGGGACAGGGTCTTTGTTTTGTTTATTGATGTGTCCAAAGATTCTAGATGGGTGCCCAGCACATAGTAGGTGGTCAATAAATATCTGTTCAATGGAATTGGATTAATGAAAATTGGATGAGAACAAACCTTGTGACCAGTCAGTACTTCTGAGTTCTGAACTCAGCCTTTTGTAAAGTTCATACCTGGTTAGTTGTCTCTGGTCTCTCTGGCCTCAGGTTTTCTGAATTTTACCTTTGTCTGCCTCACTAAAAGCTGGGAGCCCTGAGTCTCCACTGTAGAAGAAAGCTCAGTAGCAAAAGGGTGAAGGCAGAGGTTCTAGCAACTGGACCAGGAGGCAGGAAACCCACATTCTCCCTGGGCCCTGCTCCGGGCTTGCTGAGAACAGTATGCGTCACCTCTGTGTGCCTCAGTTACCCTATCTCTTACTGAGGGGTCAGACAAAGCCTTTCTGATTCTGGCATCCTTTGATTTCAGAGGGGTTTCAGGTGAAACACCTTGAACCTCAGAACTGGAAGCAGAACATGAACACTAGATATTTGTCATTCCTAGGGGATCCTGTGGGGAAGGCATTTTCTTGCAGGATCACGCCTCAGACACCTACTGTGACCTTTCTCGAGGAGATGGCGCCCACAGATCAATAGCTTGATTGGATGAAGGATGGCGTGGGGGTGGGGGCGATGCAACCAAGGTGATGGTCGTTTTTCATGGCCCATCTGTCCCTCTGCCAAGTCTCACGGTGCTCATGTGAAATACCACCTGTTAAGGATGAGAAATGAGAGTCCCCACCCCCAAAGAGTAATTTCATGCCAATGCCTGACACCTGATGTTGGGAACTTGAAGCTAGTATTATACATCAGTGTAGAGCAAGGCTTATACCAGGGGAAGATGTGTGGTAGACAAAGACTGACATTGTTAGAATAACAATTGCTACTATTTATTGGCTAGTCCTACTTGAAGGCCTACTGCTGGGCACTTTTAATAAATTATATATATTTTAATATTCATAACCTCTTGAGAGTAGGTGTTACTGTTGAACCCATTTTACAGATGAGGAAACTGAAGCTCACTTTTATAGGTTGTAAGTGGCAAAGCCAGGATTTGAATCCAGATGAGCCAGGCTCCAAAGGCTATTACTTCACAGTTACAGGTTAGCTAAAGCTTAGCTGTTTAAAATCCACATAGTTGGGTGGGTTTTGTTGGTGGTTGTGGTGGTGGTGGTGGTGGCAGCGGTGGTGTGTGTGTGTGTGTGTGTGTGTTTTAACTAATTTGGACAGATAATTTTCTAAATTAGGACGTATTTGCTTATGGCAACAAGGAGTTGGAGGGCCACTTATGTCTTGAACACTCTGGGTTATTATCTGGATGCCCGTGTCTAGCCTTGGTGTTGATGTGGATGAATATAGGTGTGGGTTAGGGCGTTGGCGTAGTGGGTGCTTTAGCCTTTAGGGTCTCGACAGCTGAGTCTCTTCTCTCCCTTTCTTGCTGGCAGCTGCCACATCTTACACCTGGCAGGGTTCCTGTTCTAACTGCCAGTCCCTTCCCCTCCTAATTAGCTGTACACTGGGAAACCAGACCACTGAGTTCCTTAGATATATGTGCAAAGTACAACTAAAGAGACTGAAATCAGGCCCTTTCAGGAGCATGGTTCCTGGGCACCTATATTCTTGCTGCCCCAGGCCTTTTTAATTTCCTTTGGGGCCTCCTCAGTTAAATTTTACATGGTTCTGTGAGTTTAGGGGAGATACTGAGTTTGGCTTGAGGTGCCAATGGAACAGTCCCATGGAGATGGGTTACAACGAGCTAGTGCTGTGCTGGCCAGCACCATAGCCACCACCCACATGTTGCTACTGAGCAGTTGAAATGTGGCTAATGTGAATTGTGATGTGCTGAAAAGTGTAAAATACACATTTGATTTCAAGGACTTAGTACAAAAAAGAATGTCAAATATTTCCTTAATAAATTTTGTATATTGATGACATGATCCAAATATGACTTATTGATGATATCCAAAATGGTAATATATCAAATATATTGAGTTGAAAAAGTATTGTTAAAATTAATTTCACCATTTCTTTTTTACTTTTTTAAAGGATATATATGTATATCCTTAAAGTATATATCTATATACTTTGATCTATCAAATCTATCAAAGTGTGCATGCACGCAAGACAGAGGGAGAGGAGAGAGAAAATCTTAACCAGGCTCCACACCCAATGCAGAGCTAACGTGGGGCTCCATCCCACAACTGTGAGATTGTAACCTGAACCCAAATTGAGTAGGACACTAAACTGACTGAGCCACCCAGGTGTCCCAGATCTCTCTCTCTCTCTATTTTTTTTTTAAAGTAGGCTTCATGTCCAGCACAGAGCCCACTGTGCTCTCACTACCCTGAGATCAAGACCTGAGCTGAAATCAAGACTTGGAAGTTGGGGCGACTGGATGGCTCAGTCTGTTAAGCATCCAACTCTTGGTCTCAGTTCAGGTCATGATCTCATGGTTCATGAGTATGAGCCCCACATGGGGCTCTGTGCTGACAGTGTGGAGCCTGTATGGGATTCTCTGTCTTCCTTTCTCTCTCTCTCTCTCTCCCTCCTTCTTCCCCTTTCCTGCTTGCTTTCTATCTCTTTCTCAAAAAAATAAAATAAAATAAACTTAAAAAAAAAGAGTCGGATGCTTAACTGAGCCACCCAGGTGCCCCCTCGTTTTTACTTTTTACTTTTTACTTTTTTTACTCGTTTTTACTTTTTAATGTGGCTGTGAGAAAAATAAAAATTACATATGTGATGATAAACGTGGCTCATGTTGCATCTCTGCCAGCTACCTCTGGACTACAGATGACAGGGTAACGGTGCTGCAAGGGTTTAACTGGAAGTCAAATGCATGGGGAGAAGAGTTTGCTGACAGACCTTTAGGAGCTCTGCTTCATCTCCCTTCTGTCATGAGCCAGGCTGGCATTCTGAAGTTGCTCTGCATCAAACCCAGGCCTTAGTGGGGATGGCACTGGGCGGCGGGGCGAGGCTTGAGGGGAGACTTGTGTGTCTTCATCTATGGGCAGTGGGGAGCCAGGCAGTGTGTTTGAAGCTGAGATGTCAGGATGGAGTTGCCTTCCTGGAAATCTTCATTCCTCACTCTGCCCACAGTGCGGCCAGGGGCTTGGAGGCATTGAAGCAGTCTTGTGGCAGGACGGATGAACTTGGAAGTGGGCAGCTACACCCTTGACCTTTGCATTTGTCCAGGCCTCTCTCATTCTGCAAAATACAGCTTAAATTTCACCTACCGCAGGAGGGTCTTCCTTCATCATGGTAACTCTTGCTTCTCTGACTCCTGTTGGATGTACAGTTTGTACCTACATCCTTTATTCTGACATGGTCAGATAGATCCCCCAAATCCACAAGGGAAGAGAGTTTTTGCAGATATACATGTTGGAAAATATCATGTAGCTTCTCCCATGAAGTTTGGATGCCCATGAAATTTAGACACAGGGCAGTTAGCTAGACACCAGTCTTGAAGCATGTACAATTCAGAGGTGACCCTTAGAGGAGGAATCATGCATCACTGTCACAGACCTTTGGTGTATCATTCTTGAAGGAATGAGATAATGGCTATTCAGTCATAATATTCCAAAGGTCTGCAGCTCTGTCCTCCAGTTGTTCTGTTCGTTTTGTCTCCCTGACTCAATGGCAAGTACTCAGCAGAGGTATTCTTTTCGTCTTGATTCTAGAAGACCTTCCTATGTATGGTGCTATGCGTATAGATAGGTATCCAATGAATTAAGTGTAGGGTGAATGTAGGCTCCATGTGGGTGGCAGAGATGATGACCGTCAAGTTCAGCATTGTCTCATGAGTGCCTGGCACCTAGAAAGAATTTTTTTTAATGTTTGTTTATTTTTGAGAGAGAGAGAGAGAGTGCGAGTAAGGGAGGGGCAGAGACAGGGACAGAGGATCTAAAGTGGGCTCCATGCTGACAGCAGAGAGCCCAATGCAGGGCTCACAGTCACAAACTCTGAGATCCTGACCTGAGCTGAAGTTGGATGCTCAAATGACTGAGCCACCCAGGCGCCCCTAGAAAGCTTGTAATACGTAGCTGTTGGATGAATGATTACAATGATCTGATACCTGTATTTGAGGAGTATTTCATTGAGTTCATTGAGTAGCTGGACTATATATAGAAGAAAGATCTATTTACTTTGTTTACAGAATGAATTATCAGTGGAGGTCAAGGGGTCTTAAAGATGATTGTGGAGGGCATAAACTTAACACAGAATATAGCAGATTGGGTTCACATAGGTTGGGAAACTATCTTCAGTGTTCTCTTCAAAATGGTAAGTTGGAGACTCTGAATGGAAATAAGGGTTAACTGTACTTTTTCTCCTTCTTTTTCTCTATTTTTATCCTTTAGATTCACCAAAACCACCAGTTGCTCCCAAGCCAAAGACTGCCAGTCCCCTCACACCAGTGACAGCACCCAAATTCCCTTCATCACCCCGGCCCGATAGCCTTCCCAGTCCCAACTCCATGTCTAGGGGGCCGAAACCCCCCATTGCCCCTAAGCCCAGGCTGGCGACCCCCAGTGAGTGGAGAGCCAGCGTGTACGTGATCAACAGCTTGAACAAATGCAGCAACGGGAAGGTGCTCTGTGTTGACAGGGGGCCTTATGAAGAGCGCCAGTCCAACTTGGAGTGCTCGGAGTCTGAGGCTGACGAGGATTACATCGTGGTCCCCAGGGCTCTGCCGAAAGAGGACGAACCCAGGGACAGCAGCTGCTCTGCAGAGAGTGCTGCCATGGCGCCTCCAGATGCCACGGGGGAAGAGGAGTGCAGGGAGGAAGGCGAGGAGAGTGACCCAGAGGGGCTGGGAGCTGCTCCAGCTGAAGTGGTGCTGAGTAGAGAGGCTGATGGAGGCGGGGCCCCCACTCCTGAGAACGTGGAGGCAGAGGATGGTGCCTGTGACCCTGGGGCAGAGGAGCAGACATTGACAAGTGAGGAGGAAGAGAAGCGAGTGGAAGAGCACAACGTATACAACCTGGAGGACAGGGGACCTTGGGACGGAGAGGCACTCCTCCCAAGCGATGACGTCATTCTCACTCACGTTGATTTAGAGGGTCCGGAAACTCCCAGCGAGGAGCCTGGGCCCCCTGGGACACCCAGGGAGGCAGAGGAGGGTGGTGGGGAAGGCTCCACCAACACAGAACCAGGGGTTCCAGAAGAATGTGTGGATTCCGACAGGCCCTCTGACGGGGACGCTGACGATGCCAGCAAGGAACCCACAGAGAATGAGGACTTGGCCGTGGGTGTCCAGGAGGCGGAGACAACCACTGATAGCCCTGAAATCTCTGAGGAGTGTGAGTGTGAAGATGACCATGATGACCAGGATGAACCACAGGACCAAAATGAGAAAACTGGCCAAGAAGAAATGGCAGCCGTCACCCAGGAGGTGGGAGAAGACCCCCGAGAAGGCAGAGACCTGGTGCAGGACGAACCTGCTGAGGAGAGCTGCCAGATCATTCCTTTCGAGAGTGACAGTGTGGATGACTTTGTGACGTCACTCTCGGGAAGTCCCTACGAGTTCTTTCCGACCGAGAGCACCTCTTTCTGTAGCGAGAGCTGCTCTTCTTTTTCCAAGTCAGCAAAAGGCTTAGAGTCCGAGCAGGAACCACAGTCAGGAGAATGTGCAGAGCAGGGCCCCGTTGTTGGAGCTTCCTGTGTCTCTGGGGAGGGCCCCTCTGTCCCTGAGGTAGTGGTTATGCCAGAGGATGAGGACGCCGGGGACGATGCACTCACCAACCCCTATGAGATGGGAGTTGACCTGGAGCATGAGGCTGACCCTGGGGAAGGAGAGAAGCCGGAGACACAGGCTGCATGTGACACGCTGAGTGGTTATGGCATGAAAGAAGAAATGAACTCCGATGCTGAGGGAGGCCTGGTCCCCCTCGACAGGAAGAACATCATCACGAGGACCAGGCCCCACTCTGGGAAGGTGGCCGGCTATGTCCCAGAAACCGTCCCAGAAGAAACGGGACCAGAAGCTGGCTCATCAGCCATTGGCATTAGAGGTGCCACCAAGGAGGCGAGAAAGACAGTTCTGTCGTTGGAGGGGAAACCGCTGGAAGCCAGCAGGGCCTTGCCAGCAAAGCCCAGAGCCTTCACTTTGTACCCCCGATCGTTCTCCGTGGAAGGCCGAGAGATTCCGGTCTCCTTGTACCGGGAGTCGGAGGCATCTGGCTTGGACGACCATAGGATCAAAAGGAAAGATGACAACCTTTCTCTGCCCTGTGTGATCGGCTCCTCTGGGAGCTTCTCCCAGAGGAACCATCTCCCATCCAGTGGCACCTCAACACCCTCTTCTGTGGTTGACATCCCGCCCCCTTTCGACCTGGCCTGCATCACCAAAAAGCCCATCACAAAGAGCTCTCCCTCCCTGCTGATCGAGAGTGAGCCCCCGGACAAGTATACCAAGAAGAAGAAGTCATCCTTCAAGCGGTTCCTGGCGCTTACGTTTAAAAAGAAGTCCGAGAACAAAGTGCACGTGGATGTCAATGTGTCGTCTTCCAGGTCCTCTTCAGAATCCAGCTACCATGGGCCTGCCAGGCTTCTGGAAATCGACCGCAGGAGCCTCAGCAACTCCCCGCAGCTTAAGGCTCGGACTGGCAAGCTCCGGGCTTCCGAATCGCCCTCCTCCCTCATCTTCTACAGGGATGGCAAGAGGAAAGGTGTCCCCTTCAGCAGGACCGTGTCGAGAGTGGAGTCCTTCGAAGACCGCTCTCGGCCCCCCTTTCTGCCCTTGCCCCTGACCAAGCCACGGTCCATCTCGTTCCCTAACGCCGACACTTCAGACTATGAGAACATTCCAGCCATGAACTCGGACTATGAAAATATCCAGATTCCGCCCCGGAGGCCTGCGAGGGCTGGGACATTTACGAAGCTGTTTGAAGATCAGAGCAGAGCCCTGTCCACAGCAAATGAAAACGACGGCTACGTGGACATGAGCAGCTTCAACGCCTTTGAGAGCAAACAGCAGAGTGCAGACCAAGATGCAGAAAGGTACTGTGAAGTTACATTTTCTTTGTTGTTGGGTGAGCCAGGAGGCAGGCGCTTAGGTTTAGGGGACGGGATGGACTTGCTTTTTAGCCTCAGGCTCTATTTATTTCTAGCTGTGTGAATTGGGGTGAGTGGCTTTACCTCTCTGAGCCTCAGTTAACTGGCTGCGAAATGGGGTTCATGCTACCTTGCGGCAGAGTGTTTGAGAAGATCAGAGTTGATCATCTGTGTGAAAGTATTGTCTAAAATGCCAAATACAGTGTAAATGTCAGCATTTGTGTTTCCATTATTTGAGAGACATTTCTCATGTAGATGGGAATGATGGGTTTGCTGGTCCCCTCCAGGAAAGTCACCAAGAGAGAAGGTTCTGGAATCTTGCCAAACTAAATATCTTTCACCATCAGGAAAATACCCTGAATTGAGATTGATACCCTTTTACTGTGTAAATATACACTCTATTCAAGGGAACTAGAAAAGACAATCTATTTAAATTGTTTAAAGAGCTAAGGGCGCCCTGAGCTAAATTTCTGAATAGAAGCCTTTTAAGAGGTATATCCAAGCTGATTTTTTTTTTTTTGGACTCATTCACCTTGGAAGTAAAAGTGAAACACTGAAATTATTGACAACAGTGGGGATTTTCTGACCCCACCTTTCCAAGACTGACTGAATGCCCTTATTGAACATCCCACGTGGATAACTGCCAAATCTTGCTGTTCCGCGTACCTTGTGGACGCAACTTAAAGGCAATGCAATTCAGCTTCAACCATTTACTCTCTTTGGGAGTGCCTGATCGGAATTAATAAAAGCGAAAATGGCGGTGATTTTAAAGGACATCCTGATTCTGACCCCTCGTGTGCAGTGACTTCACCCAGTCCCACACAGCTGCTGCTGCTGCTGCTAGGAGTTCCCAGGGCGCCTGCAGTAATGAATAGATAAGATGATTTGCAATTAGCCTGAGCTGTCGCTGGAGTGTAGATGCTAGCAGTGTTTGTATGGTTTATTCTCCTGAGTTTTTTACATGGTTCCCCCACCCTGGCTCCATCTTCTCTCTCCCCCAAGTCTGGGTGAGGCTGTTAATTAGTTCTTTCCAGAATGAAAAGGTTTGTTTGCTGGGGCAAGGGTAAACACTAACACTACTGGAGGGACTGAGTTTAATTTGGAGAGTGTGGACATGTGCAAACTCTAAGAGGGTGAGAGCTACACAGCCGACCAGTTCATTGCATTAATAGTTATCGGCAGGGTTTGAGAAGATCCAGACCTAGCTGAGTGCCTCCTAGCGTTAATGAACATAGAACCAAGCTCTGAAACCAAAATCTCCCTGCTAGAAAGGACCTCAAAGGGCAGATGGTCAAGGCTCCCACTCTAGCAGGCCTTGCTCTGACCCAGTCTGTACTTGAATTCCTCAAGCCACAGGAAACTCACCACCTCCCAGGGTTGCCTCATCTGTTGCTAGGTATCCTGATTAAATTTTCCTTTCTGACTGAGGCAAAAGCTGTCTCCTAATATCCCTACCCCACTCATGCTGGCTCTCCCCTCTCAAGCTAGGCAAGTGAGTTCATTTCCTCTTTTGTATGACATCCCTTCAGAAATCGAAATCTGCTTCTGTAGAATCACTGAATTTTACAGCTGGGAGGGAACTTCAGACAACATTTGGTCCTGTTAACAGAGGAAGAAACTGAGGCACAGAGAGGGAAAGGGATTTACCTAAGATAAGATAGCTCAGCAATTTAGTGGAAAAATCAGTGCTAGGACTCAGATGTCCTGACACCTGGTTCGGGCATTCTTAGTGAATTACAACTAAGGGATGCCAGATCTGATTGCGCAGGCTGTGCACTGCACAGCTCCAGGGCCACATTCACATCCTACTCCCCCAGGGTTGCCCAGTGCACAGTTTTTGCTTGGCCATATGCAGAGTCCCTGTTGCCTTGATCTGTACTTTGTCCAGAAACCAAAAAAGGTCCCTTCACCCAAGTTAACATGACAATAAGGGAAAAATACCCAAGAAAATGTCAGTGCTACCTTATCTTCTGATGCTATTTCACTGAAGGCCAAACTGACCAGGATAAATCTCCCATGCAGGACCACATCCTCTTGGACATCAATCAGTGAGCAAAGCTTTCTTCTGTTTTCCTTCATGAAACATATAGAAGCAAGGGGGAGAAAAATCCTCGCTTTGAGCTGGAACAGGTCTGGGCAAGGGATGTTTCAGACACCTCAAGTTGAGAGGCACGGGGGACTGCCGTGGGGGTGGGGTCCTAGTGCGTCTTTGCCTGAACAGGGGCTTTGAGAATTGAGTGGCTGGAGTGTTGCTATCTGAGAAGCGTGCCCAGGGGTGTGCTTCAGGTTGAGCAGGACAGGAAGGGGTGAGAAGGTGGGGAGGCAGTGCCTCCTCCTTCCGCTCCTTGTCTTGCCCCACACCTTGCTTCAGTGCGAGGATCGGGGGGAGAAGCCAAAATAAATATCAACAGCCCTGAAAGGGTGCAGGGCAGTCCGTTGGGAGATGTGAGTTCAAAGCCTGCTCGGTCACTGACTTGCTGTGGGGTCTTGGAGAAGGCTAGGCCACAGTTTGCTCATCTGTAAAATGGTAAGATTGGAGCAGGTCTGTGTTTCTCAACTGTTTGCCTTTCCTGTGCCACTTCTACTATTTCTGTTACACCACCTATACTATCACTTACTGTTTTTCTTTCAATCAGTCTTTTTTACTTTAAAATATTTAGAAAGGAAATTTTATGTCACGGTTGGGAAATGGAAAAACACTATTGGCTGCCATAAATAGAAGGCAATTGTACAAATAAGATACTAAGGAAAGGAAATTAACGGGTAAATTGTAGCTTGAGGTTGTTACTTGCCAAGGCTGGAGCTGGAAGCCTGGTCCCTTTGTTAAACAGGGAGAGGTGTTAAAGACATCCTGGCACCACACAGAGACTTTCTCCTTGGCATAGTCAGAAGGATTCAGAAGGACTGAAAAGGGAATAACTCTGTCTCTCTCATGGTGTGATTCACTGTTATTTAAATCCAAGTCCTTTTTCCGCTAAAAGTACCTCCCTTCAAGAAACATGTAGAGTATATAATAGAATTCAGAAGGCCCTTAGAGAACCCTAAACCAGAGTAGCAGCTCAGGGTCTAATGGATGATTGTAAAGTTTCTTCTATGTGGTAACTTCCACTGAGATTTATATACCCAGATAATAACGTTTTAGGAGCCACAATAATCTTATTAGCAGTTTTCTGTCTTGTAAAATAAAACTGTATACATTGTTACTTATGTACATTTTCCCCATGGTGTACAACATTTCCATCATCTTTTAGTTTAAAGTGTATCACCAGAACATTCTTTTTTTTGTTCCCCCCCCCCCGCGAATTGACCCTTGTGAAAAAGAAAAAATGGACCAGAGATCTAGTCCAGAAAAGTCCTACTTTCCAAATAGGCTGTTCTATGTCTTCAGTCAGTGCTCTTTGATGGGGGAGCCTCGTCTTTACTTCTGAGTATTCCATGGCCCTTCAGTACATTGGTTCTATGCTGGGAGCTTAATAAATGCATGTTTAAAAAAACCAAACAAAATAAGTAAATGTATGTTGATGATGAGGGGTTTTATAATTCCATGTGAGTTGGTGATTTTGAGCTTCACAAGGATCAAAGAATTATCATTTATTAAGCACCTATCTTCAGCAACACAGTGCTAAGTGCTTTGTATACACTTAATAAATACCCATTTGGTGCAAAATACTACATAGACTGGTTTGTCCTAAGTGCCTCACTTTTATTTTATTTTATTTTATTTTATTTTATTTTATTTTATTTTATTATTTTATTTTTTATTTTATTTTAATTTTAGAGAGAGTGCAAGTGTGAGCTGAGGGAGAGGGGCAGAGGGAGAGAGAGATAGAATCTTAAGCAGGCTCCATGCCCAAGGCAGAGCTTGACGCAGGGCTCAATCCCACAGCTCTGGAATCATGACCTGAGCTGAAATCAAGGGTCGGACGTGTCACCTCTGAGCCACTCAGGCACCCCCTAAGTGTCTCATTTATTTTTTTTAATTTTTTAATGTTTACTTATTTTTGAGACAGAGAGAGAGAGAGAGAGAGAAACATGAGTGGGGGAGGGGCAGAGAGAGAGGGAGACACAGAATCTGAAGCAGGCTCCAGGCTCTGAGCTGTCAGCACAGAGCCCGACGCGGGGCTCGAACTCACACACCGTGAGATCATGACGTGAGCCGAAGTCGGATGCTCAGCCAACTGAGCCACCCAGGTGCCCCCTTAGTGTCTCATTTAAATTCCCGTAATTGTATATTTGTTTTTTGCATGATGATGAATCTGTTTTAATCATTCAGCACTATACATCAACATGGATCCCTGATGCTCCTTTTGCCCATTTCATTATTAACATTTTCAAACTTACAGAAGAATTGAAAGAGTTTTTACAGTGAATGTTTGTTTTCCCACCACCTAGATTTACCATTAACGTGTTGCCACACTGGCTTTTTCTCATCTTTTTCTTTCTCTGTTCTCTCTAGCTGTTGTGATCAGTCCACATATTGTTCTTGATGCATTTATGGTGGCTTTTTATGTTTACAGATGACGACCCTGGACCCCAGGGAGAGCACAGTGGCTAAGCATGTGGACTTTAGGCAGGCTGCCTGGAGTTTCAGTCAGTACTCCACCCCTTACTGTCTGTGTGACCTGGGACAAGGTACTCACCTCTCTGCACCTTGGTTTGTCTGTAATAGGCCATGAGAATAGTCCCTGCCTTATAACATTGTTAAACCTGAATGAGTTAATGTTGTACATAGTGAAATGATAAGTAAATATTAGCTGTTATTCAGTGACATGGTCAGGGTCACATAGTGGTGGATGCAGGATTTGAATTTGATTCTAGAGGTGTGGGTAGCGAATCCGGTACCTTTCACTGTGGGGATGTCTCTGTCCCTGTCTCCCATATGGAGGTTCTTCTGCATGAGTTTGACTCAGTGTTCAGGACACCACTTGCGAGCTTCAGCTGTGGCGTGTGGTGTCAGCATTACCTCTGACTTCCTCTTGGGCTGGGGTCAGGGCTACAGACAACAGCCCAAGCGAGAATGGTTTGGAGTCATCAGCAGCCTCTTACACCAAGGACGGCAGGACCAGAATTTTTATAATTCCGTGCTCATAGTAGAAATGCCTATCTCTGTGACTCTGACATAGCTGTTATTTCACTTGTAATTCACAATTAGTTAGGTACATTCATCTCCAGGTGAGAAAACTGAGGCCCACTGAAGTGCTATAAACTATCCCCTGTTGCACAGGTAGTAAGTGGCCAAACTAAAATCTGAACCCAAGTCTCTCTCTTTTTTTTTTAATTTAATGTTTATTTATTATTGAGAGACAGAGAGAGACAGAGCATGAGCATAGGAGGGGCAGAGAGACAGGGAGACACAGAATCCGAAGCAGGCTCCAGGCTCTGAGCTGTCAGCACAGAGCCCGACGCGGGGCTTGAACTCACAAACCGTGAGATCATGACCTGAGCCGAAGTCGGACGCTCAACCGACTGAGCCACCCAGGTGCCCCCCAAGTCTCTTTTTTTAAATTTTTTTGATGTATATTTATTTTTGAGAAACAGAGAGACAGAGCACGAGTAGGGGAGGGGCAGAGAGAGAGGGAGACACAGAATCCCAAGCAGATGCCAGGCTCTGAGTTGTCAGCACAGAGCCTGACACAGGGCTCAAACCCACAAACTGCGAGATCATGACCTGAGCCTAAGTCGGACGTTTAACCAACTGAGCCACCCAGGCGCCCCATGTCTTTCTGAATCCAGTACTCTTTCCACTACCTCTTGTTTCCTGTAGTGAAAAAATGCCACGTTTTCTAGTTGTCTTCATCCGACAGCTGTAGTGTCTCCTTTGCAGAAGACAAGCTAGCACAGCCACCACCAAAATGTTGGCTTTGTCTATTGGTCTAAAGGGCTCGAGGAAAAGTGGAATGACACGTTCCTTTATTTTCTGATGGGTGGTGAGTTTGCTGCTCTGTTGGGAGCTCATCAAGAAGGCTTACAAGCTTTCCTGGAACTTGCTAATGAGCTATTCAGACATCTTGCCCTCCCTCAGGGCCATAGTGGGAGACGCTTGCCCTTGTGTAGCTCACTGTGCCCCTAGAGCAACCAGGAACTCTGGGTGTGGAGCAGGCCATCTGTTTGGGTTGTACGGGTTGTTAGGGGGGCTTCAGATGATTCGGCCCACCTGGGAGCAGCAGCTCATGAGTGCTCATGCCGTCTAGGGAGAGTTCTGGAAGGTCTAAGGTCCAGCCTTTCAGGGCTCTCTTCTCCCAGCCTGGGGGTCCTTACAGAGCTGTTCATTGTTGGAATGCAGCTTGAATTGCATGTTCAAGGGTTTGTGGGTTAGCCATATTATACAACATTTGCGTGAGGATAAGGAGTGGGAGCATCCAGGTAATTCAGTATTTTGGCTGATGATGACCATTTGAGAAATGAGTGATTCTTGAGGAACTGTGCCAAGTGAAATATGGACAGAGATGGACCAGGTACCATCACTGGCCTCAGTGGACTTACAGTGAAGGGTAGCAAGAGGACTTACACCCAAGTCCCTGGAGTACAAGGTAGAAAATGCTCAGGATCCAAAGGGTAGAAGTCCAGGGGAGGGCAGGATGGCTTCATGGACACTGATGGAAAGGTAGGGTCTTGACACATGGAGATAGGAGAGAGATGTGAGGACATGTGGAGAAACACAGGCCTGTGGTTTTAGCAGGTAAAGCTGCAATGAACATGGTTTAATCTTGGCTTAGGAGTGCTTTGATCTCTTTATTCTGGAAAATAGCTCACATCATCTGTAGGCATGGGGAATAATATATGGAGGAGATTGGGTTGAAAGACTAAGGATGAAGCTCGAACACTGTGTTTTTCTGATTTCTGGTTCTTGTAGTAGAATGTTGCCCCCAGCTTGGCCTGTTGATCAGTCCCTCTGCTAACATTCGTTCAGCATCTACTAAATGTCCGCTACTGTTCTAGGTACTAGAGGTTCCCACCACCACCTGGAGAGAGAGACTGATAGAGGCCATTAGAAACCATGTGATAAAGGTTTTGCTGGAAGCCCATCCTGTTCTGGAGGAGGGGTGTAGGAAGCCTGGACCATTTGGGAGAAACTTGAAGTGGGTATTGGCAGAGGAATAGGAGTTTGTGATGGAGACCAATAGTCCAGGAGGAACACAAGCATGTGCATGAGTCTGGGGGTTAGAAAGGACCATGAAGTGCTCAGATGGGCCTCAGTGTACGCATCTTTGTGATACAGTTGGGGAGGCAGTTGTGACCTAGTGAAAAAGTCCTTTGAATATCAACTTGATGAGTGAGCACATTACCCATGGGCAGTAGGGCAACCGTGGCAGGTTTTCGGCAGGGCAGGGCCACAGTGGAGATGCCGCATTGGCACAGACGCTCTGTTGGCACGGTGAAGTGGAGGAGATGAAGAAAACGGAAGCAGGGAGACTAGTCAAGAGGCCATTGCAGCAGTGCCCTCCAGAGAACATGAAGACCAGGCCAGAGCCGTAGCATCAGAAAAGCAGGGAGTGGGGTTCCACAGTGACCACAGCCACCCGCTTGTCCGGTGCTGACCAACTCCAGGGCTAGCTTGGGGCTGCCTTGGCTTTCCTCGTCCTTTTATTTGATTGTTACAGCCTGTCTGGGCCCAAATAAATTAAATATTTCCGGCAAAAGGCAAGCAAGAAGCAATAAGAATTCAGTCCTTAAAAGTTAAAGGATACAAGCTGAGTAATAAAGCCGGGAGAGGTAATTGTACAGGCAGTCCAGACCAAGGACAGCGACTGCAGCCAGAACGCTGAAACCCAGCACAAAATCTAGCATGAGAGCCCTCCCTCTCTCCTCCCCGGCTCCCAGTGCCTGTTCACCATCCTTAGAATGCAGTAAATATTTTGCAGAAGTGATTCCCTGAGAGAGTGAAACCTGACTTTTTATTTTTCACAACCATAGACAGTGCTGCAGCAGCAAATACACGCGTCATTGTGATACAAAGGTGATTTACAGACTCAACTGTAAATCCTCGGGTGGGTGCACTGCAGAACTGCATCTAAACCTCCCACTGACTAATTCCATTGGTGCTGAGGGCTGCATGCCTGGGTTTTTGGCACATCCCAGCCGTGGTTCATGGGTATCTTTATATCTGCCTGTAAGCTGGGAGCCTTCCTATTATTATTATGTTTTTGACAAATGAACTCATGCAGAGCTTTCATTAAGTTTCATTGAAAGGACCTGGAAATGCCATAAAAATTATTATAATCTCAAAACCATCACATTCTGAATGCATGCGGCTGTGCTTCTTGTTGAAATTGACTGATGAGAATATTCAGTTTTTAATTTTCTGACTTAAAATAAGACCATCTGCAGCTGTTTCTTTTAGCAATAATTTTTAATTAAATGCAATAAAATTTACGGGTAAGGACCCTAATAAGAAAATCGTGTCAGAAACACACTTATTGTAACATTTGCTAGCATGATATTAAGGCCCCCAACCATTTTTTTTCTCCCTTGCAGAGCTATAATACAGAGGAAATCTTGATTAAGTGTTAATCACAATGTGGTTTTACCTTCATAAAATCAGGGTTTCCCCCTGTGGGAGGCGTGAAAATAATTCTCACTAATAGAAGACAGTCTCGTTGCACAAGTTCTTTGGTGACATGTCAGCAGCCGGTCTTCTTGACCAGCTGAGCCCCAGAAGAGGAGGGGAGTCTTTGTTCCAGCCTGAGTTTGGGTGGTGCTTGAGATGTTAGACCTTATTCTCCCCACCCCACCCCACCCCCACCGTGGTTGGGGGATGAGCTTATCACGCATTGGATGCAGCGGAAGAAGAAAATTATCTATGTACTTCATGCAGCTCCTCAGTAAGCGAAGAAATCAAGTGCCTACTACGTGCTAGGCTGTGCTCTATTTAGATAGAGTAGGGAGCAGACAGATAAGGTCCCTGCTCTGGCAGACTTGGTCTTCTATTAGGGAGAGGCAGACAGTGAACAGACTGAGAAGTAAACAAGATAATCATAGATAACTACATCATTCTTTCCTGATGAGATTTTGTGTGTGGTGTTGGTGGTTGGTGGGGGGGGGGGGGGGAACAGTAATGTGACAGAAAGTAACTGGTGGAAGGGATGTTTTAGGATGGTCAAAGAAGGCCTCTCTGAGGAGGTGATATTTGAGTGAAACCTGAAATGATGGTCAAACCACCATGGGGGAAGGGCATTCCAGGCAGAGGAAACAGAAGGGACAATGGCCTTGAGGCTGGAGGACTCTTGTAGGGTTTGTGGGGAGGCCAGCATGTCTGGATTGTATAACAAAACAGGGGGAGTGTTGGGGGTGGGGTAGGCAGGGGCCTTTGTAAAAGACTTAGATTTTACTTTAATGAGACACCAGTGGAGAGAAATGTCAAGATCTAAAAATGTTTGAATTATCTGAACTCTTCAGACCATTTCATAGGATTTGGACATTTAGGGTCAGATCACTAAATAATTTGAAAATTATAGCAAAGAGTATTTGCTGTTCAGGATGGTTCTGAAAGTATAACACAGGTTTGAATTTAGGTCCCGGCTCTGCCCCTGGCTATGTGAATTTTGAGCATCTGTGTCTCAGATGTCTCTCCCACCTGTGACTGCTCTGAAACTACTCAGAACTAGCAGTTCTGAGTTCCCCATCTTAGTGTTCTTTACAGAAGACTGTGGTGGCCCAGGGAGCTGAGAGGGGGCTGGCCCAGCCACACAAGAGGAAGGGTACAGGTGATAAGGCTGGGGGAGGCGGTTCTTAAAAATGAATGTGCTGCATTTGGACTTGTCCTTCCTACATGAAGATATAATGTGTGAGCCATACAGAGCTATTGAAGGTTTTAGAGCAAGAGAGCGACTTGATTAACTGTTGCTCTAGCACAGTGATTGTCAGATGTGTGGGGTAGAACAGAGGAAAAGAAGCCACCACAGTAAAGTATCTCAGGGTCAAGAGATTGAGGCATGGCAGAGGGACCTAGCTTCTATAGCCTCTGTAGTGTGATGGCCTCTAAGTACAAATACTGCAGTCACTGAGAGAAAGATAAACCAGCGCTTCCACTGCTCTGGAACTCCCCAGCACAGGGTTTCTCAGGGTGGTTGATGGCAGTTAGGCAGCACAGATGACAGAACCACAAAGGCAGCGTGGCTTGTCAGGAAGACAGAATGAGTTCCGGTCTGCCTCTGTCCCTTACCTTGTCATCTGATCTGAGCCTCAGTTTCTTCACCTGTTCATGTGGTATGATGGTCCCTTCCTCTCTGAGTTATCCTGTGGCGTTAGGGCTGGTGCATGTACAAGGGCGTTGTCAGGTACTAAAAAAGGACGCTGTCAGTCTTGTGCTTTGCTGCTGGGAGCTGGAGTGGACATACGCTGCTGTGCCCACAGCACATGGGACTTTCCTGCATGTTCACTCTATGCCAGGCACTGTCTTAGACCCTTATGTACATCAACTCAGTTAATCCCAAACTCCACCCTGCCACACAGGTACTTTAAAAAATATATACTCAGCAGATGAGACATCTAAGGTATAGTAAGTCAAGTGCCCAAGGTCACAGCAGAGCCAGAATTTTAACCTAGGCAGTTTGCAACCCCCACACTGTCACATCTTCTGTGAGGTGCTTTCTCACTTCATGTGCATCACTTCATTTAATTTGCTGAATGTCCCTTTGTCAGGAGTTACCCAGGTTTACTTTTTTTAGAAGAAAAGGAAACTGAGGTTCAGGGTGGTGACATGATGAGTAAGCCAATTAAGTGACAGAGCTAGGACGGGAAGGAAGGTAGCTCTAGGTATGGCTTCTTCCCTCTTTCTGGTTCACCCCCATTGAGAATTTCCCAACTGGAGTTGGCCCTCCATCTGTCAAAGGTGAGGACACACAATGGAATATGAATCTTCAGAACGGAAATGTCCTTATTATAGGCATTCAAACTGGGCAGCTTATGATGACTGTCCACTTGCTTAGAGACACATGGCCAGGGGATGATGTAAAAACTATATATAGAGAGAACAGCACACACTAGTATAGTAATAATCAAAGGGATGATATTATGCAGGAGGTTAACGCTTCCTTAGATCGCCTGGCAGAGCTCAGGAGGGCCCTTGGGGCATTTATCATCTGTGCTCACGGTACTCCAGGTCAACAGGACAAAAATCTCATAATAATTTCTGAGTGATGAATTAATGCATTTCATCTGGCTCCTTGAGACTGCCCCAAGATTGTCCAGCCTCCAAGAGGTGAAGGCAGCCGCTGAGCTGTGTGCTGGAGAATTCTGAACTTGCCCCTGAGAATTGTAGTGTTTCCCTGTCTTGGAGAAGCCTGTGTCTTTGGCTGTTTTCCTGCAAGATGAATGTCTCAGTGTTGAGATTGTTTTGGGGGATGATGTGGCTGGTCTCTATGTAAACAGACCCATTCTCTTTGTGCTTGAGTTCGGTCTGGAGTCCAAGAGAAGTTTCTCCAGGTCAAGGCATGACCCAAGAACTTGAAATTTCAGGCTCGCTTGCATGATTTTAATTAAGAAAATAAGACACACACACACACACACACAGATACAAATCCTGCCTTACAGAGATCTTAAGTTCTGCTCTCTTGTTATGATGACACTTTCTTACACTGAGAGATATGTGCAGTGAGGGTTCCTGTGAGGTAGTGAGCTCTCCATCATCATCTGTAATTAGCACAAGTGGAAAGGATAACAGAATCTGTCATGAGGTTGTTGTAATTCGTACAGGCCGGGAAATCTGAACTCTTGGGATTGTTTTTGGTTGGGCAGATTAGAGTTCTAAGGAAGCAGGTGGGCTGCTATAGGGACTAAGTAGCCTCTGAAAAGTATCCAGGTCCCCAGTTTGGAGAGGCCCCAGAATACTATAGAAGACTCAATATCAGCTCTGGAACCAATTCCAGAAGCGGTCTCCTGGTACAAGGAAACATGCTTTTCATGCCCCTTTCCCACCACATCTGAATCCTCTGAGGTACTGAAAGGCTCACCTGCTGAAAGGTGGCACGGGGAGATGCAGTAGCTCCTGGGCTCTGGCCTGCCTTGGGAGAGGGCAGAAGTCCTCCTCCCTGGAGCCAAGGGCCCAGCTGTAGTGAAGCGGATGGGAAGGTTGGTTATTCGGTGCTTCTTGGGGGTTCCCTGACACATTTAATCTCAGTGGTTTTCAAACTCTGTGTTGTAGCAGGATCCTTTTTCAGATGAAATCTTACTTGGAACTCCAACAAAGAAGGCAAGAGTTTGTTATTATAATTTTCTTTCATAAGTTCAAATTTTCAATACTTCATATAAAGCTAGTTAACGAGATCATCATGATAAAGAAACGTCTTCATGGACATCATGATGGAAGAGACATCTTCCAACTTGGAAGTTGGGAGTTATGGATTGCAGTGTTGCTCTTACAGACTAATGAGGGGTGATGATTATACAAAGGTGTGTATCATAGGGGTTGAGAGCCTGTGTTCTAGAGCAGATGGTTGGGTTCAGATCTCAGCTCTGCCAGTTTCTAGCTGTGTGTCCTTAGACTGATTACTTAATCATTCTGTGCTTTACCACCTTATCTGTGAAAACAGGGAAGATGACACTACCTACTATAAGAAATTGTTGTAAGGTTTGAATGAGTTAATACTTGCAAGGAATGTAGCCGGGGCCTGGGTGTCTTTTAGGTGCTCAAAACACTTTTAGCTGTTGTTGTTAACACTGTAGCAATATCTGTATCCATGAAATGGGAAGCAAACTTTTGTGAATCCTTGACCACAGGAGTCCAGGATTTCTAAGGAACGCTTTGAAACCCCACCTCATCTCATACGATCTGGTCAGTCTTCTTTTAATAAGTGTGATCTGTTGGGTATACATATTTATAGGTCTTTTTCACCAATAATGTAGTCAGTGGTTTACAGAACCCTGTGCCAGACATATTAGGGGAGGTGGAAAAATGGTTTCTGCCCATCTTTCAAAAACAGGCCTTTTTGGGGCGCCTGGGTGGCGCAGTCGGTTAAGCGTCCGACTTCAGCCAGGTCACAATCTCGCGGTCCGTGAGTTCGAGCCCCGCGTCAGGCTCTGGGCTGATGGCTCAGAGCCTGGAGCCTGCTTCTGATTCTGTGTCTCCCTCTCTCTCTGCCCCTCCCCCGTTCATGCTGTCTCTCTCTGTCCCAAAAATAAATAAATGTTGAAAAAAAAATTTTAAAAAAAACACAGGCCTTTTGTTCGGTTGAGGGGGAGAAGGTGTGGCAGGTTAAGAAGTAGTTTAGGGTAGGGCACCTGGGTGGCTCAGTCAGTGTTAAGCATCCAACTCTTGATTTCGGTTCAGGTCATGATCTCCTGGTTCTTGAGATGTGAGCCCTGAGCCCCACATCTGGCTCTGTGCTGACAGTGTGGAGCCTGCTTGGGATCTCTCACTTTCTCTCTCTCTCTCTCTCTCTCTCTCTCTCTTTCTCTCTGCCCCTCCCCTGCACACACACGTGTTCTCTCTTGCACTCTCTCAAAATACATAAAATAAATATTTTTTAAAAAGCAGTAGTTTAGAGATACATAACTAGTGTATCTTAAATTCTTGGATTATAGTAACCTCACATTCTGTGTATAAGAATGGAAGTGAAATTAAAGATATGAATGGGGAAAAGAAGCAACACTGCAGATTCCACGGTCTACAAATATTTCATATGCATATGTGCACTCCACTACTTTATATGTGTTAGCTCGTTGATTATCAGCCCTATTTTACAGGTGAGAAAACTGAGGCTCCAAGACATCATGTGGCAGAGGACACAGACAGGGTCCGAGAACCTAGAGTACAGAGTCAGGACCCACGGTGGGGCACAAGGAGGCAGGTCCCAGCCCCACTGAGCAGTGCCTGGTCCTGGCAGGAGTTGCCCCACCTTTGGAGGCGGGGAGTCACCCTGCCATGCGAAGGTGCAAAGGGGCTGGCCGAGCCCCCGTCAGAGAAGCTGTCCTGGAGATTCCTTTTGTGGGCCAGAAGCTGGGATAGAAAACCCAGAAAGTTATGAAACCTTGATGTGGCCACTGCGTAGCTGTTCACTGTACTTTACAGTTTACAAAGCTTTTCCATGCCTGTTAGCTCCATTGATTCTCCCAACAACCACCATGTGGAGTAGGCAAGCAAAGACCTGTAGGTAGCCAGGCAGAGTTACTTTCGTTGTGATGCCCTGGGTAAGCTGTTCTCCTTGGGTGTGTCTCAGTGTCCTCAACTGTAAAATGGGCATAAGATTGTGACAGGTATGTAATGGGTAAGAGTAACCCATGCCAAGTGCTTGGTGCGGGGCTTGGCATGAAGGAGGTTCTTAATGGATGTAATTGTAGATATTACTATGATTGTACCTGCTATGAAGAGGGGATCTGAGGAAGGACAGGAGGACAGGCTCCCTCTAAGACTGAGGGTTTGGAAAATACCAAGGAAGGGGTGATAAAGAGCAAAACAGGAACTGGAGGCTCCAGGTTTTGTCCAAGCTCACATAGCCAGCTAGCGGGGTATCCGCTACAGAGCTATGTGTTCCGTGAGGAATTGAGGTGAGCAAACCTGGGTCCCAGGAGTGACCTGGAGTCAGGATGTGGCAGGTTGCAGTCCACACCTGGAGCTGCTCTTGGGATGATGTCATGCAGCTAGGGATTGTTCTGTGCCCTTGCTCCCCTTCCAGGACGCCCCTTGTAGATGCTGCATCTGGTTTTCAGGGAGGTCCCTGGTTCAAACCCAAGTTGCCTTGCTGGCCTGAGGTCAGAGGTCAAGGCGAGGTTCAGAGCCATGGAGTGAGTCTGTGGCTTAGAAGGTCCATGGTTTAGGGTGCTGCTCAACCTCTGGGATGAGGAGGCCCTTCCCCTTTCACCTTCCTACTCCCTTCCCACCTACCCTCTTCCCAAACCCAGTCTCAAACTCTGGGAGGCCCTGAGGTCTCCATCCAAGGCCAGCTAGCAGCACTGTAGTGAAGGCATGTTTGTGTGCTATAGCCTTTGTCCCAACTTCTGGTCTTTCTTTGACCCCGCCCTGTACCAGTGTTGAGGAGGGAGGTTCAAGACACCCCTGAGCCTATCACCTTTCAGAGGAGAAAACTGGACCCAGACAGGGGACTTGGTTCCTCATTTCCTCTTTCCACTACCTAAGCTTCCACCCTCATAAATGCATAGGGAAATGGTGAATAGGGAGGACATTGAGGGCAAAGGAGGAAGGGCATGCCATTGATGGAAGTTTATATACTGTGTTAAATGTTTGGGAAAGTATTCTGGAAGAGAAAGTCTCCTTTGTGTTCTTCAGACCCCAGCAGGTAAGCATTACGTTGCTGACCTCCTCACCCCATGATTGACCACTTTCTCCTTTGTACCTCTGTGTAGAATCTGTTCACCTGTGTTATTTGTATAACTGTCTCCCTTACCCCACTGTGAACCCCTCCAGGGCTGCACACCTACAGCTCATCCATGTGTCCCTGGCACTTGGCACAGGGCCTGATGCCCAGGTGATGCTAAACAGAAGTTTGTTTGTTTTTTTTTAAAAAAAAATTTATGTTTATTTATTTTTGAGAATGAGAGAGAGAGAGAGAAACAGAGTGCGAGTGGGGGGAGGGTCAGAGAGAGGGAGACACAGAATCCGAAGTAGGCTCCAGCTCTGAGCTGACAGCACAGAGCCCAACTTGCAGACTCTGGGGACTCGTGGGGACTCAGGAACTGTGATATCTTGACCTGAGCCAAAGTCAGATGCTTAACCGACTGAGCCACCCAGGTGCCCCTTAACAAAAGTTTGTTAAACAAGTGGATGTATTCTGGAGGCTGAAAGACAATGTG
This sequence comes from Prionailurus bengalensis, assembly GCF_016509475.1. Lineage (NCBI taxonomy): Eukaryota > Metazoa > Chordata > Mammalia > Carnivora > Felidae > Prionailurus > Prionailurus bengalensis. The sequence goes on along the minus strand of NC_057348.1, from coordinate 54,881,397 downwards.
TTATCTCAGGGGCACACCCCAACCAAACAGGACTTTGCACAGATTCTCCCCAAGCCCCATCAGTGCTCTGGGTCCTGGGACAACAGGACAGACAAGGCAGGTTGACATGAAATGCCTAATTGCATGGTCAGTTATTTAAATTCAACTGTGTGAGTGCTCTAAAGAAGTGCAGAGCTTCTAACAGGTGCTCTGACCTATCTGTGGCTGGAAAAGACCTCTAAGAAAATGGGACTCCCACTCAGTCCTGAAATACGACGAGGAGTCAACTGCATAGATGGGGAGGGTCAGGAAGGACCCTGTGGGAAAAGCACAGTCATCTTTCCAGATGAGGAAACCAGGGCTCAGAGCAGGTATGTGACTTGTCTGAGGCCACACAAGTATCAAGAGGAGAAGCTGGGATTTGCACTCAAGTCTCCAGAGCCCATACCTCTTCTACTGGCCCTGCCCTGGATGAGGCAGGAAGCCCAAGCTGGCCGTGGTGACCTCCCAGTGTATTGGGCCAAAGCCCTTACTTCCCACTGGGAAGGCTGGACTCCACACACTCACTGCTTGACTCCCTCCCCATACCTGGGGGCTCCCCCATTCCCAGTTCCTTCCTTCCCTCACTCACTCTGCATTTCATCTGTTTTGGTATCACATGTTACCCAGGCCTCTCTGTCCTTGGCTCTACAATGAGGGGGTCAGGCAACAGACTTTCTCAGGCTCCTGACAGTCTGGAATTTTACTACATTCAGTTCTGACCTTGGGAAACATTTATGAGCCTCACATCCAGAAGGAAATATGCTAATCAATTTAAGGATCGTTCAGTGGGCATCTCCCAATGCCAGCCCCTATAGATCAGAAGCCAGGGACCACAAATGCAGCTCAGACTTCAGGTTTTGGGGGAAGGCAGATCCATAAGCAGCTGAATGGGTACAATTACAAGTATAATAGGAAAATTAACAATATTCTGGTAGCAGAGAAGGAGTGGCCAAATCCATTGAAGAGAAGACTTTCCTGAGAAGCTTGCAGGGCTGATATTGGACATTTGAACTGAAGGGTGGGTAAAAGTTTGCAAAGTGAACACGTGTGAGGAGGGCATTCAAACAGAAGGGATGGCATACACAAAGCCACACAGTGTACAAAGACTGTGGACAGGTGCACGGTGGCCAGACTATATGTGGCAGGGAGTGACCAAAGGTGAGAGTTTTGAGCCACCAGCTTGAGATTCTGAAATATAGTGGCTAAGAGTGCAGGTCTGCGGTGGGATGGAGACTCCCAGGCTGGGGCTCTGCCTGTCCTTGCTGCCTTCAGTGGACCCTTCTCCCTGTCTTTTTCAGCCTCCATCAAAATTGTCTGGGATTATATGAGACTCCCCTCCCCCAGCTGGAGAAGGGGGAAGTGTGAATGTATAACAATGTCTTTGAGGCCGGGGACTGGTCTGAGTCCCAATTATCCCTGGAGAGGCAACTACTCAGCTCACAGGGGCTTCATTCTCAAGTTGCTTCTAATCGATGGTGCCCTGGTGACAGGCATAAATTAATTTCCTTTGAATAGGCCAATTAGAGCTAATCACTGGGGGAAATGTATTTAGGTGGCCTTAGCTCTAGGCCTAGGCTTCTCTAGATGTGGCTTTTCAGAATCCTGGTCTCTGAGTTGTCATCCGCCCCATCCCATCCCTGTCTCTTTGGCCCAAGGAGTAGCTGGGTTTTATATAAATAAAGTCCACGCTGGGTAGACTGTCCACCCACAGAGGCGGAAGCAGGCTGAAAACTACTGAGGAGCATTCTATAACTCATCGTGTCTAAAGTGATTGGTTGTGGTCATTCACAAAGGTGTTCATTGTGTTCCACAGTTTGGTTTTGGGCTTAGAGCTCTGAGTCTCCCTCTGAGAGCAAGGTCTGGCCCAGAACATCTGGGCTCTTTGGCTCTGTGTCTCTTGATTTGTGATCTTTTTGTGGTGTTCTACTTTCTGAGCCTTGCTTTCCCCATTTGCAAAATGCAGGGTCCAGGGAAGTGATTTCTGAGATGACATATTAGTTTTCTATTGCTGCCATAGCAGTATACCACGCACTTAATAAAACAACATCCTTTTTTTCCTATCTGACAGTTCCGTAGGTCACAAGTCCAGTGGGCTGTACTCTGTTTAGGGTCACACAAGGCCAAAGCCAGGGTATCCTCTGGCCTGGCCTTTTATTTGGAGGCTGAGGGGGAGGATACACTTCCAAATGCATTCAGGTTGTTGGCTGAGTTCAGTTCCATGTAGGACTCATATAATAGGATAGGGGATGTATCTCTGTTTCCCTGCTGGGGGACTGGTTTTTGCATCTAGAGGCTGCCTGCATTCTTTCTCATGCTTTCCATGGACCCCCCTGCAGCAATAAAGAAAAAGAAAGAATCTTTCTCACACTTTGCATTTCTGACTCCAGGCAGAGAAAGCTTTCTTTTTTAAGGACCAGTGTGATTAGATTGACTCACCCAGATAATCCTGATAATCTCTGGATTATAACATCTGTTAATTTTAAATACATCTGCAGTCTCTTTTGCCATATAATGCAAAATATCCATAGGTCTCAGGATTAGGGTATGGACATTTTTTAAATTTTCTTTTAACATATATTCATTTTTTGAGAGACAGAGACAGTATGAGCAGAGGAAGGACAGAGAGAGAGGGAGACACAGAATCCGAAGCAGGCTCCAGGCTCTGAGCTATCAGCACAGAGCCTGACACAGGGCTTGATCTCACAAACCTCAAGATCATGACCTGAAGTCAGGCACCCCTGAAGTATTTCTTTAAAAAAAATTTTTTTGTTGTTTTAATATTTTTATTTATTTTTGAGAGAGACACAGAGTGTGAGCGGGGGAGGAGCAGAGAGAGAGGGAGACACAGAATCTGAAGCAGGCTCTAGGCTCTGAGCTGTCAGCCCAGAGCCTGACGCGGGGCTTGAACCCACAAACAGTGAGATCATGACCTGAGACGAAGTCAGACGCCTAACCGACTGAGCCACCTAGGCAACCCAGGGTATGGACATTTTTGAGGGCCATTATTCTGCCCCCTCTTTGACACCCAAAGATTCATGTTCATCCCAAATGAGAATTCACTGCATCCCAAGGTCCCCAAAGATCTCATCTTGTGATAGCATCAGCTCAACAAGTTTCATGGGGATCTCATCAGCTCAGGTGTCCCAGGTCCCAGCATCTGAATTATCTAAGCAGCTCCATCCTAGGGTATAGTTTGTCTCCATCTGTGAACCTGCGAAGCTAAAGAAACAAGTTATCTGCCCCCAAAATACAATGATGGAACTGGTTACAGGTGTTCGGGTTCAAACAGGGAGAAAAAGGAAAACAGAACCAGATGACATTTGGGCGCCCTCATACCCGTCTCCCAAAACCGTGGGGAAAAACAGACCAAACCCAGCCCCTCAGTCCCCTCCTCACCTTTGCAGGCAGTGACTGACTGTGTCTGTGATCTGAGCTCTGCTGTGCCCACCTGGGGAGGTCCCAGGAGGTTTGACTGCCATGGTACCTTCCCCTCCTCTTTTGGGATAACCCCCCTCCCCCCGCATGCTAATCTAATTAGCTGACAAGTGTTTAGAGGACAAGAGACACAGGATCACAGAGGTCACTACAATGGCCAGAATTCTGGCCACAGAGGAGGAAATCATGCTGTTGGGAGGAAATGATGTCTAGTAGGTAAGAATTAACCAGTCCATTTTGGTTCAAAACCCCTTTTTTAAATGTTTTGTAAAACATAACATGCACTCCAGAAATTCATATCTGCAGTGAAAAATCAAATCTTACGCCCTGAATTTCTGTTCTCCAGCCCCCCACCAGATGTTTTATATGTGTGCGAACATGCAAGGACATGCACACACACACACACACACACACACCCCTCCCCTGACCCTTGCCTTTTTCTAAGCAGAAATGGAAGCATATTGAATACACTCTTCTGGACCTTGCTCTTGTCACTTCAGACATTGTTCCCTATCAAGGCATATAGATCTGCACCACTCTCTTTAATGACTGCAAGGAACTCCAATATCTAGTCACCTATTGATGGTATCTAGGTTGTTTCCAGTGTTACGCTCCTCTGAAAATGCTACAGTGAACAACTTGTGTACACATTTGCAGACATTTATGAACGTATCCGAAGGTGAAAAAAAGACAATCCTGCCATGTTAACATAATCACTGTTAGTATTAGTTATATTTGTTCTTGTGTTGTGTGAATGTACCTAGGGTGTGTTAAATGTGGATATAATCATATTGTGCATAACATCTCTTATTTTGCTTATTTTATTTAACGGCATGTTGTATTTGTCTATATTATTAAATAACTTACTAGAGTAATAAAAATTACTATGAGACAGTCTGCCAGACTCTACAGATACAGCAGTACCAAGTGATTGCATATTCCATTTGAGTGGTTGTGCCCCAAATTAATGTACCCATTCCCTTGCCTTATGTACTAAGGGTGTTTCTAACATTGTGCTGCATTGTAAAGAATGCTCGGTGAACGTACTTGCAATTAAAGCATTTTCAGCATTTGGGTTTACTTCCATAAGAGAGTGGCATGGGAAAAGGGGGTGCTGTGTTGCCAACGGGCTCTCCAGAGGGTTGTGCCTGCTCGGTGGGTCCCGTTAAGATGGGAGCTGTGGTATGGCGAAGGGACAGTGAGGAATAATTGTGGAGGTTGCTGGTAAAAGCACAGACAGTGGGAGTCACCGTGCCAAAGCACCGCCGTATGCAGGGTGCACGCTGCCTCTCTTCGGGCGAGGGTGTGCATACACTTGCAGAGCCCCGGAGCCCCCTGGGTTAAACACTGCTCTGTCCTGGTTGGTATCAAATTATGGAGGACTGACTAGTGGAGATGGGTCGGTGTGAATAATTCAGGAATCTCAGGCACAAAAAGGATTACTGGAGGCAGGAAGGAGATGAATAGGCTTAGTTAAGGAGAAGAGTTTTTTTTAAGGATAAGATTTCAGAAAAGATACAGGAAAAGTCAGACACCAGAGGGCATGGGTATAACTGACAATTGTCCTTTCTTCCTTATCTAGAGGGGACACAGGTGGGGGGGGGGCGGGGTCCCAAGCCATCTCCCATGGATCTGGGGACAGAAGAAGGCACAGTCACCAGGCAGTGCTGACCTTACTGGTATGGTTGAAGGGTAGCTGCCCCCCAAACCTGCCTGCCTCCCATAGTTCCCAGTCACTTGAGAGTGCCTGTTCTGGGGCTTTAGAGGCACTCCCCCCACGCACATACCCCTACAGTGTGTCAGCGTTCCAAACCCTGGCTTTCTGCAGTGATTTTCCCCCAAAGAGGACTCAGGCAGTTGCTAAAATCAGGCGTTTGGCTTTCATTTCTGCCTGGCACAGTGCTCAGCCTGACAGTTAAGTTGGGTGTGCTTTTTTCCTGGAAAGGCATCCCGGCTTGGGCAACTGCAGTTTTCTGGGACTCGGAGAAATAGAACTACACGTCCCCATGTTGAAAATGCCAAGTTGTCCTCAAACCAACTAGCGGTGTTCCCAGCCAGGCCCCTCCACCATTTCCCTACAAGGAGTGTGAGGGGAGCTTCTCCATCAACCTCAGACCTCAGGACCACAGCCATCCCTTTCCCAGTCAGTCAGCGCTTGGGACCGGCTGCTGCCTGGGGGCTGGAAATAGCACCTCTAGGAGTGGACTCCTCCCTGATTACCAGAGCAGGTACGCAGGTCACAGAGACCAGCCCACAGCACTCCCACGTGGCTGGGAGGCTTGTGAAGCCCTCCTTCCCTTTCCTGCACCCTGGCTCTCCCTCACAGGGCCCCAGAGCCCCCTTCTAGCCTCACACACTTGTTGGGACCCTAGCATCTCTCTTGCCCCCCTCTCCATCCCTCGAGTGGAATTCTGTCTTGTCCTCTTACACATCCTGAGTGGTCTGACTTCCAAGCCTTTGCCCATGTGGTGCTTTCTGCCCAGCTGCTCTCTCACTCTCTGCAGGTTCAGATCCTTCCAGAGGTACAGGTTGGCCCCTTTTAAGTACCACCTTCTCCGTGAAGCCTCTGTTGTATCTTTCGGTAATTAATGGTGTCTCTGTTGTCATCTGAACTTTCCTCACAGTTGATCCCTACGGCTCCTGGGTCTTCTGCCTTCCTGTTTTGTGGCTGTGTGTGTGTCACTGTGTTGTTATTACTCACAAGACCACAAACCCCAAGTGAGCAGACACTTCTGAACCCTTCTCCTTCAGTGTCTAGCCGGAGTCTTGCATTTTCAGTACTGTGTGTGGATTTGAAGATGGATGGCTGGTGGGTGGGCAGACAGATGGGTAGGTAGTCGGACAGGAGGGTGGGTGTCAGACACTGGTCCCATTTTCTGTGGTGTCATCTTGCCCAAGACAGACTGCCCCAGTGACACCTCGGTGCTGCGCTTCCTCCCTACTGTCCTCTTCCCCGATATTAAAATAGAAAACAGAATTGTATGTTTAAGTGTTTGTTACATTTCTTGAGTGAAGTCATACGTTTCTTGTTCTTACGTTAAAAATCCTGAGAGTTGAATACTTGATATTTCTTCAAGAAAAAGAGAATCTAAATTGAGTTCCTTCTCTTTGTGTGTGACATTTTGCTTGATTTATCTTTTTCCTTTTTAGACTCTGGCTCTCCATGAAAGGAAGGGTCCTCATCCTGAACTTAGCATAGTACCTGGCACACCACAGGGTCTCTGTAAATGCTGGGCTGAACTGCGCTATGCTCAACAGCCTGGGAACCCTTGGGGTCTCTGTATGCTTGGGGACTGTTCGCTATGTGTGCTAAAAGTGAGTCTTTAGCTGGGATGCAGACTGGGGCTGATGCGCTGTGCCAGATGTCCTCCCTGCTGTGGTCTTTTCCTTCTAGCCTTGAAATTTGGGATGGGACTCCCCCTTCCCTCTATAGACACTCTCTTGGGGGCCGACACTGAGTCAGACCTGGTTGCAGACAGTCCTCCGCCCCAGGGCTCTGTACTAAGTCTCGTGCAGAGCGCCATCTGGATGCCATGCAGCTCACCCTGTCTTGAGGAGGGCTGTGGGGAGTCCCCCCTGCCCCCCTCCCCATCCCACTCCCTGTTGTTGAAGAAGTCATAGCCAGCCACTCCCTATCAGGGAGCCGTTTCCATGGACAAAGTACCAGTCTCATGGCTGGAAGGAACTTAGAACATTTGGAGTCTGGGGTCTACACCTGTGCATGCCCAGGGAGATTTTCTAACTTCCTTAAAAAAAATGTTTTAAGTATAGTTGACACACAATGTTACCTTAGTTTCAGGTATACAGCATAATGATTCAATGTTTCTGTATTATTATGCTATGCTCACCACAAACGTAGCTGCCATCTGTCACCCACGCAACATTATCACAATATTGTTGACTATATTTTCTATGCTGTGCCTTTTATTGCTGTGACTTATTCATTCCATAACTGGAAGCTTGTACTTCCCACTCCCCTTCACCCAGTTTGCCCATCCCCTATCCCTTTCCCCATGGTAGCCATCCGTTTGTTCTCTGTATCAGTAGGTCTGATTCTGCTTTTTGTTTGTTTATTCATTTGTTTTATTTTTTAGATTCCACATGTGAGTGAAATCATATGGTATTTATCTTTCTCAGTCTGACTTATTTCACTTAGCGTGAAATAAGGTTCATCTATGTTGCCACGAATAACAGCATCTCATCCTTTTAATGCCTGTGTAATAGTCCATTGTGTGTGTATACACCACATTTGCTTTATCTATTCATCTGTTAATGGACACTTACGTTGCTTCCGTATCTTGGCTAAATAAGTATGTATGGTCACTGTGGAAAACAACATGGAGACTCCTCAAAAAATTAAAACTAGAAATACCACGTGGTTCAGTAATTCCACTACTGGGTATTTACCCAAAGAAAATAAAAACATTAATTTGAAAAGATATTTTCTAACTTCATTTGATCCTCATAGCAACTCTGACAGTTGGAGGGAAAGAATTCTCACCTGACAGATGGAGAAACTGAGGCTTGGGAAAAAGAAGTAGCTTGCTCAGAGTTGCACAGCTAGGGGAGCTGGGATTTGGACCCAGATCTTCTGACTCTCAGCTACTGTGTTTCTCAAATCTTAATATGCCTTAAAAAAAAAACTGTTAAAGATGCAGGTTTCCAGGCCCTGCACCCAGAGATTCTGATCCACAGGGTCTGGGATATGGCCCAGAAATGTGCATTTGTAACAGACTTCCCCAGGAATCCCCAGTCAACCCTTAGAGGAACAATCCCCTAACCATGTGGCTTCTTCGTAGCTAGCTGCATGGGGAACCACCTCCCTCTGGATCCGGTCCATTGCAGAGGGGAGGCAGTCTTGGGACCTTGCAGATGCTCCTGTATTTGTGTAGAGGAAGAGATGTGGAAAGGGTCCCTTTAGACAGGTAGATATAAAAGCATTTTGCTTTTCAGTCAGACAGGCTCATTTTTAAACACTGGTTTAACAGCTGTGTGGTTTGGGCTTAGTTGTGTCATATCTCTGTGCCTCGATTTTGTCATCTGTGAAATGCAGCTAGTGGATCCTATCCTAGTGCATATAAAGAGCTGACATAGTGTCATGCTTGAATAAAAAAGAAACCCCAGTTTCTCTGAAATAGGCCACACACATACCTGTCTTCATGGCTTTGTTCATACTGTTCTTCCTTCCTGGAAAGTCTTTCCCTTATCTCCCCTCTTAACTAAATACTTCTGATATTTAGTTATAGCAATAGCCCATGACTGGTGTCTCATTACCTTCTAAGGTGCTCAAGGAAGTCGCTACCCTGGGTTTCGGACAGGTGTCTACGTCATCTCAGGTGCTTCCTGAGCATCTCAGGTGCCTCCTGGCATCTCAGGTGCCAACTTCTGTGCCTCCTGGAATTTGAGAGTTTTGAGAAGTTCTGCCTTAGCTTACTCAGAAATTCTGCCTAGCTTACTCTGGAGAGAGCTTCTAGATTTTGTTGTTTGGTTAGTTGGTTGGTCTTGGTTTTTCTCTTTTCTGTAAGCCCTGTCAAAAAATCCTTTGTGCCACCCCACCCCAGGTGATCTCCTTTGCAGGGTTTCTAAAGGCAGGTGGGGACTCTCTTGCTGTATCTTGTGGGTTGAGGTGAACTGCAGGAAAGGTTTCCCCTAGCTGCACTCTGAAGTCATCCTCAACTTGCTGGCCTCATCAACTCATAACTTATTTTACTCTGGGAAGTTTGAATTACAGCTAATGAGGGTAGTCAGTTTGGGTTTGGAAAGGACTTTTGAGATGGGGACACCCAGTCCCCCACTGGACACTTCAGTTCTCAACAAGCCGGAGCTTGAGCACCTCTAGGGATGAGGGTCTCATCTCTCTCGGGAAAGCTATGACATTATTTCAGTCTTATCTGTCAGTTTTTCTTTCTGCTCTGGGAGGTTTGGGAAGTTTCTCTGGATGAGCAGGTGATACAGGTAGGATAAATGTAGCTGGATGTGAGAGAGTTTATCAGGATAGGAACCCAGCCCTGGAGCAGGGTTACAAGGTGGCTTTATATCAGAAACAGCATAGTCCAGGTGAGCTTTGGAGCTGTGAGCACCCCAGCATGCTTTGTCTTGTTAGACTTTACAGTTGGAGAACTGCCTTAATACACTTTATGCTCTGATCCTGCACAACTGAGCAAAGTTCCCCCACCCTCCAACAAGTGGCATTCCCAGAATGTGGAGAGGGGCTAAGACTGAAGTTGGGGTCCTGGTGGTCCAGGGGTAAGAGGGGAAGGCTGAAGGGATGAGGAGCTGGGCGGCTCGGAGGCTGGATTTGGAGCTGGGTGTCAGTACAGAGGCAAGAGCTTGACCCAGCTGGCCCTGTGGTTTATTTCTGTAAAGGTGATGTGCTCTTAGGAAATGCTTACCTAGTTGATATCCTTCCTTCCAGCTTGCTTCCCGTAAAACTCTTCTCCTGAATCACTAACTGGGGACAGACTCATTTAAATTGAACCTGGGTATACAGTCTGATCTTCAGGTGGAGGAAAATGCCCCGAGCAGTTTAAGGGCTCAGGGGCTCCTCCCTGAAGGCACAGGGTCGGGGAGTTGAAGGATGGGATTGGTGAGGGCAGAGTTGAGGAGGGTGCCACACTGTCCTCAAGGGTTCTGTTTCCAGTTCACTGCCTCTTTTCCAGCACTTTCTTTCAGAAATGGAATTGGAAATGCTTACAGAATGGTGTGCAGTTTTCCAGACTTCCATTGTTGTAGTCTCTGTCCTGGGCGTGTGGAAAGAAGGCTGTGCCAGCTGGCGCTGCAGCCCAGCCCTCTGAACCCATATTTCAAAGCAATTACTGGCCAAAAAAAAAAAAAATTCAGGCTTTCCTGCACAGCTCCTAAACACTTCCAGATACCCGACCCCCCCAAATGCTCATAGCGCCCGGGTCCTGACATGCCCCCATGCCAGCTCTGGAGTCAGGAACCACCATCCAGCATGCTCTGAGGCCCGTGCAGGAAACAAAGAGGTGTTGTCCTGCAAAGGGGAGAGTTCTAAGCATGGGGCTGGACACCCAGGTTCTGGCCCTCTATTTCTGCTCTCTCACTGTGGGCCCCTGGGCAGGCTGCTCTGCCTCTCCAGGTACTAGTGCCTGCCTTACAGGTTTGTGGGCAAAATCAACTGAGATGGAATATGCAGGTATATTTGTAGACTGTAGAGTGTGGTGCAGATCTTAGCCAAAGGGTGAGGGGATGGGGGAGTGGGTAAGAAAAGCCTGTACAGCCCACTCTTAGAGCCTAGGGTATTGCACTGAAGAACTACTCCCCTAGAGGCAGCATACGTAGTCTCTTTGGAGGCAGAGAGATCTGTTCTAATTCAAACTGCGGCCTGTTTCATCATCTGTGACATGGGATGATAATATGCCACTGTGTACCTGTCTCAAGGAGTAAATGAGACATTGCAGATAGGTGCTTACCTAGGGGCAAGTACACAGGAAGCACTCAGTGTAGCCATGAAATTAACACTATACCAAGAAAGACTTTCAGAGTTTATTGTTAGAGACTTAGGTTTGTGATGATTTATTTGGGAATGTTGGCTCCAACCTTAAATACTCATATGATCTCCCAACAACCCATGAGGTAGGCAGAGCAGGGATTTTGAACCCTGTTTAATAGCTGAGGACACTGAGGCACAGACAGAGGAGGGAAGTGATTTTGCTCAAGGTCACAGGGTGAGTCACTGGCAGAACAAAAGTCTCCTGACTCCCAGTACAGCCCTTCTAACTCTGAACTATTTAGAGGTTGGAAATCCAACCCCCAGATGCATCCCTGGTGGGCTGTAGCCTGGAGACCTGGGTCTGTACTGGATAGAGTTTTCAGTGGACATTTAAAAAGTGTGATAGGGGTGCCTGGGTGGCTCATTCAGTAGAGCATCTGACTGTTGATTTTGGCTTAGGGCATGATCCAGGGGTCATGGGATTCAGCCCCACATTGTGCTCTGTGTTCAATGTGGACCTGCTTGAGATTCTATGTCTGTCTGTCTCTCTCCCTCTCTCTCTGCCCCTCTCCCCCTGCTTGTGCTTTCTCAATCTCTCTAAAAAATTAAATAAATAAATAAATAAATAAATAAATAAATAAATAAATAAATATTAAAGATTAAAAACTGCAACAGTAACATGGTAACAGTGTTACAGCCATTACCCTAGATACTTTCTATGTATGGCAACTGACACAAAAACCCAGTGAGATTGGTATTATTATTTTCCCCGTTTTACAGATGAGGAAAACGAGGCACAGAAAACTTGCCTAAGGTTGCATAGCTGGTGAGCAGCAGAGAACCAGGTTTCGGAAAGCCAGGTGACTGGCTCCAGAGTCTGCTCCTAAGTAGCATCTTCACTTCCTAGACTCTACATGTGGCCGGGGTATAGAGATGAGTGAGGTGTGACCTCACATTGTGCGACAGACTTGCTGTGCAGCCTGGGTCAAACTTCTTCTCCCCACCCCACCCAGGCCTTACTTTGCCCACTTTTGCCATGGGACCATTGGATTGGGGCAGCTCAAGCAAAGGGTGGCATTTCTCTGGGTCCTGGGGACGGCCTGGGGTGCAGAGTGGCCCAGCCATTGTGTGCTGGGCTAGCAGGCCAGCCGGGTGTGGCCCCAGCACTGCCAGGCCCTCCCGGGGGAGGAAGTGTCGGTATTTACAGGAAATGCAGGACAAGGCCTGGGAGGTGGGTGGAGGAGGGGCACAGCCTTTGGGAGCCCAGAAGATGTGTCTGGGCGCTGGTGGGAGGGCTGAGGGCGGGTGCCCCTCTCCACACCCCAAGGACAGACTTTTTGTTGTTGTCAAGGGAAAGGTCCCGCTTCCCAGGCAGCCCTGCCCCTCCCCTTGCCTCTTCCCTCCAAGACTGCCGCACCCAGCCTGCCTCCAAAAGGCCAAGGCAGCTGACCCCTGCTCCCTAGGGAGGCTCCTGGGAGCAGTGGAAAGAGCATGGAGCTGGGTAACAGGAGATCTGCCCTGAAACTCGATTTCTCCACCTGTTAGATGGGCACTTGCTGCAGCCCTAACATACATACAGCAAGCTCACTGCCCCCATGTAGCCCACAGCCCAGCTGTGAGAAGCACGACGGGGACAGAACATGCCAACTGCCTTCGGCCCTGTCGCACAGGGAACATAGATTCCTTATGCCACAGTTTCACTTATGCCACAGAAGTGTTCCTTGAGAAGTGTGTGTAAATTGAAATTTTGTAAAAACAGGCCCTGTACTGATTATTCTGGGATGCAGGCTAATTTTTAAGGCCTGGATAAGAACTGGAAAGGAGGGGAAAGAATAGGAAAGGGAACTAATGTTCATTGAGTCCATGCAGGTGTCCAGGCACTGTCTTTACTGCTTTTTTGCACCTCATTTCACACTTTAAGAAACAAAGGTTATATTGGGGGATGGAAGACCTAAATTTAATCTTGGAACTGCCACTTTCTGGCTGGGTCTCCCTGAGCAAATCTCCCAATACCTTGGAGCCTCCGTTTTCTCATCTGTGAAATGAGGATACTTGTGTGTTGTGTCCCATAGGCTTCCTTGAGCCCGTGCCTCACCAGCCCCCTCCCAGGCCCTTCCCAGCCTTCTCTGGGTTCCCAGCCTTTAGCATGTCTCCCACTGCTGTTCACAAGTGGCCAGAGGGAAAAACTCTCCAGGGAGCACAACTAGGCAGGTTCTTCCCCTGGCTAAAAGCCTTCCTCTGGCTACCCATTACCCCTGGGATACACAGTTCAGGTGCCTTAGCCCTGCATTTGAGACGCCAGGTGCCTTGCCAACCTCTTCTCCCAGCCCTCCTTGTGGAGCAGTAGATGTTTCTGGTTCCCTGCACATGGACCCCAACATTTCTCTCCACACTGCCTTTGCATGAACTTCCCTGGAATGTTCTCCCCTACCATTGTCTTTTCTTTGTCTCCTGCTCAACCTTCAGACTCAGCTCAGTCAGGCCTTACCCTGGGCTGGAACCCTTCTGTGATTCCCTCCTCACCACACACACCCACACAGGTTTAGGCGTACTTTACTGTGCTGCTTCCTCATAGCACACACTACCTCCTCTCCTGTCGGTCTGTTGGTTTTCCCACTAGGCTATGAGTGTGCCAAGGGCATATAAGGGGGATCCCTTTCACCTCTGTGTCCCCAGTGCCAGGCATGGGTTAGACCGTCAATATATGCAGATTGAGTGGGTGCTCCATCCATATGCATGGCTGTGCCTGTGCTGGGTAGGGCAGCTCTGATCTTGAAGTGTTCCAAGTCCACACCAGTTCAGGGATGCCAGGAGGGACCTGGCTGGAGGTGCTCTCTCCCATCCCCATGAATCAATTAAAGACAGTAGGTGTTAGTTGAGCACCTGTTACATGCAGCATTGAATACTCTTGGCTGGCAGGAAGGAGCTCACAGTTTGGTGAGGGAGAGAAAACATGTAAAAAGCAAGACCATAGCCAGGTGAGGGTACAGGGTACCCTCTGTGGGTACAGGGGCACATAGAGGGGATCAGGGCCTCTTCTGTAAGTAGGTGTGGCCACACAGGGGCAGGTTGTTAAGCTTATGCAATCTGTGGTGTCTCTTTAAGAAAAAAGAATATACAATGAAGAATACTAAATAACCTACAGAGACTTGAAAGGAACCCATGCAGGTGTGGGGCCCAAAGCATAAGCCTCATTAGCTTCTCTGTAGCCCTGCCTCCTTGATTGGGGAAGGCTTCCTGGAGCAGGAGGTGACGTTGGACCTGGGTCCAGAGAGGAGAATCTATCAGCCATGTACCCTAGGTCCTGACCAGTATGAGGGAGTCAGGTCAGCAGATGCTTCCCAGGCATCTGTTCTTGGCAGGCAGTCCCTGCCCTCGAGAAACAAGGTGGATTTATGGGATCTTAAAGGCTTTTGGCAAAGGGTAGCATTTCTCTGAAAATGCTTCGTCCCTATTGGGAACAAAAGAGGCAGATGTAGTTCAGCAAGACCACAAGATGGGTCATGTGACAAGAATGTGTGTGTGTGTGTGTGTGTGTGTGTGTGTGTGTGTGTGTCTGGGTCCAGGGGTGTTTCCCTTGCCTTTGTCACCTTCCCTGCTGGGTCTGAGCCTTAGTGTGTTTATTTCTGTCTGCCTCTGTATGATTGATTCCCTCTGTGTCCCCCATCCAGATGTCCCACCCTGGCCACACGCGACTCGTGTGTTGATGTGTGTCTGGAAGGCCCTCGCCCTCTGCCCTTCTCGTGTGGTTGCACTGTGGACCCGGCCCTGTGTCCTGGCACCTCTTGTACATTCTCATGCCTGTCTCCCAGCACAGATGAGGCAGCAGTGAACCAGAGGAATGAATGTGTCTCATGAGTGGGCCCAGCTGAGGGTCGTCTGTTTGCGGTTCTGTCCAGGAGAAGTTGGTGGAAGAGGAATAGCACAGTAGGCCTTGGGAAAGTCGTTTAGCCCCACAGAGCCTCAGTTTCCCCAGGTGAAAAGCGAGGATGATAACGGTGCTTGCCTCACCAGGTAGTTGAAAGGATCTAGTGGGGTAATGGATGAGACGTGTTCAGCTCACCACTCACAGCAGTTAGCTGCTACTGCCGCTGCTATATAGAAACAGTATAGATTAGTCGCCCAAAGAACAGACTCTGAAGCCAGATTCCCTGCGTTCCTTTCCCAGCTCTGCACTTACCCTGTCAGCACTTGTTTCCCCATCTGTGAAATGGGCATGGTAACACCTACAGGATACAGTGGCTGGGAAACATTTCTACTTCTACTATTGCGGCTGCTCCTGTTGTTATTGGCTAGCTGTGTCCTTGTGGAAGGGAGGGGTGGGAAAAGGGGACTGCTTTTCAGACCACCACACAGAGAAACCACAAATGACCCTTCTCCCAGCTCCTGGCAGCTTCAGATGTGGTGTGCAGTTATAAAATTACAGTGTTCTTCATGAATCTCCAGCCACCACATCCTCTCCCGCTGCCTGAGGTGGCATCAACGGCCCCCCTCCCTTCCACCTCCCCTGTGGTCTTGCTTACTCTGAATCTCAGAGCAGTCAGGACAGGAGAAAGATGGGTCCAAGTTTCCTCCTGCTCTGGGCTGGGTACTTAGGACTGACAGCTCTGGAGCTTATCTCACAGATGAGGAACCTGAGGCAATCCCAGTCACCAGTCTTTCAGCATCCACTGAGCCTATGGCTGAACCAGATGCACCCCACAGGGTGCCTCTCCCAACCCCCACCCACAGCCATTTTTGAAGTAATATCAAATAATGGTCTAATTAGTAAAAAGGAAGAAAGGAAGGAAGGAAGGAAGGAGGGAGGGAGGGAGGGAGGGAGGAAGGAAGGAAGGAAGGAAGGAAGGAAGGAAGGAAGGAAGGAAGAAAAGCCCATTTATCCATTAAGACTCAGCTAGCCACAGCATTCTCATGGCAGCACCTGCTGGTACCATTTTTACCAAAGGTGTTGAGCACCTGCTGTGGGCCAAGTACATACAGGAATAGGGAGGCCTTCACTGATAGGCTAAGGGGAAGTCAGATAAATTAGCTGGGGTAGGACAGTCGTTCAGTGCATGTTTGTTGTGCACCTACTGTGCACCATTCATGCAACACACAGAAGTGCATAGCAAGCAAATGATCCCCTTCCTCGAAGAACTTGTGTCTAATAGGGGACCTAATACAGGAACATAAATAACTGCAGTCACAAAATGTAAACTGTGATGGGAGCCCCTTCCAGCAGGAGAGATGCAGATGGCTTCCTACAAGAGTTGGCACGTGTGTAGCCCTTGGGGGGCAAGTGGAGGAAGGGGGTGGGCAGGAATTCTGGAATAGCCTTGGAGGAGGCACAGTGATGGGAAAGTGCAGAAGTGTGCGTGGGCCAGTGAGTCAGTGCTTTGGCTGCATGCGAAGGCCGATGAGGGCCGAGATGTGCAGGAATCACGAGGACAGAGTTCCTCGGCTTCGTGGGGGGGCCCCTTTGGACGTAGAGTCACAGAGCTCCAAGTTGGGAAGGGCCTTCAGAGGTTCTCTGACTCCCTTATTCTACAGATGAGGAAGCTGAGGCCCAGAGAGAGGAAAGGGCCCACCCAGGGTCACACAGCAAGCTGGTGGCAGAGGTGGGGCTGGAACTCAGGTCTGTACCACATTGAGGAGCTCTGCCTGATTAATTCAGCCCTGGCCTTTAGCTCAGACTGATTGTAGCAAAGGCACTGCGCTGAGCAGTTCACCCACCTCATTCACAGACATCATCTTCTAGACTCTGGGAAGGTGAGGGCTGTTACCATCTTCATTTTACAAAGGAGGGAGCTGGCCAGCTTAAGTGACTGGCCTGGGGTCATTGGGCTGACAAGTGGCAGAACTGCCCTCAGGAGGTGAAATGTGTCCTTTAACATTGTCCTTTGCTGGGGCCCCAAAGGTGGCTGACATGCGAGGGTCAGTGGTCAGAGCGAGGCCTGGCCTGTGGCCCAGCCGTGTGGCTGCTGCTATGGGCCAGGACTCTTCCTCTGCTGTCTTGACTGGCACCCCAAGTTGCAGGAGGGTTAGTGATTGTTTCCCAAAGCCAGAACCTGAGAGACGATTGTTCTGGTGAGTTTGGGGCTCTGGCTTATGATTTTTCTCTCATATGTTACCTCTTTATATTAGTCTATCATTTTATGAGGCTTCTGCTTGTCTTCCACAAGTATTAATGTTGCTCCCCTGGACTTCTGAACCCCGTGGGTTATCTAAAAAGAGCACCTTCATAGGTATGGCTATGTTCCCCTTTGCCCAGGGGGAAAAAGAGATGTTTGTTTGGAGCAGGAGGAGGTGAACTGGAATGAAGAACAAAATTTTTTGAAAATGCCTATAAAACTGCTTCAAACCCAATTAAAAAGACAGACAATAACAAATATTGATGAGGATGTTGAGAAATTGGAACCCTCATCATTGTAGTGGAAATGTGAAATGGTGCGGCCAAAAACAGTCCAGCGGTTCCTCAAAATCTTAAACACAGAGTTACCATATGACCTAGCCATTCTACACACACACACACACACACACACACACACACACACACACACACATATATTTCTTTTTTCAAGAGAAATGAAAACATATGTCCACACAAAAAACTTTTACCAGAGTGTTCACAGAGGCACTATTCATAATAGCCCAAAAGTGGAAGCAATCTAAATGTGTATCCACAGGTGAGGGGATAAATAGAATGTGGTATAGACTTACAGTGGAATATTTCTTGGCCATAAAAAGGAATGAAATACTGATACATGCTAAAGCACGGATGAACCTTGAAAACATTGTACTAAAGGAGCCATAAACAAAAGGACAAATATTGTAGGATTCCATTTATATGAAATGTCCAGAAAAAGGTAAATCCATAGAAACAAAAAGTAAATTTAGTGGTTGCCTAGAATTAGGGGGCAGTCCTAGTGGTACAAGGTTTCTTTTGAGGTTGATGAAAATGTTCTAAAATTAAGTAGTGATGATGGTTGCAAGACTCTGTGGATACACTAAAAAGCACTGAATTATACACTTACTTAAAAGGGTAAATTTTATGATATGTGAATTATATCTCAATAAAGTTATTACAACAAGAAAACAAATTCCTATAAAACCATTGATGCTGTGTTTCAAGAAGAGGGGTGGGGATGTCATAGGACAGAGAGCAAGGATGTACTTCTGTTTTTACTTAGTGAAAAATGGAAATTGAATTTTTTAAAAAGCCTCTCCTTCAATCATGTTTCTGGGAACCATTACAAGCACTATCCCTTGGCTGACCCTGGGTGTAAGATGCATTCCCTCCAAGAGGGAACAAAGCAGAGATTCACTCCAGGGGTGAGGAGACAGGCAGGCAGCTGCTTTCAGGCTGTGGGGTGCACACGGTCTGGTCTCAGCACACTTCACATGCCTGGGTGTTTTGTTCTCCACCTCCATTTTACAGGTGTGAAAACTGAGGCCCACCTTGACAGTTGTGTAGCCCAGATCATGCATTGGGTTAGTGGTGAATCCAGGACCCCTGGGGCTCTGACCCCCATCTTAAGCCATTTCCACCATATTCAGTCGAAGGTTCCCAGTTATAGTGCAGATGATGCCTGTGTCTGTGGAAGTCTCAGTGTCCCTTTGAGGAAGGGGGACATGTGAGGGGTCAGTTCTGAGTGACAAGGAAGTCTCAGAGCAGAAAGTAGCACCTGGGGAAGGTCTAGAGGGATTGTTTGAATGAACTGTGAAGGTGCCTGGGGGTGAGAGGGTGTAGAGAGTAGGCAGGGGGCAGGATTGAATGTCTGAGGGTTTGGAAATCCCTGGTTGTGCAGCCAGCCCTCCTCTCCCTCCACTTCCAAGCTATTCCAGCTGCTCCGCTAATTAGGGTAGTCATCCTGTCTCCTCCGTCTCCAACTTTCCAGCTCCCAGAGAGCAATCCTGAAGCCCCCTGCCCCTCCTGGCTGAGCTGGCGAACTTCAGAAAGGTCCCAGCCTATGTCACAGGAGCCAAAGGCTGTTACGTCTGCAGTCTGGCCTCCTTCACACATATCATTGCACCAACAAAGATGGAGTTTGGGGCCAGAGTGCCCACTGACTGATTCCCAGTGAGGCCAGCGTTCCTTTTTTATGAGTTATTAGGCCATTTTGGCTGTGCTTAGGGTTATGGTTCCCGGCGACTGTCACATAGAATGGGATTTAATGGGCAGCCCTGGGCTGGGTTACAAACTGTTCGTCCCCCCACGTGGATGCACATGTCCTTTTACGACTCTAGGCTGCTGGAAAGGACTGTGCTCATTTGGAGGGTCATTTAAGGTAATGAGCTCCGGGCAGCTTTAATTTATGTTCCCTTTAAAACACAAGTCAACTCAGAGGGAGGACACAGCTCTGTGGAGACTAGTCTGGGGGTTTAGAACTTGGCCCTTTTGCAGGCTGGCCAGAAAGGACCTACTGCGTGCCAGGCAGTGACCACTTTCTCCATTATGTTCTCATTTCATCCCACATGAACCTACATACTCATCCCCACATCACAGATGGGAAACAGAGAGATTGGGTGACTTGCCTAAAGTCACACAGTGACTCTCCTCTTATCTGATGCCAAAGTTCCAGGCCACTTGGTCTCTAAACTTACAGTCCTGACTGCCTGGCCCTTTTGCTGATTTTTCCGGGCATGTGTCATCTCCCTTGATTTACAGATTTAAAAACAAACACGCAAAAAGCTGAGGCATGGAAAGGTTAAGTAGCTTGTTTGAAGTGATAGAGCTGGGATTTAAACCAAGCAGCCTGACTTCTGAGCTCACCCTCTTAACTAGATATAGGCCAGAGATAGTACTTTAGTCATCTTTGAGTCCTCCCTGTGTTAGCTCCTTGAAGTACATGCTAATCCCTGTATGTTGAGTAAGTGAGTAAGGGATGATTGGATAGCTGGATAGAAGGATGGCCAGATAGGCGGGTGGACAAATGGACACATGGATGGATGGCTAAAGTGGGTAGGTAGTTAGATAGACGGATGGGTGGGTGGAGGGATGGATAGGTGAATGGGTGAGTAGATGAAAAAGTATATAGATAAGTGGGTGGTGGGTTAGAAGGCTTTCTCATATGTAATATATTGTTATGGTCAAATAAGCTATCTGGAGACAACATCTCAGTTATAATGGACATTTTCCATAGCACAAAGGCAATGTCTGTTCACCACTGTCCTACCAGTACCTACAGTTCAGAGTCTGAAACACAGAGGATTCTTAATAGATTTTTTTTGAATGACTGAAAAACCAGACAGGAACCATGCAACTAAAAATACAGAGCCTTGCAGTGTTCCCTTCTATGCAAAGGACCCATCTCAGAAGTTTATGTTGACAGACCGGGGAAATGAATGAGATGTGTCAGGGTTCCCAATCTGTTTCCCCAAGGAAAGAAGTGGTTACTCACACAGGACACAAGTTCTGCTAGAGCCTGGTGGAGCATTTGAGTGTAAGTTGTCGAAACATTTCTCAGAGCTGTTTTCTTCCCTGTATTTGAAGATCAGCCTGGTAGCAAATATGAAGGGTCTGTAGGGGCAGCTGTGTTGACACTTGTGGTCTTAGAATATTTTTATTTGCTTATTAAATGAATGACTTCTGTCCAAGATCAGGTCTGTCACTACAACTTTCATTAAATCTGCAAAGGCATTGGATTATACTTGTTCTTTTAGGTTGTGAAAGTATATTTTTAATGGCAGTTCATCTCCATTCATTGCGCTCACAATCCCTAAATGAGACAGCGAAATAAACAAGCCAGAAATACCATTATAGAACCCAAACCTTTGTCTCCTGACTTATGTTCTAGATCTTTCTTGAAAACAGAAGTCAGAAGAAGAAGTAGAATAAAAGATCATGGGCCACATTTCCAGCCAAAGCTTGAGGTTGGTTGCAGTTGGATGGTTGATGGGTCAAAGGTAACTGTGTTTATCAATGGGAGGCCTGTGGGTCTCTGATGGTGAGCAACATAATGTTAATCAAACTGTTATAGATTAATAATTGTATGGTTTATTTTAAAGTTAGAGGTGGCTCAGTCAGCTGAGTGTCCTACTCTTGATTTCAGTTCATTTCAGCTCAGGTCATGATCCCGGGATCATGGGATGGAGCCCCCTGTGTCAGGCTCCGCCCTGGACTTGGAGCCTGCTGGGATTTTCTCTCCCTCTGCCCCTACCCATGTGCGTGCTCTCTCTCTTTAAAAAAATTTTTTTTTTTTTTTTTTTTTTTTAGGAAAAAGAGGAGGGGTGCATGGGTGGCTCAGTCAGTTAAGTTAAGCATTCAGCTTCAGCTCAGGTCATGATCTCACAGTTCGTGGGTTCAAGCCCTGCATCAGGCTCTGTGCTGACACCTCAGAGCCTGGAGTCTGCTTCGGATTCTGTGTCTCTCTCTCTGTCTCTCTCCCGCTTACACTCTGTCTCTCTTTCTCTCTCTCTCTCAAAAGTAAATCAACATTAAAAAAAAAGAAGAAAAGAAAAGATTAGATGAATGCACACTGTCATTTCATGGGTGTTATCACTTGAGATGAGGTCAGAGTGTTAGCAAATGTTAAAAATGAGTTGACTTAAAGACAACAGTAGGTAAATCATAGAATAACTGTATGCAGCTAGAGCTGAGCCGGTAATGGAGAGAGCGCCCGTTTAGTAAGTTATTATGTGTTGGGCATGGTTCTAAATGTTTTACATTATGTAACTCATTGAATCCTCTAGGCAGCTCAGTGAATTAGGCAACCCTGAGGCTTGGTGAAGTTATACAGTAGCCACTACGGGGCCAAGATGGAATTTGAACACAGGCAGTCTGACTCAAGAGTATGAGTTCTAATCTCTGCATGCTACCACCTCTCAAACAGAAAATAAAAGAATAGCACAGACAACAAAAACAAAGCCCCCTTTCACCCTGATAATCTGAGGCCCAGCTCCGTACATCAGTGCACTATGGAAACCCAACTAGGCCTCTGTTGTCACATCTCTAAAATGGGATCAAGCGTAGGGACAGGCATCCTCGGAGGCAATGTGTATTGGCCTAGATTTGCCATGTGACCTTGAGTCAGTCTCTCCCTCTCTCTGGGGGTTTGACTTGCATGGCTGTCTCCCCAGCGTCACTCATGGCTCTGTCCTGTGGAATCCAACCCTCTGCTTGGCCTGAGGTAGTATCCAATGTTGGGAAGACTTCATGGCAGCATTAAGCCCCAAGGACACCCACTTTTTTTACATCCCAAATTGAGCAGAGCCTTGCCCGACAGCCTGAACAATTCGAGCGAGAGGGTGACATGATCAGATTGGGTTTTGAGGAGGCCCCTCTGGCTGCTGGGTAGGGAAGATTGAAGCCAGCCAGGGTGGAATGGGAGAGGGTAGGAAAGCAGTGGTCACTGGCGTCCAGGCAGGAGATGCTTGGTCCACAGAGCTATGACAGAGATGCCAGTGGAGTCGGGGAAGACTAAAGGTAAATTCCAGGAGAGGTGTTGTGTTCAAATAGTGGCTGGCTATGTGAGGAATTGCTGAGATTTCCAGCTTGCTGCCTGGGACCATGATGGCACCCTTCATCCGTGGGAGGCGTGGCTGAGAATCCTTTCCTCCTTCACAGTGCATGAGGAAGTACGGTTCAGGGACACATTTAACTGGGTAACTGCTCCATCCCTCATCACTACTGGTTATCCTCCACAGAGCATAATGGGCTCCTGCTGGGGCCTAATGTGGCTATCCTCTTATAGGGGTGCAAGGCTCCATTCCTTGTCTGAGGGTGCAAATTGACACAGGAGGCTCTGGGGTCAGGGAAAGGGAGCCAGGGCTCTAGGAGACTGGCCCATGCAGTCACTTTCTTGAAGGAGGTTCTGTGGTCTCTAAAGTAAGTGTGGTGTTCCTCTGACTCCCGGTGGCCTCTGGTGGTGTGGGAAGGGGCAGTGAAGAAGGTGTAGGGTGGTCTTAGGAAGGGAGGTGCTCACGTGCCTTTTTACACCTTGGCGGACTAGGACTTGTTGCAAAATCCATTGTTTGCTCCATTAGTTTGAAAAAAGAGGACAACAAAGTCGATTCTGAAAAAAGAAGAAAGAGGTCTGACCATAAGGGTAGCCAGTGGGACAGTAGAGTAAGTTATGACTCAGCCCCAGTCAGGACTTAGTTTGTGCATCTGTACACAAGGACACAGCTACAGATGGTGCCACACACACATTATGTCAGCAAAAGCCCAGGCAGGAACAGGCCACCTTGTCTCTGATCTATCTGGCTTCATGGCTCCAGTGTGGACCAAGGGATGCCTATCTTGCTCTTGACAGAGCCCCTTGTTGCTTAGGCTCCAGGTATCCCTGGTTCTGGTTCCTGCAGTAGTGGAGAAAGAGCTCCAAAGATGGCCCCTAGTTGTACCGTAGCCTAAGGCTCAGTTTCTCTTGTCCTGGTGTCCCCTACCCTGGCCATGCTTCTCCCTGCCTGGACGAGAGGTAGGAACAGTGTCCCTGACCACATGAAGCATGGGCTAGCCTTGGCCCAGCCACTCCAGCAAGTGGATGCTTCCTCTTCTCTCCCAATTCATTCATCCCTCCATCCATTGATCATTCTAGCACCTCATTGTGGCATTCCCAGAGAGCGGAAATAAAGATTTGATAAGAATTTAACAAGACCAAATACCTGGATTTTGAGTATGAGGAGAAAATTCTTGAGAAGTTTTCTGGGGCCTCATTGCCAGTGGCAGGAAAGAGCCATTGAAAGTTTTCAAGTAGGAGATGGACATGGCCCAATGTTGTACAGCAATCACTCTGCTGGGTGGAGAGGGAGGCCCAGAGCAGGGAGCAGAGCAAGGAGGTGGTTGTAATGGGGTTAGAGCCTCCTCTGTGAAGATAGTTTCAAAGTCAGAGAAAGGAGGGTTCTTCTACTCCAGGTTGGTTTGTGACAGGCCAAGCTCTTTGCTGCCTCAGTGCCTTTACACATGCTGCTTCTCCTGGAAACTTCCCTGTGCTCTCACAGAGCTCCTTTTTCTCTTACAGACTCAGAGCAGCCCTCCCTGACATATCTAAACAGTTCCCCCTTGTTACTCCCTATGAAAGCACCTCCTTCTTCTCCCTTCACTTATAATTTATGATCGTATATTCATTGTTCCTTTTTTGAGACAGAGACCATATCTGCTTTATTTACCACTGTTTTACTCACTGCCTAGCTCTGTGCCTGGCATAAAGCAGGCAATCAAAAACATTTATTGAATAAATGTATTTAATCAAGGCAATGCCTATGTAATAGTCATAGTTACGTATATATGAGATTGTTAATCTCACTGGTGTAAGTTTTCTAAGCATTGATCCTCATAGCATCAGCCAAGAAAATGAAATAGGAATCATTATCCCTCTAGGTGGAAACTGACTTGTGTGCTGTTCGTGATCTAGCTGATGGCAACACAGGGACCAGAGTCCACAATACACATCCCAACCTGTACTGCATCACTTATTCAGGCCCAGAGGACATGACCACCTTGGGAATGGCCCCTGCTGCCTGACCATGCCTGTCCAGACTGCCGGTCCAATCAGATTAACATCTCTTGACATCATAGTAATTATTTGTACCCTCCTTCAGCATCACAGCCTGCCTTGTATCTAACAGAGAGACAAGTCTATCTTAGACATCATGTGTAGAGGCACTTAGGTAGCAAAAGAGTGTGGCATATTCAGGGAACTCCAAGGAGGCCAGGATGGCTGGAGTGGGAGCAGGTAGAGAGGTTTGTGCCTGTGTCTTATTCAGTTCTGGGTCCCCATGGAGGGCAGGCATGGAGCTTTGCACCCAGAGCACTTGTTAATGGCTTGTGGCATTAATAGGGCCCCGGATGTGTTCACTTTGCCTGTGCTGGACAGGGAACTCTAACCCTCTCTCTCCTGTGCTCTGACCCCAGCGCCTACACAGAGCCCTATAAGGTCTGTCCCATCTCGGCAGCGGCCCCCAAAGAGGACCTCTCATCGGATGAAGAGCAGGGAAGCTCAGAGGAAGAGGACAGTGCTCCAAGAGACCCCAGCCTCACCCACAAGGTAGGGTGCCCTGCCCCGGACGAGGGGCAGATGGGTTGTGGGGGATCAGAGATGTGAAGGCTGAGAAAGTACGGTGAAGCATACACTGCACCCCCTCTTGGTGAGAAGGGAGCTGTTTGCAAGTCTCTGGCCCCAAGTTGGATACAGAGGAAGAGTCACTGCGCAGCTGGGGCTGCAGCTTTAAGACACGTGGCAGACATGGGGTTCTGCATTGGTGATGCCAGGGTGACGGCTCCTACGGGCTTCTTGGGTCTGAGGAATTTTGGGGTTCCAAGAGCCCTTGTGAATGAAGTGAAATAGAGCTGCATGATTGGAATCAAGACAGACCTGGATTCTAATGACCTCAGGCCTCTGGGCCTCAGTTTCCTCGCTGTGAAGTGGGAATCTTGAGGATGAGTTAAGGGAAGTGTGTGAGTTTCCTTAACTGAAGACAGTTTGGGACTGAAAGCTGGTTTCCCGTACTCTGCAGTGGTGCTTTGAGGGGATGGGGCTGAGAGAAGGGCTCTTGCTTGTCTGGACACAGACGGTGAGTTGAGGCCCTGCCTGGGACAAGAACCAAGTCAGAGTGGAGGTCCAGACCTCTTAGTGGGCATTGGGCATTGGTGGCTGGTGGTAATTATATGTGCTCGCCACAGGGTGCTCGGGTCCTGTGCTTCACTTCCATTCTCTGGCATGATGTCAGTCCTTCCACACAGCGCTTCTGGGAGCTAGGGTTTGCTTCCCGTGTTTTTTATTTGCAGAAACAGAGACATGAGGAACTTGTCCGGGGTCACACGACTGTTATTCCATGCCATCCAGGAAGTACCACACGGTGCTGGAGGCTGGGAATTCAGACCAAGAGAGACACCCACCCAGCTGCAGGGAGACAGGCGAGGAAGGTTGAGGCCAGCTTGCCATTTGCCCCACTGCATCCCCCCGGGCCCCGCTTGTCTGCAGAGGCGTAGCTGGGGAGGCTGAGGAGCACCACCTCCTGCCTCACAAGCCTCCTTCAGACACCTTGCCCCATGCCTGTGTCCCTGTCTTTGTCAACCTCTCCTCCCACAGCCAGGGTAGGTGTATCACGTTGACTAAAGACTGCTCCCGTGGAAGTGCCCCCCAGAGTGCCTGGCACTTACCAAGCCTTGTATATAAATGGTCATGACTTCATTTTGTTTTCATCTCGTTGATTTCTTCTAACACCTCATTTATCTCTCTGCTCAGGGTTTTCATCAAGTTACCTTCCCAGGGCTGTGGGAGTGTTGAAGGGGGTTTTCCCACCTGGCTGTTCCTCAGTCCTTCCTGCTTTGGCTTCTGACCCTTCCTCCCCCTGTCTGGGTAGAGTACACTGTCTGCTGCACTCCAGGCTTCTTTCACTCCTTTCTACAAATTCACCGTCAGTGCCATCACCCCCCCTGTGTAACAGAGGACACAAAGATTAAGTAACTTGCCCAAGGCTACTCTGCCAGCGATTGAAGGGGTTGGATTTAAAAGTTACAAGCCCAGTGTTTGTTTGTTTGTTTGTTTGTTTCCCCTACAGCCCTGGAAGCCTTCTCTTACCTCTCCACTTCTTCCCTTCTCCCCAGAAGGAACTGTTGGCTCCTTGAGGGCAAGGGAGGGAGCTTTAAGTTAGTGGAGCTATCTACCTATCTATCTATCTATCTATCTATCTATCTATCTATCTATCTATCTAAATATCTATCTATCTATCTATCTATCTATCTATCTATCTATCTATCTATGCGAGAGAGTGAGTGAAGGGCAGAGAGAGAGAATCCCAGGAGGGGTGGGGAACAAGGGGGTGCAGAGAGAAAGAGAAAGAGAGAAGCAGGGCTCACCTGAAGCAGGACTTGACTGGAACTCATGAACAGTGAGATCATGACCTGAGCCAAAGTCAGATGCCTAATGACTAAGCCAGCCAGGTGCCCCAGTAGTGCTATTTAGAGATGATTATGGCTTTTCTGTGCTTTTCTGAGCATCCGGATCAGGGGTTGTGGAACCTGGAAGCAGAAAAATGGTTGCTCTTTGGGATTTGGTCCCCACTCTGACACTGGGATTTGGGTCTGGGTACCAGGCCAGGAAGAGTTGAAGGGCTGACAAAGCAGTAGGGCACCCCCTGTGCAACTTTCTGTACCTCAGGGGGCCCCCACCTCGTGATGGTTCCCCCCACAGTCCCCCAATTCTCTGTTAAATGTTCCTCTGGGACTACCTGCATCTCCTCCTCCAGCTGTGGTGCACACTTTGGTGTGTGTCTTTCCAGAACCTCTCCCTTGTATTCCCTTACATACGTTGTTTGTTATGAGTGGAAGGTGGATGGTATTGTTTGTGGAGTTGTTCTGATAGGTTGAGTCATGTCAAACTGTAAGAAACCTGGCCTAACTTGGTTGCATTCACACACACCTATCTTATAAGATTTTCACACATTGCTACAGCATTTTATTTATTTATTTATTTATTTATTTATTTATTTATTTATTTATTTATTTATTTTACGGCTGCATGGTATTCCCATTTATGGATATGCTATCCTTTATTTGGCCATCCCGCTGCTGAGGAACGTTTATAGTGTTTCTAATTTTTATGCTCTACTAACAGCTTTTCAGTGCACTTGTTCACACATCTCCTTGTGTACGTGCTTTTCTCTAGCATAGATCCCAGAAAGAGATTGGTGGGTCAGAGAGGGGCATTTTCAATCTTTGTACCTGCAGCCATAGTGACCCCTAGGAGGCTGTTGCAGTGCTCACCCTCCCGGCAGCCCTCAGTGGATGTGAAGGGGCATTTCTAGAGGGTGCAATCTTTCCTGGTTTTGGTGGGGGGAGGGGGGGGTGGAGAGAGGCAGCATTTGCTGTCATCTTTTTGTCTTCCACTGAAAGTTCTATTTCCCCAAAAGGCAAAGGCCTCCATCACATCAAGGGGGGAAAAAGAGCCAGATTTGCCATCTCCAGCCACGTCAGAGGAGCAGACCTAGGGAAGGTGTGAGTGAACCCCGCCCCCCCGCCCCGGGAATTGCTTCCCTGGGGCCACAGGAGGTATGTTTGGGGTGAGCCCCACCCTTCCTAGAGTTTGATATGGGTTATGTAAAAATAAACAAAAGGGGGTGAGCTCCACTCTTCCAGATGCTTTGAGGTGGCCACATCAGGAATGGAGAGCCTTCTGGAGCAGGACAGGAGGCCGAGCCCAGCCGTCCACCCACCTGTCTGACTTTGCCCTCTTTCCCACTCACGGACATTCAAGGGGTGTGGGTTGAAGGGAAGAGGGGGCAGAAAAGGGAAAGCAAGAAGGACATAAAAATAGATCTAATGTGAAAGGAGACAAAGGCAACCTGACATATCACTCCTCCCTGACAGCAAGCCTGATTTTCAGACTAACCGAGACTTTTCAAGCGAAATACCAGCTCCCCAGAGGTGAGCCCAGGAGTTGGTGGCCTCTCTGAGCCACCTCCTCCCTCCACCTCCTCCTCCCTCGCCTGAGTCCTGTCGTCCCTGTGTTTCCCTGATAGGTCCACCCCTGAGCCCAGGCAGAAGCTTGCCCTGTCCTCTGGAACAGGCCTGCCCTGCTGTGACACCCTCCCTGGCTGTGCCCACGGTCCATGTGGCCTGGCCTGGGCCTCCTTGCTGGCCTCGTGCCCCCAGGCCTCTCACCTGTCACCTCTATCTGATCATCTCCTTGAACTCTGGTTATTTCCACTGGGCCAGTCCCCACCTGGGTTAAATTCTGCCATGTGCTTTCTCCATGCCAGAGTCTTGTCAACCCATTGTGCAGCCCCGCACCTTGGCTCCATGGCCTGTTCTCACTCCTTCTAGTCCCCAGGAAGCCCTCCTAATCCTGCAGCAGCTTCCTCAGGCTGCAGCCTGCTCTCCTTCCCAGAAAACATCCTCATCTCATCACAAGCGTGGACTACCTCCCGTCTGCATCTCTTGTCTCTGTATCCTCACTCCATTTCTCCCCATCCCTCCTCTTCAGCAGAAATGTATTTACTAAGTACTTACTGAGCACCTGCTATGTGCCAGGCATCCTTCCAATGGCTGAAGATACAGCAGCCACAAGACAGTCTGGGTGCCTCCCTGCCTGGCTTCTAGAATAGAAGCTCCCCTAGAGAAGGAGATGAACAATCAGAAGGCCCCTGCGGTGGGTTTAGGCAGTGAAAGCGCTGTGCCATCAAAGAAACACAACAAACCTGGCAGGTGGGAGCTGGGTCCCAAGGGCGGGGTGAGGGGGGAAATTGAGGCAGTGAGGCTAGAGAAAGCTTTTTTTTTCCAATTAAAAAAATTGTGTTAAAATACACATAACATAAAATTCACCATCTTAACCATTTTACATGTACAGTCTGGTGGCATTAAGTACGTTCACACTATTGTACAACCATCCCCACCATCAATCCACAGAACTCTTCATCTCCCCAAACTGGAACTTTGTCCCCATTAAATGCTAACTCCCCAGCCCCTTCCCCAACTCCTGGCACCTCCCATGCTGCTCTCTGCTTCTCTGATTTTGACTATTCCGGGGACCTCATGTAAGTGGGATCATACAGTATTTGTCCTTTTGTGACTAATTTCACTGAGCACCGTGTCCTCAGGGTACATCCATGTTGTAGCCTGTGTTCCAGTCTCCTTCCTTTTTTAAGGCCGAATAATATTCCACTTGTATGTACATATCACAGCTTGTCAGTTAATCCATCAGTGGGTGTTTGGGCTGCTTCCACTTTTTGACTATTGTGAATAATACTACTATGAACATGATGTACAGATGTCTCTTTTAGACGTTGCTTCCAGTTCTTTCCCGCGTGTCCCCAGAAGGAGAGTTGTTAGATCATACGAGAATCATGTCTCTAATTTTTTGAGGAATTGCCATCCCATTTTCCACCATGGCTGTCCCATTTTACACTCCCACCAGCAGTGCAGGAGAGTTCTGGTTTCTTAGAGGTCTTTAGGATGAGTAAGAAACCAGGGAGCTGAACAGAGTGAGCCAGCTAGAAATGGGAGGGTCTAGGGACAGAGCGTTCTGAGTGGAAGACAGCAGTGCAGAGGCAGAAAAGCGGGACTGAGCCTCGAGGGCTAGAAGACTAGGTCAGTAGACAGGAGCATAGGACAGGGAGATGGGCTGCAGACATTCTTAAGGACTTCCTTCAGCCCACAGACGTATTCAGTCTTCCCCACTCCCCTACCTCCCTTACTGCTGTCATCTGCCCTGCACTGCCCTCCCCGCCTCCATGAGCCAGGCCTCCACGCTGTCCACCCAGACCCTGAGCCTCAGCTCTGGTGGTCTCTCACCTTGGGAGCTCCCTCTTCCCTTGGTTTCCACTGTCCAACTCTGTCTCTGCCTCCACACGAGACCTTTCTTTCCCAAGGCCCGAGCTCCTCCACCCCTGTCTCTCATCTGTGTTCTGCCCAGGCAGCCCATTCCAGGCCAGCGGCCAGCCCTCCTCAGCTGGCGTTCCCAGAGCTGAGCTCCTGGTCTGACCTCTCTCCGTGGCCCACACTCCAGCCTCCGAAAGCCCCACAGATACTGTCGTCCTCCCTTACTTGGGGTTTTGCTTCCTATAGTTCCAGTTACCCGTGATCAACTGTGATCTGGAAGCAAGGGGTCCTCCTCCTGACACATATGCAGAAGGCCAGTAGTAGCCTAACACGTCACAGTGTCGACATCATTTATGTCACTTCATGTCACCACATGTGCGTTTTATCATCTCGCATCATCACAGGAACCAGGCTGAGTAGAGTACTCTAAGGTATTTTGAGAGAAGACCACATTCACATAACTTTTCTTTCTTTTTTTAAAAAATTTTTTTAACATTTGTTTATTTTTGAGAGAAAGAGAGTGTGAGCAGGAGAGGGGCAGAGAGAGAGAGGGAGATATAGAATCAGAAGCAGGCTCCAGGCTCTGAGCTGTCAGCACAGAGCCCGACCTGGGGCTCAAACTCACAAGCGGTGAGATCATGACCTGAGCCGAAGTCGGACTCCCAACTGACTGAGCCACCGAGGAGCCCCTCACAGAATTTTTCTTGCAATGTATTGTTGTAATTGTCCTATTTTATTACTAGTTATTGTTGATCCCTTACTGTGCCCAATTTATAAATTAAAGTTTATCATAGGTATGTATGTCTAGGAGAAAACAGTACATACAGGCATACCTTGTTTTATTGTGCACTTGGTTGCACTTTGCAGATACTACATTCTTTACAAATTGAAGGTTTGTGGCAACGCTGCCTGGATCAAGTCTGTCGACACCATGTTTCCAGCAGCATTTACTCCCTTCAGTGTCTCTGTGTCACGTTTTGGTCATTCTCACAGTGTTTCGATGTCGAACTTTTCATCATTATTATATTATGGTGATCCATGATCAGTGGTTATGGCTCAGCATTTTGTAGCAATAAAGTATTTTTTTAAACATTTACTTATTTTTTGAGAGACAAAGAGCATGAGTGGGGGAGGGGCAGAGAGAGAGAGGGAGTGACAGAATCGGAAGCAGGCTCCAGGCTCCGTGTTGTCAGCACAGAGCCAGATGTGGGGCTCTACCTCTCCAACTGTGAGATCATGACCTGAGCCAAAGTCGGAGGCTCAACTGACTGAGCCACCCAGGTGCCCCAATAATAAAGTATTTTTAATTAAGGTATGTACATTGTTTTTTAGGTGTAATGCTGTTGCACACTTAATAGAATACAGTGTAATGGAAACGTAACTTTTATGCACTGGGAAAGCAAATAATTTATTTGACTCGCTTTACTGCGGTATGTGCTTTATTATAATGGTCTAGAAAAACCCACAGTGTCTCCAAGATGTGCCTGTGCGGGGTTCAGCACTATCTGTGGTGTCAGGCATCCACTAGGAATCTTGAGACATATCCCCCAAAGATAAGGAGGGTCTACCATACCTCGAACTCAGCGCATCCCAAACTGAACCCGGCATCTTCCCATCCCCTCAGCCAGCTTCTCCTCTTGTGTCTGCCATTCTGGTTGTTGGCACCAGATTTGAAAATTTGGAAATCTCTGGCGTTTCATCTTCTATTGTCATGTGTTAATCACAGATCAAATGAAATTCATCAAACTCCAAGGTCTTTGGACGGGCATCATAAAGGATTCCAAAACAGGTTCTGTCCGTTCTTCACCCACCTCAGGGCCTTTGTGCTTGCAGTTTCCTCCTCCTGAAGCACTCTTCCTGCCCTTTGCATAGTTGGCTCAGGGTTTCAGATTAAATGTCACCTCCTCAAAGAGGCCTCCTCTGCTCATCCTTAAGCGCTCCATTGCA
Organism: Prionailurus bengalensis; assembly: GCF_016509475.1. Classification (NCBI taxonomy): domain Eukaryota; kingdom Metazoa; phylum Chordata; class Mammalia; order Carnivora; family Felidae; genus Prionailurus; species Prionailurus bengalensis. The sequence continues at coordinate 54,849,304 of NC_057348.1, read as the reverse complement.
GCATTCCTATCTACTTCCTTCCTTATACTTATTTCAAGCTGTGATTGTCTTTCTTTTTCTGTTTACATGCATGCCATATGCCTTTCCCTGTAAGAATAGCTCCAGAAGTGCAGGACCACACTTCTCCTATTCACATTTGTGTCCTTACTGCCTGGGATGTAAAATAGTACTCAGTAAATATTCTCAAGTGAAACTAATAAATAAATAATAGATTTGACTCCGTTTCTGCAGTCAAGTAAGGAAAACAAACTTAGATGCATGACAGTAAGATGAAGACACTTGGGGCGCCTGGGTGGCTCAGTCGGTTGAGTGTCCAACTCTTGGTTGGTTTTGGCTGAGGTAATGATCTCATGGTCTGTGAGTTCGAGCCCCTCACTGGGCTCTGAGAGTGTGGAGCGTGCTTGGAATTCTCTCTCCTCCTCTGCCCTTCCTCCCGCTTATCACTGTCACTCTCAAAATGTGCGCTCTCACTCTCTGTCTCAAAATAAATAAGCTTTTAAGAACTTAAAAAAAATGAAAACACTTGTTTGGTCCTGTATAATTTACTTCGCACAGTGAGGGGCAAAGCTGGGAGCCAACCCAGCTTCTCACCAGCTCCCTGGTAACCATGCAGAGGGTGCAGCGGTTCAGCAGAGTAACACAAGAGACATCTGGAGGCAGTGTGAGCAGAGGAGGATGAAGGACAGACCCTCAGAATAGGGGCTAAGAGGTCTGGAGGTGGCCAGGGCAGCCCTGTGTCCCACGCCCCTTGTTCAGAGAGTCCTGGAGGCCTTGAGGGCTGTGAGGAGCCAGCAGGCTGGGTATGAGGCATTAGGGTGCCCGGCCCTAAGAGAGCTTGTTCTGTGGCTGATTTTGCTCTCTGCCATGTCCTAGATACACCCCTGGCCCCAGCCTGGGATTGGGGCCACCATCACACTCACCCTCGCTTTCTCCTTCCTGGCTTCATGGCAGCTGCTCCATATACCTAGTCTGCAGCCCTGCTGCCCAGAGGTGGACATACAGACCTGCAGCACCCAGGCACCACCCCCCACACCCGCCTGACTGACCGCATGTGGATCTGCATGTTTACCAGATCCCCAGCAGTACGTCTGCTCACTGAAGTTTGAGCTCTGGCCTGTGTACATCAGCCACCCATTCTGTATGGAGCCCCCGCAGGGCCCTCAGCCCTCGAGGTGCCAGGAAAGAAGACAGTGGGGTGTCTGACCATGGGGCACACACAGCCAAGTTGGGGAATGAGAAAGCTATTGACATAAAAAACCTTACATTTATGTTTTATGCTCTTTTGTGAATGTTATATCTCGTGATATAAAAACAATGGCTGGCTGTGAGATAGCACAGTTGTGGGGCGGCCCCAGTGTCCTCAGCTGTGTGCACTAAACTCTAAACAGCGTAAGTGTCCCAGGTCTTAAGAGTCAGGGCAATCAAGGAGGTTTCCAAGAAGAGGTGAGGCCTTAGTGCTTCACAAAGGAGAGTAGGACATAATTAAGTAGAAAGGAGAAGGAGGGTGCATAGGAGGCACAAACAGTATGGGATCCAGCCATTGACTGGCTTCTTGAGGTCATGGCAGGTCCTTTCTTGAACTGAAGTGAGGTGGTTAGGACAGGACCAAATCTCATATGAGCCATGTACTGGCCTCTTCAGACAGTGAGAACTTGCCAATTATAGTTATGGCCACTCTCTTTAGAGTCTAGAAGGTAGGAGAGCTGACAGGGACATTTAGATACCACTTTGTTTTGTTTTGTTTTGTTTTTTATTGTGGTAAGAACACTCAACATGAAATCAACACTCTTAATGTCCATTGATGAATGAGTGGATAAACAAAGTGAGGCCTGTTCATACAATGGAATATTATTTGGCCTTAAAAAGGAAGGAAATCCCGTCACATGATACAGCACAGATGACCCTGGAAGACATCGTGCCAAGTGAAGTGAGCCAGTCACAGAAGGACAAATGCTGTGTGGTTCCATTTACGTGAGGAATCTGATACAGTCAAAGCAGAGAGTAGAATGATGCTTGCCAGAGGCTGGGGGAGAGGGAATCGAGAGTTCTTACTCAGTGGGCATAGCAGCTCAGTTATGCAAGAGATTGCTTTGTCTTACAGGAGGGAAAACTAAAGCTCCTAGAGAGGCACTCACTTGCTGGAGGTTATTTCGCAGATTAGAGGCAAAGTTAGGAGTAAAAACCAGGTTTCCTGATCTCTCATTCGACACCTTCCAAGATAACATGCTGCTTGTATGAATGTATTACAGACTGCATCCAGAACCAGAGTCCTTCCAAAATTAAAAGTTTTTTAAAGCATGTAGGCCAGACCCAGACTCACACCAGCCTGACTTCAAGAACTAGAATAAGGCAGTCGTCATCATGAACTGGAGGCAGCCACTCAGTGCTGGGGGAGCCAGAAGACCTCTGGTCCCACCTTTTCCCCGCCCTCCTCCTGGCAGGTATTGCCTCTCTTTCACCATCTTTATCCCTCCTCTGCCTCCTGTGGGAGCACAGGTGATAGCTGGGATAAAAATGAGCCATGTCTCCCCAAGCTCCTGTCTGAATTTGCCAGTGGCCGTCAAAGGCTGTGCTGGAAACTCCGACCTGAATTCCAAGGAGAAGGACAATGTCTGAGATAGTAGTGCCTGGAGGAACTTCCGGAGACAGCACTCTCCAGGAATCTGGTGCCACCTGCGAGTTCTGAGCACTCTCCTTTCTCCAGATGTGGCCTCAGAACACGCCAGCAAGCCCTTTCACTGGGACCCTCAACAGTATTTTCCCAGGGCTTGAAACAGCCATAGAAGGCAGCCTCTGCTCCCTTCTGCGTGGGTTTTTCGTTCAGCAGGCTGTGTGGCCAAGGAGGCTGGAAAATATGGAGCAGCGGGATGCCTGCCGTGGTGCCCGGCCCCACCTCAGGTTTAGTGTGTGACTTAGAGACATTTGCTGAGATTATAGGGAAGTTCCGGCACAGGGACCTGCATGAGCCCAAAAGGCCCAGAGGTAGGGAAAAACAAGGTGTGAAACTGAGTTCCCTGGGGGCATGGAGGAACAGAGGAGAGGTTTCTGAAAAGGGTCTCTAGGCTGAGTCACAGGCAAAGGGTAGGACTTATTTGTGCCTCAGTTTCCTTCTCTGTACAATGGAGGTGATAATAATAGTACCTTGCTCATAGGTTGTTGGGAGGATTCAGTGAGAATACACATAAAAAGTTTACAGCCATACTTAGCGCATACTAAGTGTTCAGTAGCGGTAGCTGTCTGTTAATAAGTAGGTATTATTATTATCATTGCTGTTTCACACGATGAAGAGAAATCACTTGTCCAAGGGCATAGGTGTATGAAGGGACGGAGCCTGGCATGTGAACCCAGGTCTTGTGACCCCAGAGCCCGTGCTTTCAGCATCATTCTGGATGACAAGTTTTCCTGCAAGTGCTAGGGAACCATGAGAGCCACTCGAGGCTTCACGTGACAGCAGAAGGTGGCCACCGTGACCTGGAATGGATGGGAGTAGGTGAAAGGCTAGAGATCCCAATCAGCTAAGAGATAATTTCAGTTGACGGTGGAGGGACGCTAGAAACTCTGGTCCAAGATGGGGACCAGAAAGTTCACTTCAGAGGTGGGGCAGTTTTGAGTGTGGAGAAGGCCCAGGCTAGGTGAAGCGGATGTAAATATGGGCAAAAGTTATCTGAGAAGAAAGTCAAGGAGCTGAGAGGCCGAGGGCTGTGGTGCAGAGAGAATGGAATGCCATCCCACAGATGGGGAGGACTGAGCCAGGTGTTAAGACCCAGGACATGGGGCTTGGCCAGGGACTGGCAAAGACAAACTTGGAAAGAAGGAGGCAGCTGTTTAAAGGCAGAACAGGTATGGGGGCACCTGGGTGGCTCAGTCGGTTGAGCCTCCAGCTTCAGCTCAGGTCATGATCTCACAGTTTGTGAGTTCGAGCCCCATATCAGGCTCGTTATTGTCAGTGCAGAGCCTGCTGTGGATCTTCTGTCCCCCTCACTTTTTGCCCCTCTCCTGCTCACACTCTCTCAAAAATTAATAAACATTTTAAATTTTTTTAAATAAATAAATAATTTTTTTAAAAGGCAGAGCATGTATGAGCCCAGGAGGCCTGCAAGCAGGGAAGGTAGTTAGAAACCAGGAGTTTTAGGGGTGGTTTCTTCCTCTTCTGCAAAGTAGAACATTGTGGAGAAGGACTATGTGGCCTCTGGGCCTACTTGGGGCCATCCTGAGGGCCAGGCCATAAAGCTGGAGGTTCACTGGCCTGCTTCTCACAATAATAATAATTGTTACTATCACTATTACACAGTAATAACGATCCCTCCCTCCTCCGTAATTTTTCACTGAGAATGAGGAGCTTTTCCATCTACAATCCTATATGAGCTTTGTAACAACCTCTAGGACAGTAGTTCTCAAAACCTTTTGGTCTCCCACCTCTCTTTCCTCTTAAAAATGATTGAGGACCCCAAAGAGTTTTTGTTTCTATGGGTTTTATCAGTCAGTATTTACCACATGAAAAGATAACACTGAGAAAAATTTTTAAACATCTTTTTTTTTTAATTTTTTTTTAACATTTATTTATTTTTGAGACAGAGAGAGACAGAGCATGAACGGGGGAGGGGCAGAGAGAGAGGGAGACACAGAATCGGAAGTAGGCTCCAGGCTCTGAGCCATCAGCCCAGAGCCCGACGTGGGGCTCAAACTCACGGACCGCGAGATCGTGACCTGAGCCGAAGTCGGATGCTCAACCAACTGAGCCACCCAGGCGCCCCTAAACATCTTTTAATTCACTTAAAAAATGACAATAATAAGTGGTGCCTGGGTGGCTCAGTCGGTTAAGCGTCTGACTTTGGCTCAGGTCATGATCTCACAGTTTGTGAGTCCAAGCCCTGAGCCCCACATCAGGCTCTGTGCTGACAGCTCAGAGCCTGGACCCTGTTTCGGATTCTGTGTCTCCTTCTCTCTCTGCCCCTCCCCTGCTCTCTCTTGCTCTCTCTCTCTCTCTCTCAAAAATAAACATTAAAAAAAATTGTTTTAGATGACAATAATAAGTCCACTGCATGTTAACATAAATGGCTTTTTTTATGAAGAGTAACTTTTCAGGAAGACTTAATGAGGAGTGTGACATGAGTTTTCCATTTTTGAAAATACTCATAATGTCTGGCTTCCTAGAAGACAGCTGGGCCCTGCTGCCTCTGTGTTCAGTCTGTCAGAACTGTTGTTTGGGCCAGCTTCACAGATAAGTAGTCGGAAAAGGGAGACAGAACCCCAGAGGTTCTCAGACCACACTTGGGGAACTGCTCTTCTAGAAGGAGGCTAAGCCCTCCCCCCCACCATTTCATAGCTGGAGAAACTGAGGCATGGAGACAGAGGATTAGGACTCCCAGCTCTTTCTGGGACTGCAAACAGGAGGGTCCCTAACGGAGGACTAGCGCTCCCAACCTGGTCTCAGAATAGCCAACACTGACCGGCTGGTTCGCCTAGGGCCTGGGGAGGAAGTGCAGGACTGGGAGGCCCTGGGGAACGGGGAAGATAAGCTGCTTCGGCCTTGGGCAGAGGGGCCAGTGGCCGCCTGATATTAACACCCACAGCCTGAGAAACGCGATAGCGCGGGCCCTGGCGCCCCCAGCCCCCACATTCCTGGGAGGAACCCTGTTCCCAGAAGTCTGTCCCTGGACACTGCCGTCAACCTCAGAGTTCATTTCCTGGTTAAACAAACATCTATATTAAATGGCCCGGTTGGGCAACGCCCAGTAGCAGCTTCTGAGGAGAGCTTCGGGCACATGGCCTGCCAGGCCCCCTTCTTGTCGGGCTGGTGAAGACACATCCATCATCAGCAGAGGCACTAAAGCTGGACGGCCCCGTACGTCCCACCCAGAGTCTGCCCGTCTGGCAGGAGGGGTTGGGAAGGACGTGCAGAATGGCCCGTGCCCCAGCCCTACCAGAAGTCTGGGGGAATGACAGCTTCGAGAATGTAACAATGGTAATGACAACAACTCCAAATGTTGGGGTGGGCCTGATGACTCCTATCCATCATCTCATCATCTCATCCTTGCAGGTGAGAATGCTGACCCAATCTTCCAGATGAGGACACTGAGGCATCCGAGAGGGTCTTGTCCTGAGTCACACAGCCTGCCTGGGATGTGGGTCCGGGCATCCTGACTTCCAGCATAGTTCTCTTTCCTATGTACCATGGCAGGCACTGCTCCTAGGGTTGGAAATCAGAGAGAACTGAGTTCAGAGGACTAGCCTGGACTCCCCCAGGAGTGCTAGACTCCTGCTACTACCTTTAGAGGACAGGTAAAGGATAGGTGTTTCCCAGTTTGGAAAACCTGCCATCTATAATGAGCAGAGATGCCATTTACAGAGTGCTTACTATGTGCCAGACACACTGCTAAGTGCTTGGTTGTTGAAGCCAGACTACCTGATCTTGAATCTTGGCTCTGCCACTTACTAGCAGTGACTTAGGGCAAATCTTAGAACTTACTTGTGCCTCAGTTTCCTCATCTGTAAAATGGAGGTGCTAATAATTGTACCTTGCCCCCTAGGTTGTTGAGAGGATGCAGTGAGAATACATGTAAAAAGCTTAGAGCCATACTTAGCACATGCTAAGTGTTCAATAAATGCAAGCAGTTCTATTATTAAGTGTGTATTATTATCATCACTGTTTTACAGTTGGGGCTCATCGAAGAGGAATCAGTTGTCCAGGGATATATGCATAGGAAGGGATGGAGCCTGGGATTTGAACCAAGGCCTTCTGACACAGCACCATGGGCTCTCAGCATCATGCTGGATAACAAGTGAAAATTGAATCACAGGCCCCTAGAAGATTAGAGGTCATCTTGTCTTCATTTTATAGGGGAAGAACCTGAGCTTGACTTCTGACCCCTGTCCTTTGTCTATAAACTAATTCTCTTGATGGAAGCTTGACCACAGGGTTTCTTAGCTATTAAGGCTTGTCCTGGCAGGGTATATTTTCCATTACGAGGGTTTTGTTTGCAAAGACTTTTCACATGTGGGACTCTGCAGGAGCCCCTGCTTGGGAGGGGTGAGCTGCTTTTGTCCACAGAACCCCACACTAGCCCTGCAGATGCAAAAGGCAGACAGTGAGTCACAATTCGGCGCCTGTGGGAAGGGCGGGAGGCCAGGTGAGGCTGGAGGCCTCTGGAGGCCTCGCTGTTTCCCCTCCTGCTCCATGGATGCTGTGACAGCCCGCCAAGAGACAGCAGTGAGATGCAGGAAGGAGACTGACCGTGGGCCCAAGTTCTGCCCTGTTTAGGTGGCCTTGGAGAGAATGAAATCTCTAAAAACACTATGCTTCTTAGCCAAGAAACTGTCAGGGATGGAGTAGCTGGAGAAGGGAACTCATTTATCGAATGCCTACTGTGTGCTAAGCACTGTATCTCATTTCATGTATTTATTCAGATGTTGATTGAACATATCCTGTGTGCCAGGGTAACATCAGGTAATGTGGCTGCTGTAAAGAAGAACACACCCAGATAAAAAGTTATAACAAGTGGCTCTTACCCAGGGGTGAGATTTTCCCCCCAGAGGACATTTGACAATGTCTAGAGACATTTTTGGTTGTCACAACTTGGGGTGGGAGCTGCTACTGTCAGCCGGTGGGTAGAAGCCATGGATGCTGTTAATGAGCCTACAGTACATAGGACAGCCTTTGCAACCAAAGCTTCCCGGCCTAAAATGTCAGTAGTGCCAAGGATGAGGAACCCTGGGGTAGAGAAAGACTTTGGGTGATCTTTAGGTCGGGTGGTCATGGTTGGCCACAGTGAGGATGTGATTTTTGACCTGAAAAAGTCAGAAAGTAAGAATGAAAAGATCTGGGGAAGAGCATCGCATGCAGAAGGAGCAGCAAGTACAACGGCCTTGAGTCAGGAATGCCTCATCAAAAAGGCCAGTGCACGAGATCGGGTTGATTATTCTCCACCATATTTCAGATGAAGAAACTGAGGCTCAGAGGAAATGGTTTGCCAGCCGTCATATGATTACACAATATGCTGGAACCAGGATTTGAACCTGATGCTTGTTCATCCCAGCGTCCCTTTGCTTTCACTGTTTCAACTGCCGCTCTCAGAGGAGTGGTTCAGCCTTCATTCTGCAGTTGAGACCTCTCCCCTACATGACCCTGTAAATTGTTTTTTCTTATTCCATCCCTGAGCACTTGGTTCTGTCCCTGGTTTCTGCCTCAACAACAAAAACCGCAAAGATGACGATAGCCATTATTTCTGTGGTTTTTACCGTGCACCAGTCAGTGTTCCAAATGAGAGACGTGTGTATAGATACATAGATAGAGATATACAGATATCTTTCTGTATATACACTCACTCATTTAATCTTCACAGTATGCAGGTGTTAGGCATCCTTATCCTGTTGTGCCCATTTTGCAGATAGGAAAATTGAGGTATAGAGAGGCTGCATGACCAGCAAAAGGCAGAAAGATTTGAACTCAGATTGCCTAGTTCCAGAGTCTGTGTTCTTAACCATAACACTGTAGTTGCTCTCTTAATAGGTAGTGAGTTTCTAGTCATTAGAATAGACCACTGGCTTGACCAGTGGCTCCTTGAGTTTAGTAACACACAGGTTCAGCACAAAAGGGAATTTAGAGGTCACTTTATCACACATTCACACATTTAGCAGCCCCAGGAGGCAGTGATAGACCTGGAACCAAAAGCCAGGTGTCCCATCCAAGTGCCCTCTGCTCCACTGTGGGCCACTCTGACCTCAGCCTTGCCTGCACATTCCTGGCGTCTGCCATCTGTTCTGTCAGGCTGAGCCACACAGTCTTTGCTCTTCTGGATCCCAGCCAGCAGCTGTGTCTGATATCTGGCAGGTTTGGGGCCACAGAGGAGGGGCCTGCTTGTGGCAGAAGGCCCAGGCATCTGCCTCAGTCCCCGCCCATCCTTCCTGTTCATAGACATAATCTCACTTATTCCCAAATCTTACAGGTGCAGAAGTTGGGCCTCAGATGGTTTAAATGGCTCATCTCCTGAGGTCAGCTGGGAGAATTGGTGCTTCCAAAGCGGAATGGACATTCATTCATCCATTCATTTACTCATTTGTCTTTCAGTCAACAAAAGCTAGCCTGCTGTATGTGAGGTACCGGTCATGCAGGGGTGATAGTGAACCATTATGGTTCCTTCCCTCTAGGAGAGATGTAATTGGTGTCCTGAGAGGAGGATGTTCAGAAAGGATACCAAACCCAGCTGGTTCACGAAGGGGTTCCAAAAAGACTCCTTGGAGGAGGTGATAGATACCATGGCTGAGTCTTAAAGTATAACTGGGAATTAGCCAGGCAGAGAAGGGGAAGGGGACAGCATGTGCAAAAGCAAGACGTAAGAGAGCTCCCTATGCGCAGAGAACCACAGGTTGTTCAAGGTTACTGGACCTATGGGTAGAGGCCCAGGTCACGCAGTCATGATAGTGGCCACTTGCTGAGCACTTTCTGTGTGTTGGACAGTGTGCTGGGCAATAGCTCAACAGCATCCTGAGTTAGATGCTACCAATATCCACATTTACAGATGAGGAAACTGAGGTACAGTAAGATCTCACAGAGAGTAAGTGGCAGGAATGGGCTGAGAAGTATGTGGAATTTGTCTCCGGCAGCTTGGAGGTCCTTCTGTAAACCCAGTACTTGGGGTCTCCCTTCCCCCATCTGAATTGGTGCTGTCCCTCCTGATCACTCTGTTCTCTCTTGCAGGTAGAAGGACAGTCCAGAGCCCATGTCATCGCACAGGAACTGCTGTCTTCAGAGAAAGCGTGAGTCCCCAAGCAGCTGCCTGTGGCCTTGAGCTTGTTAACAGAACATCACCCCTCCCTGGCTTAACCAGGATGGGAATTAATGCAAACTCAACCCTCTTTCCCTCTGCAGATACGTGGAGATGCTTCAGCACTTACATCTGGTGAGTTAATCATTTTAATTGTCCAAAACTAATTGCCCTTTTACAAGGCTATGATATAAGAGGCAGAAAAGCAGTGAGGAGACAGAGGTGATTTCGATGAACAGAGGCTTGGCAGCAGACAAATGTTCACCAATGCTTTTTGTGGACGTCTGTCCCCTGATTCATGTGCTTCAGGGGGTGAATAGCAGCATGCTTTCCATAAGTATGCCTCTCTGCCCAGAAGGGGGTGTATGGGGGATGTGCTGAGGGTTCTGGAAGGGTGTTTGCAGTTTCCTCAGCCCTCTTATTGAGGACGGCAGAAGGAGGACAGATGTAGTTCTGGATCATTGCTGTGTGTGCATGTGAGTATGCATGTGTGGGTGTGTGTGTACACGTGTGCATGTATGCATGTGTGTGCCTACGTGTGCGTGTGTGGGTGCATGCATATGTTTAGGTCCATATGGAGAAGGTGATTGCTTGCGCAATGACAGAGCAGCTGGGGTGTAGAGAGGCTTTCTCAGTCATCCCAGCCCTGGGGCAATAACACTTGAGCCAGTGGTGAGGAAATCATCTGGACTTTCAGAAGAAAGGAGGCCAGACTTGGGGACTGCCTGGGTATCAGGCACTGCCACCCTTTACAACCCACAAGACTGCCTGGAAGGTCTCCCTGTGCAGTCAGTTCATTTCAGTTCAACAAATATTTTTTGAACACTTGCTGTGTGACAAGGTGAATAGAAAGATCCTTCAGGCCTTTCCCCAGGAGCTCTCTGGCCAGTGAAGGAGACAGATTAGTAAATGAGTAATCATCTGGAGCATGGGGGAAGAACTGACAACCTGGGGGAATCTAGGCAGGCTTCCCTGAGGATGTGACTTTTGGGCTGAGTCATAAGGAGGGTTGAGGGAAGAAGGTACAGCAGAGACATGGGAAGTGAGTGAACATCGGGGCACCTGCTCCCTGAGGTCTCTAAGCCATATCCAGACCCCTAGTAGTTCAGCATCTGATTCCACGCTGTTTTGTATTGTTCACCATGTCTATCCAAGAACATCAGAACTGGGAATGTCCACTTGATATTTTGTTCCTGGTGATATGGAAGCCCAGAGAGAGTGACTGAGCCAGGATAAACACCCAGGTCCCTGTATTTCTAGTGCACTATCGTGTGTTAATCCCACGTTTCTGACTGCCTTTGGAGTTCTTTGTGGCAAAGACCACTCTGGTTGTAGCAGAGCACCCAGCACCAAGCCAGGCCTCCTGCTGAAGCCAGCTGAGGCCCCTGTGAGTGGCATCACCCTAGTGTCCTGTTGCCATGTGAGCAGGGCACCCAGGTTCCTGGAAGCAGGACAGAGCATTACTCTGGTCTGTGCGCCCAGCCCCTCATTTTTGCCCTTCAGGATGAGAGCTTTGTGTGCATTATAAAACCCAAAAGTCCTCAGGTACATAATGTACCACCCTCTTATACCTAAAAGATCTCCTTAGGAAGGGCAGGAAGACTCACTCTCCTGTTTTCTTCTCTCTCACTTGCTTCTGAGCTGGCAGCATGACAGAAAGGCTGGGCTTTTTGTTTTATGACTTTGTTAAGAGGGTTTTAACTGGGAAACTTCCATCTGTGTTTGCACTGCTTCCTGCCAGTTGGAAAGATGCTGAAACCTCTGGTAATCCATAATAATATCCTGAGGAGAGAGAAAGAAAAAAAAAAACGAGCCCATAAAAGTCACAACTCAAAAGCTAGTTGTGGGAAATTGTGATCCAGAGCTATACTGATGATGTCAGTGCTTGTGGGGATGGCAGTGGCAGAAAAGCCCCAATGTGACTACAAGTCCTAGCCGGGTACATGAGCCTCAGGGAGGCCCGTAAACTGCGAGACATTGTCCACCACTCCCCACTCCGGATCCATCTCTAATTGCTAAGATTGGCAGGTTCTCTCTCAGAATTCCTCCTTACAGATTCGATGCTATTGAAATCCCAAGGCTGTGCGGTGAGGGGAAGGGCTGAGCATGCATTCTGAACCTCCCCAGCTAAAAAAGTCTCTGGCTCCATTATGCTCTTTTTGGGCAGTGGGGGGTGGAGGGGGTGTCCTCTGGCCTTCTGTGTTTGGGATTCAACCCTGAGCTTGTCAAATGGTAGATAGAGCTAACTAAAAATTCTCGTCACCCAAACCTGAGTCGTAATGACCAAGATCCTGTTTTTTTGTAGCCTATTAACTAAGAATGGATTTTATAGGTTTTAAATGTTTGCAAAAGGGGTGCCTGGGTGGCTCAGTTGGTTAAGTGTCTGACTCATGGTTTCAGTTCAGGTCACAATCTCCCAATTTGTGAGTTCGAGCCCTATGTCAGGAGCCTGCTTAAGATTCTCTCTCTCCCTCTCTCTCTCTCTCTCTCTCCCCCTCCCTCTCTCTCTCAAAATAAATAAATAAACTTAAAAAAATAAATGTTTGTGAAAATAGGCAATGAAGATGCATCAACTATACTTCAAAAAAAAGATGTAAGAGTTTTCCATATATTCTTGATACTAGACTCTTGTCAAATATACCATTTGGGGGCAAAAAAGGTAAAGAAAAATACTGTATGTGCCCCGCAAAGCCTAAAATATTTATTATGTGGCCCTTTACAGAAAAGGCTTGCTGACTTCTGGTTTAAATACTCCCTTCCATCCCTCCAGGAACCCAGTCATAAATACATTCATCCCCCTGCCCATCTATCTGTATAATCAAACTCTCACCCGCTCATGTAGCCAGCTTTTCACCCACTCATCTGTCCTTTAATCTATGTATGCCCCTTATGGCACATTTATGCACTCATTCATATCCCCCCTCAGTTTATCCACTGTTCAGAGGTCCACCTATCCTTCCAACCATCCACCCATCCTCCCATCCAATCATTTGTCAAACTCCTCATCCATCCATCCACCCATCAACCCATTAACCCATTCATCTAACCATCCATCCATCCACCCACCCACCTATCCTTCCATCCACCTTTCCATCCAACCATCTAACCATCCATCCATCCAGCTTATTCCTTTTGGATGGGACATCACAGGATTTTTACAGTGCTATAGGCACTAGGATGGGCCTTGGAGCCCCAAAGATAAATAAGGCCCAGAACCTGCCCTTGAATAGGTATCCCTTTTTTCTGTGTGTGGGGGGGAAGGGTGGAATGGGGAAGAGTAACAGGTAAACAGTCAGTTATGCTACTCTGCTAAGTATAATTTTCACAATTACAGTTTTGTGCAAAATCTGCAGGGGGATGGGGGAGAGAGAGACTTATTCCCCCTTGGGGTATCTAAGAAGATTGTCAGAAGAGGTGCCCCTAAGATGGAATTTGAAGGAGCCCACCAGGCCAGGATGTTGATGGAGGAGGGTACATAAGGCAAGTGGTCAGCACGGAAATGCTCCTAGGCCTAAAGGTGCATGATATATGTGGAGAATGGTGCATCATCACACATGGTTAGAACATGGATAAATTTCTAAAGGCAGGTTGGAGGTGGGATTGGGGGTCAAGTGATTGGTCTGGAAACCAGGTACCTAAAATGCCAGGCTATGGGGTTTATGCTTTTTCTTATACATAGTGATTCACTTTAGACGTTGAACAGTTATATCCCCTAACACCTTCAATCCTCTATTTCCTCTTCTAAAAAAAAAAAAATCCCTCCCCACCAAAAGCTGAAGATTCCTACCATGGGTTCTTCGTTTGGGTTAAGGCATTGAAGGCCTTTTCAGAAGCCATTCTTCCTACTGGGAGAGGTAACCCTGGAAGTTATCACCATGCCTAGGAGACGCTCCCTATGACTGATTCCCTTGGAGAAGCTCCATCCCCTAAGAGACCCTTAGGGGTCTCTGATCCCCGCCCACCTCTGTGGCACTGCCTCCTACCACTTACATTGTTGTTCACTCCAGACGCTGTGACCTTCTTGCTGCTCTTCAGATACTACAGATGCATTTCCTTTGCATGACTTTTCCTCTTGCTTTTCCCACCACCACAATGTCCTACCCCCGATCTTCTCATAGTCACTTTCTCCTTCTCATTCTGGTGTCAGCTCAAGTATCAATACTCAAAGAAGTGGTGCCCAAAACTTAGTGGCATAGAACAACCATGTTGTTATGCTTGCAGATTCCCTGGGCCAGCAGTTTGGACAGGGCAAAGTGGGGAGAGTGTGTCTCTACTCCCCAATATCTGGAGAGAACTTCAAGACAAAGGGCAACTTGATGGCCAGGGGTTAGAATCACCCTAAGAGTCATCATTCACAACTGGTGGTTAGTGCTGGCTCTTGTCCGGGACCTCATTTGGGCTGTTGGCCAGAACACTTACTTGTGGCCTCTCCATGTGATCCCTCTGCCTGGGCAAGTTTTGGGCTTCCTCACAGCATGGTGGCTGCATTCCAAGAGTGAGTGTCCCAAGAGAGAGCCAGGAGGAAGTGCCTGGCATTTTTATGATCTAGCCTTAAGTCACGTAGCACCACTTCCACCATACTGTTAGTGGAGACAGTCACAAAGGTCTACCCAAGTTCAAGGGGAGGAGGTACGGTTTCCACCATCAATGGGAGAAATATCCAACTCACATTGTGCAATGATCCTGTGAGATAGGAGATATTGTTATGGGCCACTTGGGAAAAATACAATCTACTACAGAAGCCTTTCCTAATAATTCTATGTTGGTTAAAAATTGTCTTCAGCTGCTAGTAATGAAAACCCAGCTATGATAGCTTAATTAATGTAAAGGTGATTCTCTCATGTGAAATAAGTTCAGAAGTAAGAGATTGAGGTTAAGTTTGGCAGCTCCACAAAGTACCAGGGACCAAGGTTTCATTTATCTTTCTGCCGCATCCATTTCCAAGGTTCTTCATGAACAGAGGATGGTTGATGCAGTTCTCACCATCACATCCATGTCCCAGGCAAGAAGGAAAAAAGGGGAAAATTAAAAGGTCATGTTCCCAGCCCCTTGAAAAAAATTTTTTTTTCTGAAAAGTTTACTTGTCCACTTTTGCCTCTGTCTCACTGGGCACTATTAGTTGCAAGGGAAGTTGGGTCAACTGAATCGGTCAAAGCTGGGTTCACTTCAGTGGCTGTGCTTCTTGTGTATTCATTCTGGGACCCAGGCTGAAGAGACAGCAGGCACCTAGGGAAGGCTCTCCCTGTGGTGATTGCAGGGAGCAAGCAGAAATACCAGAGGAGGGGTGCCTGGGTGGCTCAGTCAGTTAAGCATCCAACTCTTGATGTCAGCTCAGGTCATGATCTTAAAATTTGTGGGACTGAGCCCCGCCTGGCTTCTGCACTGACATCATGCAGCCTGCTTGGGCTTCTCTCTTTCTCCCCTTCTCCCTGCCCCACCCTCTCTCTCAAAATAAATAAGTAAACTTTAAGGAAAAAAAGAAAGAAACACCAGAGGGCTTCTGAGATTCAGCCTTACAACTGGTGCATGATCACTTCTGCCCGTGACCCATTGGCCAGAGCAAGTGCTGTGGTCTGGACCAAAGACAAGGGGCAGGGATCTTCTCTCCCCATGATGAGGCCATGGCAAGGGTGTGGATGCCAAGGGAAGTTCAGGAACCACAGCTGTACCTCCTCTTTTGTATCAGCTAGCTCATACTTCATTTTATTTTCTTTATAGAATGTTTCATATCTAAAAATCATCTAATTCATGTATTTGTTTACTTGTGTTGTATTTTCATTTTCATGCAGTTCCAAATACTTTCTAATTCCCTTTGTGATTTCTTCTTTGACCCATGAGTTATTTAAAATTAAGTTGTTCTGTTTCCAACTATTTGTGAATTTCCCAAATTTCCTCCCGCTGCTCGCTTTTAATGCTGTCGTGGTTGGAGAATGTACATTGTGTGGTTTTAAATTTATGGAGATTTGTTTTGTGGCCTGGTGTATAGTATGTCCTGGAGAATGTTCCATGTGTGCTTGAAAAGAATGTGTTTTCTGCTCTAGCTGGTGGGTATCCTATAGATGTCACTTAGGTCAGGCTGATCGACGGTGCTTTGAGTCTCCTCCATCCTTGCTAGCTTTCTGTCTCATCCTTCTGTCCCTTACTGAGAGTGGGGTTACTGATTGTTGACTTATCTTTCCCTCCCGTTTCATTTCATCCACTTTGCTTCATTTGTTTTGGGGCTGTTTTAGAGGCTTGTTTACTGTGTCTCTCCCTCACTAAACTCAGAGCTCCCGGAGGGCAGAGAGCTTGACCGGTCCCATTCCCAATGGCTTGTGAGACCCAGTACACCATCAGGGCTCAGTAAATATCTGATGAATGAGTGATGGCGGGGTCAGCCCTTATAGCAGTCCTACCACTTCTTCCATCAGAAATATTTCCTGAGCACCTCTTATGTGCTGGGTATGGGGTCCCTGCGCTTCAGGGACTGACAGTCTAGGAAGGAGACAGGTGCAAAAAAGGGCAATATTAGTACAATGGTAGGGGCATACTGAGCCTGAGAGGTTCAGACAAGGAATATGTCCCAGGCTTCTGGGTGTGGGAGAAGGACTCCCAGAGGAAATGTGTCTAAGCTGAGACCTACAGGATGGGGAGCAATTAGCCAGGTGAGGAAGGCTTGTACCCGGCAACGGGATCCACATGTACAAAGATCCAGAGGCCAGTTAGAGATTGGAGTGTTTGGAAACTTAAAGAAATTCTAGGTGGCTGGAGCATGTGTGTGAGAGAGTGGTGATAGGTGAGGGGCAGAGCAACACAGAAGTGGGGCTTTGGGTTTGATCCCCTAGAGTTCTGTGGGGAGGCCATTGAGTGATTCCAGCAGGAGGTGACACTGGACTGGAGAGCTGCAGGCAGATTGGAGGACAGCATGCTTGGTGAGTGGCTGTGGGGTACAGGAGAGGTAGCAGATTTCTGGCTTGGTGACTCACCATAGCAGCAAGTGCTGGAGGGGGTCAGGCTAGGCATGGGGGTGATGAGGAGTTTAGTGTGAGTTTTGTGAACCATGAGGGGTGGGTGAAGGACATCCCAGTGATGGGCTGGGCACAGGATGTCTACCAGAAGTGATCAAGTGTGGAGATGTCAACCGAAGCCCCAGCAGTGACCCAGATTTCCCCAAGGAAGTGAGTGTGTAGAGTGGGGAGAGGGCTCTCAAGGGCCTAGCAGGCTTTTGTGAAAGGGTCAGGGGACTTAGGGAGGAGTATTAGGAGGCCATAGGGCAGAAAGGCTTCTCAGATCCTCCCTGCATCCAGCCCACTCATCACCTCCTACACCCGCCTTGCTCAATGGTGGTAGCCACCTGGAAGCGCATCAGGAGTGTCTGGGACAAGCCAGATTTCTCAGACTTCTCGGAGGAAAAGGCCACTTACTCAGAAGCCCTCCCTTATCACTGCATACGTGTTTAACTCAACTGTGGCCATGGTGCTGACATGGCTGGGGCAAGTACAGAATCTAGAGGGACTCACTAGCAAATTTATGAGTTTATGTAAGCTGGGTGCTATCAGTTTACTCCCCACCCAGGTCCCCTCTTTCCTCACCCAACCAGCTCTGGCTTCTCATTACAGCCAATGTCCAGTGTAGCTGATGCTGAGGAGGGGTGGCAGGAGTGGCAGTGAGCATTTGTTGACCTCCTATTGTGTGGTTGACAATTTACATACATTATGTCATTTAATTGCACATAGTCTGTGCTCAATAAATATTTCTCACATGGTTGAATGAGTCCAATTACCCAAGGTCACACAGCGAGTAAGAAGTAGGACCAGGACCATCTGACCCCAGAGCCCTGAGAAGGGGAGGAAACAAACAGAAGTGGAACAGTGCATTTAGGTGGCAGGGAACCCAAGGAGGGGAGAATGAGTATACACAGGAGGAATGAAATCAGGGAAGGCTTCCTAGAAGAGAGGATGTTGAGCTGGCATTGACGGACAGGCTTTCCAGGGGATAGGAGCAGCAGGAATGAGTCCACAGAGTGGAGGGCTTGGGGGTGTGTGGTGTACAGGAAGGGGCTTGAAGAGCTGGTCTTGAGGGAGAGCCTGAATGCCATGCCCCAAGGCCTTTCAAAAGGGAGGCATAGGAACTTGGGAGCCCTGAGCAGAGCAGATGCCCTGAAGGAGGGGGAGGAGGGGAAGGGTGGTCTGGTGGGTTGGGTGGGAGGGCATGATGCTAGGGCACCCACAGGTTAACCCAGACCAAGCTCCCAGGTAGCCTCATGCTGGGGAAGTTGTGTGGAGATAGGAAGATTTTGTGTCTGTCTCTTACTTTTATTTATTTATTTGTATTAACTAAATTCCATAATTTATTCAGATACCCTTCATTTTTACTGAAGTCTTTTTTCTGTTCTGGATCCCACCCACCATAGCATTTTGCATTCATTTTTTTTTATATTTAAATTTTAGTTAACATACAGTGTCTTACTTTAACTTTTGTAGCTCCAGTCCGTAGATGACAGTAAAAAGTAAGTTTTAATTCAGTGGGGAGGGCCCTGTTTCTAAGTCTTTGCTGGGCTCTCTTCCAGGACAAAGTGAACTTATTGATCTTTGGTGGACTCAGAGAGAGACAAATTTTGGTTCAGTGTGAGAAAATGTGCTTTTCTTTCTACCTGAACTGTTGGAGAAGGGGTAAGCTGTCCTTATTGGGAAGTATGAATGTAGTAGCTGTTGGGGAGCTCAGTAAAGTGGTTCCTATCCCAGGTGCGTGGCTCTTCCCTGTATATTTTCATTCAGTTCAGGAAGAAACTTGCTGTGTGACCCTGGAAAGTCCCTTCCTCCTTAATCCCTCACCCTGAGATGGCTGGTGGGACTGAGACATTTTTAGCCACGAAAACTCTCTTCAAGTGGAATTTCACTCAGACCCTCAGTATGAAGAGTAGCTAAAAGCAGAGGTGCTTTGTTTCAAAGGTGGGAGGGGCCAAAGTTTGGGTTCTGCCTCCACCTCTCTAATCCCTGGGTCTCCATGGAGCACAGTGTGAGAAATAGTCATCTATTTCAGTGGTTCTCAGAATGTGGTCCCTGAACCAGCGGCACCTGAGAACTTATAGGAAATGCATATTCTTGGGCCCCAGCCCACAACTGCTAAACCAGAAACTCTAGGGGTAGGGTCTGGGCATCTGCATTTTAACAAAACTTCCAGGTGATGCTGATGGACAGTAACATTTGAGACCCACAGGTACATGATCCTGTAAAATCCACTCGGCATGAGTTCTCTGTGATTCCCTGCCCCCTCGAGAGAAGCATCCTCTGGAACACTGTTCCCCAATCCTGGCTGTGCACAGATCCCCAGGAGCTTTAGAAAATATGGTTTAAAAACATCCACTCAGCACAGTTACGAACAAAGGTGGGTCAATCTAAGGGTGAAAGTAAATGAGACACAGTCTGCTCCCTGCATAATTGGAGGGAAGATCACAGAAACATACAGAGTAAGTAAATAGCCTGACAATGCAAAATCCTATAAAGCCATTGTTTTTCAGGCTGGGATGCATACATTCCTCCCTGAGGTATGCAGTAGGTGTCCAGGAGCACTTGAGGCCACAGCATAAAGAGAGCACATTTTCTAAGCACTCCTGCTTTGCTTTAGATACATATATTTTTTTAATTAAAAAAATTTTTAATGTCTATTTAAAGAACACAAGCAGGGGAGAGGCAGAGACAGAGGGGGTCAGAGAATCTGAAGCAGGCACTGTGCCGAAAGCAGAGAGCCCGATCGGGACTCAAACCCACGAACCGTGAGATCATGACCTGAGCTGAAGTCGGAGCTTAACTGACTGAGCCACCTAGCTGCCCCTAGATATGTATTAAGTAAATTAAATCACACATGGATATATTTTGGAGAATAATGTTAAATACACCTTAATTTTTAAGCTAAAACATGAGACTTCAGAGACGTTCTGAGACCAAGGTGGCTCCCTTCAGGTTGTAACCCCAGAGTTCCAGAGGCTGTAGGATACTTGAAAGGCCACTAGACTGACCCAGGAGGCCTTCCTGATGGAGGTAGGGTTTGAAGCAGCTTTAAAAGATGAGCAAGACATGGACCAGATGTCAGAAGCACAGAACAAAGACACAGCAGCTGGAAAGAGGACTCCTATAAAGCAGTAGTGCTCCAAGTGTGGTCCCAAGACCCAGCAGCACCTGGGAACATGGGAGAAATGAAAATTACCCAGCCCCATTCACAGCCTACTGGATGGAAACTCTGGAGGTGAGCCCAGCGATCTGGGTTTTCAATAAGTCCCACAGACGATTGTGAAGCAGGCTTATCTTGGAGAAGCAGGGGTATACAGAAATGAGCAGTCCGCTGCAGAGGTAGGCTGGATCAGCTCTGGATCATGAAGGACCATGGACTCCAGGCCCTGGAGTTTAACTTTAATTAAAGGGCTTGGAGGAGACATGAAAGCAGTGGAGAAAAGCAGTGCTTGTCTTTCCTCACCCAGGGACCTCAGAGAACCGCTTTCCTTTTTAAAAAATGTTTTGTAACTTACAGATAGGTGCACAAAGGTAGAGCCTAAATATTTAATATATGTGTGTGCGTACGCTTGTAACTGCCACTCGTAGAGCATTTTCATCATCCCAGGAGGTGTCCTGTGCCCCTTCCCAGTCCATATCACCCTCCAGAGGTTGCCACTGTTTTGCTTTCCATCACATTGGATTGGTTTAGCCTGTTGTTGGATTTCATATGAATGGAGTCATGAATTATGTATTCTTTTGTGTCTGGCTTCTTTAGCTCAACATAATATGTGAGATTCATCCAAGTTTTCATGCCTATTAGTATTCTTTTGTGTGGATATACCACAGTTGGTGTATCTATCCTGTTAATGATGATTTGGGCTGCTTCCAGCTTGGGCTATTACAAAGCTGCTATGAATGTTCATATACGTATCATTAGGGAACATAAACACTCATTTCTCCTCAGTATCTACCTAGAGTGGAATTGTTGGTCATAGAGTAAGCATAGATTCAGCTTTATTAGGAACTGCCGAATAGGTTTTCAGAGTGGTTGAATATATATACTCCCACCCCCAACATTTGGGAATAACGTTCCTCATGCTGCCCAGCGTATTGGTATTGCCCATCTTTCTACTCATGGCCATTCTGGTGATTGTGTAGTGGTTTCTCATTGTTGTTTTAGCAGCAACCACCAACTGATGGTTGATGAAATTGAGTATCTTTCTGTTTATTAGCCATTTGAAAATCCTCATTTGAAGTTCTTTTGCCTACTTTTTAATTAGGTTGTATTTTTTTTCTTATGGATCTATAGGAATTCTTTAAATATCCTGGACACAAGTCTATTTTCAGATATATGTATTATAAATATTCTCCCAATCTGTGGCTTCCGTATTCAATTTTTAATAGCTTAATTGAGATATAAATCTTATACCATACAATTCAGCCATTTAGCACATTCAGAGTTGTGTAATCATCACGACAATCCATTTTGGCACATTCTCATGATCCCAAAAAGAAACCCCAAACCCCAAAGCTGTCACTCGCCATCACCCTGCCTCAGCCCTAGGCACCCACTGTCTAGTTCTGTCTCTTGTAGGTTTTCCTGTTTTTGAAATTTCACATAAATTGCAGCAAGGTTCATCCACATTGTAGCATGTGTCAGTACTTCACCCCTTTCATGGCTAATATTCCATTGTGTGGATAGACCACGTTTTGTTATCCATTCATCAGTTGATGGACATTTGAGTTCTTTCCACATTTTGATTATTTTGAAAATGCTGCCACGAACATTCATGGGCAAATTCTTGTATGAACATACATTTTCCATTCTCTTGGGAATATACCTAAGAGTCCAATTTCTGGACCATATGGTAACTTTTTAACCTTTTGAGGAACTACCAGCTGTTTTCCAAAGTGTCTGCACCATTTTAGATTCTCCTTGCAGAACTTGTTATTATCTGTCTTTTTTATTATAGCCATCCTGGTGGATATAAACTGGGATCTCACTGTGGTTTTGATTTTGCATCTCCCTAATGACTAACGATGTCAGGCATCTATCTTTTCATGTACTTCTTGGTCATTTGTATATTTTCTTTGGAAAACTATCTTTTCAAATCCTTTGCCCATTTTTTAAAGGGCTATCTTTTCATTTTGGTTCTATATACATGCAAGTCCCTTATCAGATATGTGATTTGCAAATAATCCCTCCTGTTCTGTGGCTTGTCTTTTCATTGTCTCCATGGTGTCCTTTGAAGCATATAAGTTTTTAATTTTAATGTAATCTAATTTTTTCTTTTGTTGGTTGCATTTTTGATGTTATATCTAAGAAAGCTTTGTCTAGCTCCAAATCACAAAGATTTACTCCCGTATTTTCTTTCTTTATTATTTTTTTTAATGTTTATTTATTTTTGAGAGAGAGAGAGACAGAGCGTGAGCAGGGAGGCGCAGAGAGAAAGGGGAGGCTCAGAATCTGAGGCAGGCTCCAGGCTCTGAGCCGTGAGCACAGAGCCCAATGTGGGGCTCTAACCCATAAACTGCGAGATCATGACCTGAGCTGAAGTTGGATGCTTAACTGACTGAGCCACCCAGGCGGCCCTCCCATATTTTCTTTAAAGAGTTTTATAGTTTTAGCTTTCACATTTAAGTATGTGATTCTGGGTTAATTTTTGTATAGAATATAAAGAAGGAGTCCAAATTCATTCTTTTGAATGTGGATATCCAAATATCTCAGCACCATTTGTTGAAAAGGCTTTTTTCCCCACTGAATTTTCTTGGCACCCTTGCTAAAAATCACTTAACCATAAACATTTATTTCTGAATTTATCTCTGGACTCTGAATTCTATTTCATTGATCTTTATGTCTGTCCTATACCAATATCACACAATCTTGATTCCTTTAGGCCTATAGTAAGTTTTGAAACCAGGAACCGTGAGTCTTTCACCTTTGTTCTTCTTTTTCAAGATTGTTTTTTGTTTTTTCTTTTTTCAAATTTTTTAAAAAATTTTTTTTTCTTCAACGTTTTTATTTATTTTTGGGACAGAGAGAGACAGAGCATGAATGGGGGAGGGGCAGAGAGAGAGGGAGACACAGAATCGGAAACAGGCTCCAGGCTCCGAGCCATCAGCCCAGAACCCGACGCGGGGCTCGAACTCACGGACCGCGAGATCGTGACCTGGCTGAAGTCGGACGCTTAACCGACTGCGCCACCCAGGCGCCCCCTTTTTTCAAATTTTTATATAATGTTTATTTTTGAAAGAGCATGAGCAGGGGAGGGGCAGAGAGAGAGGGAGACACAGAATCCGAAGCAGGCTCCAGGCTCTGAGCTGTCAGCACAGAGCCCGACGCAGGACTTGAACTCACAAACTGTGAGATCATGACCTGAGCCAGTCAGACCCTGACTGAGCCACGCAGGTGCCCCTCAAGATAGTTTTGACTATTCTGGGTCCTTGTATCTTCATGTGAATTTTAGAATCAGCTTGTCAAGTTTCTCTACAAACAGGTGACTGGGATTTTGATGAGGGTTAAGATGAATCTCTATATCAACTTGGGGAATGTTACCCTCTTAACAGTATTAAGTTATGTATACGAGACCTCTTTCCATTTACCTAGGTCTTCTTTAATTTCTTTCGATGAAGTTTTGTTGTTTTCAGAGTGTAGGTTCTATGCTTCTTTTGTTAAATTTATTTCTAACCATTTTTCCCCTTTTCATCTTACTTTTTCAATGATTTTTTAAACTTCTATTTAAAAAAAATTCAGTTTTACAGAAAAGTAACAAGGATAGGAGTAGTACATAGCACAACCAGATTCCCTTTTCCGTAGTCATCTGTTAACATGAAGTCCAATGTATTTATTTTTCTGTGTGGTTCATACATTTTGTATACAGCTGAAGGAGTCTTTGCCCCTCTGAAAACAGAATTGTTTTCAGGGTTCCACAGTACCCTCCAGTGGCTGACCATGCCAGGTGAAGTCATGTCTGCTGGACAGCTCATGGCCTGCCAATGCATGTTTGTGACACAGGTGGGTCGTGGTTGAGGTTGGTGTGCGTTTGGCCAGATGGGATCCCAGTGAGTCCACTTGACTTTTGGCGACAACATCAGTGGTTTGACTACTTGCAAAGAGGACCTTGGCCACCCACCAACTGTTTAGCTCAGAGAATAGAGGTGCTGTGTTGCTTAGAAAACTCAGTAGCAGGTTTGGAGAAGAGAAAAAGGGGCCAAGGGCCCAGGCTTCTGCATGTGAAGTCCCAGCTTCCACTTTACACAAGCCCAGGACAGGGTCCTGAGAATGCTGTGAGCTCCAGGAAACTTGTCTGAGCCCCAGAGGCAGAGAGGCAGTCCTCACACTCGGGCCTCTCCACCAAGCTGCCCCAGGGTCTCTGAGATTGGGCCAGAAGCCCTGGCTAGCACTCAGGAACCGCGTTCTAGTCCCCCTCCTTGACCTGCATCTGTCACTCCCCCGTCTGGGCCATCTGTAAGAGAGCTACAACTTTGGAGTCAGGCTGACTTGGGCCCAGATCTTGCCATCTTGATGACGTTGGGCAATTTACTTAATCCTTCTGGACCTGATTATTTTATTGGAAATAAAATGGAAATAATAATAGTGCCAAACTATAGTTGTCATGTGTTGATCACCTTCCCTGTGCAGGGTGCTAGGGAGACAGAGATAAGTGAAACAGAGTCTAGGGGAGAAGGGAAGCACAGGAAACAAAGAATCCTTAAACAGAGCAGAAGGCAATATGCACAAACACTGTGAAGAAGGTATTTGTATTCCCATTTAGCAGAGGGGGAAATTGAGGTCCATACAGATGAAGTGACTTGCTCAGGGTCACACATTTGCAACTCTCCAGGTTGACAAGGACTCATTTGTGTTCTCTAGGCCTTGGCTTGGGGTCTAGAGGCTCTAAGGCTGGAGCAGAGGCTCCACAGAGAGCTGGTAAGTGGGCATGGTGAGAAGGGGAACCAGATCAAGAGACCTCTGGTGCCCAGATGCATTTGGATTGGATCCTGTAGGCATTGTGGCCACTCAGTTCTTCTTCCTTATTATCTCCAGTCCATTCCCTCTCTCAGTCCCCATGGCCACCATTGGGTCTGGGCCTTTCTCCTGGATGACTGCGACGGCCTTCTCACTGGTCTTGCTCTCGTTCTGGCCACCTCTAGTTTGTTCTCCCAACAACGTGAATTCTGTAAGATAGATATTTGGTCCAGTGGTTCCCTGTCACCCCAGGATGAAACCCAATTGCCTTTAAAACCCTGCAGGGCCCTGTGGGAGGGGTCGTCTGTCTGACCGTCCATTGCCATCATATTCCAGTCCTGTGCACTTGCACAGTGCGCACACTCACATGTATGTGCATACTGCACCCAAGACACATTTAACTTAGTGCCTCCTCCACCTCAGGGCCTTTGCACATGTTGCCTCCTCTGCCTGAAACACTCCCTTCCTATCTCAGAGGAGATAGGATGCTTTCCCAGAGCTAAGTCAGGTCTCCCTCTTATGGCCTGCCACAGCCCCTGTGCCTTGCCCACTCACAGTACTTCTACTTCTGTGTTGAAATTGTGTTTTTACTCCTTTCTTTTCCTCAAGATTGCAAACTCTTTGAGGGCAGAACAGCATTTCCTGCTCCTACTCCCTCCTTGGGACTTGGTGCAGAGCAGGCATTCACTTTGAACGAATAAGGGGATGAGGGCTGGGTATCTCCTACCTCCTTCCTCTGTCTGAGAGCCCCCAGGTGCAATGATGGCCAGAACTATTAAGACAGCAGAAACCTTTCAGGGAGTGATGGATGGTGCGACAGGCACTCGGTGCTTCCAGCCGATGCATGAGTTTTAAGAACGGATGTTTGTGGCGAGTCCAATTATGCTCTGGTTTTTGAAATGAGTCGTGTCGATGATGGCCATCCTGCCCATTGGGACTTAGTCAATTTAGTGAGAATTAATTACAGATGAGAAACTAGCTTGCAGAGCAGTTAATATTTTAGCTCCCTGGGGTACAATGCACATGCAACCATCAGTCTTGTCTTTGCTTGTCCTTCCTTCTCTCCCTCTTCCTCTTTCTGTGGTGGTCCGGGCTGCAGGGTGACCAGATTGCAGTCTTGGCTCCCCTGTGGCTCACTCTCCTGTTAAATAAATAAGGTCTTTCTGTCAGTCAGCAAGTATAATAAAACTCCTCTGTGTCACATGCTCTGTTGGGCTTTAGAAACACAGCAGGAAACAAAACAGATGTAACCCTACTCTGAAGATGTCATAGCTAAAATATAATCACAACTGCAATGGGGATAGCACTTTACAGTTTATAAAGCAGTTTTAAGCATCAGGATGAGCCTCTCAACAGCCTCATGCTGTCCTTAGTGGTGCCATTATTTCCATTTTACAGATGAGGAAAATGAGGCTCAGATAAGTGACAGCTTGCCCACAGTCATCAGCTTTTTCTGGGGTAGCTGGGCTTGAACCTGGCACAGAGCCAATAACAATGTGTTGAAAGTCTGTCAATCAGCTGCCCAAACCCAAGCAAAAGGAATTATCCTTCTTCATCAGGACGTTTTCTTTCTTTCTCTGGGATTCCAGGGCTGAGAAGACCCTGTAGGGCTGGAGCCTGGGTCCTAAACATGGAGACCCATAAGGAAGAATGGGAGGGTCCTCCTGCCCTTGGGTCAGCAGAGAAACCCCCACTCCAGGTTCAGAATGACCCCAGTGTCCCAGAGCCAGCTGTGGGCAGAAATAAGAATTAAACATTACCTTCCTTTCCCTCTCACTTGTAGTTCATACTTTCTTCACCCTCTGAAACATGCTTTCAGGAAAGGTTCTGATAGCTTAGGTACAATGGGATTTGATTTTTTTTTTAACATTTCTTTATTTTTGAGAGACAGAGACAGAGCATGAGTGGGGGAGGGGCAGAGAGATGGGGAGACACAGAATCCAAAGAAGGCTCCAGGCTCTGAGCAGTCAGCACAGAGCCCAACGCAGGGTTCCAACTCATGAGCTGTGAGACCATGACCTGAGCCGAAGTCAGACACCCAACCACCTGAACCACCCAGCTACTCTTGATTTCTAATTATAGCTCAAGCATGTGGTCTCCACTTAAGGACACACACGCCTTCAGCCAGAGAATCCATTCATTAGTTGAAGACTCAGCCCCAAGTTTCTGACCTTGGTGATGGGGCTAGAGGTGTCCTGAAACCTTCAAACTGCACCAGACTGGGACTGATGAGGGCTGGCCTCAGGAGGAACCAGCTCATTCTCCCTCCGTGGGACCACAAGCCAGGGTGGGTGCCCTCTCCTTGTCCTTCCCGCCATCTCTGCCCAGATTCCCGGAAGGGCAGGTTACAGCAGCAGGAAGTCAGCTCCGGACTGGAGGAGGTGTTCAGGAAGCAGGGACCTTTGTCACCTCCACACCTGCTGTCCTCTGTCTGACAGCACAGCAGCCTCTTTACAGATATTAGAGGGTTCTGTGTCCTGCTATCCATCAGTCCCTCCTTCCTACCCTCCATCTTTTCTCCTCTTTCTCCCTCTCCTTCTCTCTGTTTTCTCATTTTTATCTCTCCCTTTGTCTTTCTCTCTAGCCCTGTCCCACTTCCCTGCCTTTTTTTCCCAGTCCTCCCCTTCTCCTGCACTCCTTTTCTGGAGAAGACCAGAAAGACTTCCTGGAGGAGGGACTGCCCATCCTCTCAGGCATTTTCCCCTTTCAGATCTCAATGTAAAGAGACAATTCTAGCAATAAAAACTGTTCAGCAGTGGAATTAACTGTCTAGCTCAGTAATGAGTTCTCTGTCAGAGAGGCAATCAAACAAGGCAGGGTGGGCATCCTTCCTGAATGTTATAAAGGTGATTTGACCTTGATTGGGGCTGGACCACATGTCCTCTGATACTGAGGTTTTCCTGGTGTTTATTATTCCACAATTCAAGGTGGTTTCAGTATATTCCATATAATTAAAACTTCAGGCCTGGGGCTCATGCAAGAGCAGGTAGATTTGAAGATAGTTTTTTGTTGTGAGAAAGATGTCTTGCATTCTTTACAATTTTAATGTTCATTAAATTTAGTTGAATTTTTAAAGTAATGAATCACAATACAGAAATTTTAGAAAACAGAGAAGATGGGGCACCTGGGTGGCTCAGTCGGTTAAGCGTCCGACTTCGGCTCAGGTCATGATCTCACAGTTCGTGGGTTCCAGCCCCACGTCAGGCTCTGTGCTGACAGCTCAGAGCCTGGAGCCTGCGTCTGATTCTGTGTCTCCCTCTCTGCCCCTCCCCACTTGTACTCTGTCTCTCTCTGTCTCTTAAAAATAGATAAATGTAAAAAAAATTTTTTTTATAAGAAAAGAAAACAGAGAAGAAAAAAACCATTCCTAATCTTGTACCCCTGACACAGCCACTGTTTACATTTCACTCCATTTCTTTTCAGCTTTTTCCTTTGTTCCTGTTTTAGACAGCCATGTCAGGGTGGAAAGACAACTGTGTATCCCTTCTTGATGTCCTAACTCTAGGACACGAATATGTTTACATAGACACCATCTGCATCGTTTTCAGTGACTGCTTAACACCCCATGGAGTGGTTGCCTATGACTTCTTTAGACTTTGCTTTAAAACAACACAGTGCATGAACCTTTTCAAAGACAGATAACGGTAGAGCAGAGCTTTGTACTTCTTCAGAGAGGGAATTACCCAACTTTTCAGAAGAGCAAAACCTAAGTTCGGGAGTGAACATGCTTGAAAGCCTCCCGCTGCACCAGGACTTGTGGTGGGTGTTCTTTGGGCATCAGTTACCTGTGAACAGCAGGTGTGTGTTACCACCCCTGTTTTACAGGTGAGAACTCTGGGGTCTGAGATGCTGGCCTAAGGTCTTGTGCTATCTGTATATAGGCTAGGGCTTCAAAGCTGCAGGGGACTTGTGCTCAGGCCTATCAACTGTGGGATGACAGGCCTTTGGGGTTTCAGGATTTCCACGGAGCTGTCATGAGGGCCTTGGATGAAATAGACCACGAGGGCAAGGACACATTGGCCAGGGAGGAGCTGAGGCGCGGCCTGAGTGAACTCCCAGCCATCCGAGACCTTCACCAGGGGATCCTGGAAGAGCTGGGGGAGAGGCTATTGCACTGGTGAGCTGTCCATGGTCTGCTGCCCGTACTTCCATTGCACTGGGGGATGGGGTGGTTAACACCACACCAAGTGAAACTGTGTCTCTGTTTGACCAATGCAGAAGCCGAGGTGCAGATGTTGGGTCCTTTGCCCAAAGTAAAATGAGTGTGGGAGGGTCAAGTTGGGACCACTACCCAGTGACATGATCAACGCTCACCAACTAACACCGTGCTGGTCACGAGGCTGAGTTCTCACTGTCCCATCTCCCTACCCGGCTGCAGGGAGGACCAGCAGAAGGTGGCCGATGTTTTCCTGGCCCGGGAGCAGGAGTTTGATCACCATGCTGCTCACATCCTGCAGTTCGACAGGTGTCTGAGTCTACTCAGTGAGAACTGCCTGCATTCCCCCCGGCTGGCAGCTGCTGTCCGTGAGTTTGAGGTGGGTCCCTTGGTCCTCTGAGAACCTGCTCTAAGGATCCAGGGGTGGGGTGGGCATGGAAGGGCTTACTGAAAATCAGTGGGGCTTCTTGGTAGGCCTGAGGCTGAGGGTCAGAGGGGAAGCCCTGGCTGGGAGAGGAGAAGGTGACCCAGAAGAAGGGAACACTTAGAGCCTAGGACATACCCTGTTGGGCAATTGATGACAACTCCATGAGCCCCCACCTTGGTGGGAGTTTTAGTGGCCATTCTCCTGTCCCAGTAGAAAAGCACAATGCAAGCTGGGGCCACACCCATTGGAATGACCAACAGATGGTCACTAACTGGGGATACAGTTACTGAACAGGAAAAATGAGGTTTTTTTTCTTTTACTAATACTAGATGCAAAGCAGGGACTAGGAGTTGCATGTTACTGAATATAGCACTGACTGTGAGCCTGAAAGAATGAACTGTCACAGAAGGAATGAACTGGTGCTAATCTGGGAGGCCTTCCTGGAGGAAGGGAACCTGGTTTTAGAGCTGGGGGAGAAGTTCAGTGTGGCCAGGAAGAGGCGTGGATGGGACAGTGTATGAGGGATGCCGTGAGCTTGGTGCCCTGAGGCAGGGGTCTCTGACGGAGTTTTGTCCTCTCTGTCTCTTGGGAGCAGCAGAGTCAGCAAGGAGGTGGCCAGAACGTGAAGCACCGGCTGCTGCGGGTGGTTCAGCGCCTCTTCCAGTACCAAGTGCTCCTCACAGGTGGGCCCCACAGGAGGTCAGGGTGCACTGAGGTGATGCGGGAGGGAAGGCACCTGAGGAGGGGTGCAGGTAATGGTGGCAAGCTATGTGATCACAACCTCCCCTCCCACTGTGCCGGGAATGGGCAGGGGTGGGGATTGTTCTCAGTTCCTGGCTCCTGACCCTCCAGACCAGCTAGACTCTGCCACCATCTTCCCTTCAGCGAAGCTTTGGACCCTCTGCTGCCACCTTGGAAACCTTGCTTCAGTGGCCACCTTCTGTGTCTTCCTTCAGCCTCTCCCATCCTAAAACACATGAAGTCATACCTTCTCCTGTTCTGCATTTCCTCAGTGGGTGTCTCATTTCCCTAAATCTGTTCTTACCACCAAAGCCCTTCTTGGGGCCAAATCAGTGGACATTTTCCATCTTGGACCTACTGTGGCCATCTCTGTGGCTTTGCCACTGGTCACTTCCTGCTTCTCGAAAACCCTCCCATCCTGAGGCTTCTGTGATATACTCTCTCTGTGCCTCCCTCAGACCTCTCTGCTTACCCTTCTCCATCTGTGTTGACAATCTCCCTTCCTCTACTGTTTCATAATAAATGTCAGTGTTTCTCAGGGCTCAGTCCTAGGTCCTGTTCCCTTCCTTCCCTCTTTATAATTACAAACTCTCCTCGGGGAATATCATCCCCTCCCTTACCTCTACCTGCCAGGAAACACCATACCTCTGTCCAGACTCACTTACCCAGCTGCCTCCCAAATGGACAAAGTCCCTGGGCCTGGAGGACTGCTATTCCAGTAGGGGAGACAAATACCCACATGTAGAGATATGCATGTAATTCCAGGTAGGAACCAGGGCTGTAAGGAAAGTACATTAGGGCCAAGGGGCAGAGAATTTGTTCATCTGATTCAACAAATGTTTATTGAGCATCTACTGTGTCCCAGGCCCCGTGCTAGATGCTGGAGGTATAGTAGTGCATTAGACAGCCAAAACTCTGTGACACTGTGGAGTTTTTACTCTAACAAGGAAATAAAAATATGATATGTCAGTGATAAAAGCTCTGAAGAAGATAAAGGGGTTTAAGGGGATGGAGGTAAAAGTGCTCTGAATTAGATACAGCACTCAGGAAGGACCTGTCTGAGGAGGTAACACTGCACAGAGATCTCAGCAAAGTGAGGACATGAACCCTCTGAAGATCTGGAAAAAGAGACTACCAAGTAGAGGGAATAGTGAGTGTAAAGGCCCTGGGGCTATTAACAGGTTTAACATGTTCCAGAAAAGAGTAAGAATGCCAGCATTGCCAGAATAAGTGAGTGACATTGGTAGGTAGCTGTACAGAGGCCAGCCCACATAGAGCCTGTGGGTATAAATGTGTTAAAGGTTTAACACGTCACACACCGCTGTGTTGATGGTCACATATGTTCCCCCAGTAGACAGTGTGCTTCTCAGAGGCAGGGTTTCACCTTGTCTGTGTCTATATGCTGAGGGCATAGCACAGTACCAGGCACACAGCAAGTGCTCAATAGTTGTTGAATGAGTGAATGGCTAGCAGTGGTGGCAGTGATGCTGGTGATGGTCCAGGGGCCTGATTTTGTCCTAGTGTGGGGTTGTAGTAGGCTAGCAAGGGTGAGGGGATGCGTACCCCATTCTTCCGGCCCTTTTCTTCCAAGTCTGGAAAGCGGGGGGGGGGGGGGGGCTCCTGCTGCAGACAGAGGGCCTGGTCTCCCTAGGGCAGACTGACCCCTGGCTCTTGTTCTACCTGCAGACTATTTAAACAACCTTTGTCCGGACTCAGCTGAGTACGATAACACACAGGGTAAGTGCAGCATGAACCTGGAGGATGGGGACACATTTCTCTTTGGCCCCTGTCCCCTAGCTCTGGACTCTCCACCAGTTCAGGCCCGGGACATATTCTCTTCCCTGGTAGCTAGATGTGCAGTGGACATGAGACCTCTGG
This sequence comes from Prionailurus bengalensis, assembly GCF_016509475.1. Lineage (NCBI taxonomy): Eukaryota > Metazoa > Chordata > Mammalia > Carnivora > Felidae > Prionailurus > Prionailurus bengalensis. Next base: position 54,817,398 of record NC_057348.1, on the reverse strand, counting down.
GGCTTCTGAGGTTATTCCCTGCTCACCTCAACCACAGGGCTCCCTGGGATGGGCTGTCATCCAGTCAAAGGAGAAGAGGGTAATCAGCATTGGTGATAGGAGGTAGTGCCAGGTATAAAAAAGTCACCACAGTGTCCCTGTTTCCTCCCAATTCTATGTGACTGTCCCTGCATATGACCTGCCAGGACAGTCCCTATTTTAACATATTCAATTTATAGCCAAGGGAACTAAGGCACAAAGTGGTCAAATCACTGTAAAGGTCACTTAGGCAGTGGTAGCAAAGCTAGGGTTGGACCTATGACCTGACCCAGGTGTGAGAAAAATTGGTGCCACCCACATACAAGGCCCTGCAACTGTAGTGATCTTGGGGGGCAGTGGGGAGAGAGGGGAAGAAAGGAGGTGAGGATAGTGCTACTGAACTGGCCCTCCCCAGGTGGCCCGGCTACCTTCTCTGCTTCCCTCCACAGGTGCACTGACCCTCATCTCCAAAGTCACAGACCGCGCCAATGACAGCATGGAGCAAGGGGTAAGTCTGTTTCCTGGGGTTCAGGTCTGGGACCTCCTCCAGCCTGCCCCAGTCTGCCTTATGATACTCCACTTTTGGAGGTGCTGCAGGCAACCATCTGTGTCATGGGACCTTGCAAAGAGTTCTTGGCCCCTGAGTTCTGGCCCTGACACTTACTATGTGACCTCAAGTACTGTGTGTTCCTGTCCGGGTCCGTGGTTCACCATTAGGGTAGTGAGGGGAGGCTACAGACTTGTCTGAATGTGATAAGTAGTGTCCAGACTGTGGTCTGAGACCACCTGCATCAGCACCTGGAGTGCCTCGTAAGCTACAGATTCCTGATAGACCTTAGCTCTTCTCAGTCAGAACATCTGGGGGTAATGTCCAGGGATGTGCATTTTTAACAAGCATTCTAGGTAAACGTTTTGCTCACAAAAGTTTGAAAACCACTCGTCCACAAGAATACGTGAGCTCTAAGTACACGCTTGTTTCTGCCAGCAAGTGACTATTTGTTGGACACTGATCCTGTATTTACTAGTTTTCTGCCAAGGAAGGCCAACTTTATCCTACATCCCAACTCTGTTCAAGTGGCTACCTTGGTCACTTGTGTCCACATATTTTCTGTTCCACTAAGCTTTAAGTAGGCCTGAGATTTGTGTTGAGAAGGATTCTGAGGCTGAGTCCTAGCTCGGGGGGAAAGAGTTCGGTGATCAAGTGCTGGGTTCCATGGGCAGAGGTGGGAGTGATGGTGGTATGTGCACCGAGCAGTTGCCCAGCTCTGCTGGGACAGGTACACGGAGCGTCCGCATAGTGAGTCCACAGGGAGAAGAAGGGGAGGGGAGTCGCAGCTATTGGACACCTACTCTGTGCCAGACTTGTGTTGGGGGTTGGAAATACAGAGGTGAGACGTGAATCCCAGGAGGAAATCACAGCTAGTGGAGCAGTAAATATGTGGACATGATAAGCATCATGAGGGAAAGAGAAAATGCCACATGGTTTAGAGAAGGGATCCATCCCTCCCAGCCAGGGCTGTGACAAAAGATGATACAGGAGGTGCCCCCATGGGGAGGACACACACACCTCAAAGGCAGAGGGAGGAAAGATGTGCCAGGAAGAGGCATGGAGATGGAGAAGTGTAGGTCACGGTAGAGTTCAGAGATCCACCCAGCATGGCTGGAAGATGGGAACAGGGTAGATGAGATTGGATGAGGGTCTGGGCAAAGAGTGCGCTGAGTGTGGAGGCTGAAGCCAGCTGGCTGTGAAAATTGGTACGTCAGACATGTTGTTATCATCGGGTCTTCTGCCTTCCCGCTCCAGGGTCCGTGAGCAACTTGCTCATGTGTGTTTTGGCATCCTGTATGTACAGTGAGATCTCCTTCAGTGTAGCCAAAGACAGAGGTGCTTTGGGGTCCCATGCCTGTCATGATATAGCAGCAGATGGGCTGGCTTCTCCGCGCTTCACTTTAGCCAGGGATGTCTCTGCTTCCAAAAAGGAAAAACTAGGTCAGGAAGGGCTGGCTGTGTCTTCCCTCCTGCGGGCAAGCTCACTGCGGCACCCTCCTGTAGGAGGGGGAGCTAGCGGTAGCAGCAGCCAGATGCCCTCCTGGCTTTCTCTAAGACTGGGGTTGGGTGCTGTGCCTGGCACAGGCTGGCCCTTGTCTCTCCAGCTGCCTGTGGACACCACACTAGGCCTGCTCTGGACTAGCAGCCCCTACTGCACACTTGCTGGGATTGGGCTAGGACCCTGCCTGGGTGGTGGACAAGCAGGTCCAGATGAACCCTATCCCAAGGCAGAGCTCAGTGGCTTGAGTGGCTAAAGGGTGGGCTGGGGCTCTGCCTCTCTTTCCCCATGGTCACTCCCCGGCTCAGGCCTCAACACCTCCCAACCCTGCCATTCCATTCTTCATCTGGAAGCCAGAGTAATCCTATTAAAATATATCTGATGGTGCCATTCCCCCATTTTGCAAAGCCTTCTATGTTTTCACATTGCCTCTGGTCGAATCTGGGAAGTACTTATTGGTTGTGAGAACCAGGGAAGGCTTCCTGGAGGCAGGCAGCAACATTCACATGGGTTTATGCTCCCATCAAACCATTGCCCCAACTCCCCACAAAGGTAGCTAAGCTAGAGGTATGATTTCTTGAAAGAACCAGATCCCACCACCCCAAAATGGGGCCCATCTATCTACCTGACACCTGGTCTGAAATGCCACCAATAAGCTCACTAGGATACTGTACTGACAGCCAAGCGTAACTGTAAATCCACTGAGCAGCCTGTTTACAGAAAACTGTTAGGTGATGGGAGAAGCATCAGGAAACATGACTCTAAGAGCTGAGCCCCAGGTAGTCCGTCCCCTGCTGTGATCACTTTTCGATGGAGGACAAGGAATAAATGTGAAAGGATGGGAAAGTCTTGGAAGTAGGAAAGGTCGTCCTCACCAGCTTTTCAGGAAAGGCTGTGGCAGATTCCCACATGGTGTCCTACTCACGGTGATCACAACTGCCTCTATTAGCCCAGGATTGTGCCCGACATTCTCCTCTAATCCTCAGGAGAGCTATTACCAGCCCAGTGTCACAAGCAAGGAAGCTGAGGCCTGGAGAGACAAGTGGCTTCACCCCGGATCACTCAGCTCTCGGCATGGGAGCCGGGTTTGAACTTGAGCCTTTCTTGGCTACCAGGCCAGACATGCCTGCACACATCACTCACAGGTTCAGACTTGCAACTTCACACACATCTGTGCATGAAAACGCATCCAGGTGCCCATGCACACAGCACCTGCTTCTCTCTCGTGACACACATAAATGTACACATGGACCGTTTTTCTCTCTTTCCCACATTTGGATTTTTCTTTTTTTGTTTGTATCAACTCAGCCATGGGAATGTCATGAAATGTAGGGGTGGAGGTTTGGAGTTGGCTCCCAGGTTTGTGAGCACAGGGAACTCCTTCAAGGATTGGTCACAGGTAACCTCAGAGAGTGCATGCACCTTGGTTCTAATTGAGACTCAGACCAAGTCTCAGGGGATTCCCTAGAAGAAAATCCCACATCTGCTTGCAGGGTCCGTCTTTCGAGGCTTTTGATCAGATTCGCCATTGAGTGTCCTCTTCCCCACAGCATGAAAGTAAACTGTCTCCCCCCCAGAAGAGAGTGAGGGGACATGTGCGAGTCTGGGGTCTCCGATTTGCACCATCTGTTTTTTTTTTAATGAACTTAAAAAAATTTCTTATTGAGGTACAGTATAACCATTACTATTATTATTTAATTTTTTATTTTTTAAATATTTATTTTGAGAGAGAGACAGAGAGAGTGTGAATGGGGGAGGGACAGAGAGAAAGGGAGACACAGAATCTGAAGCAAACTCCAGGCTCTGAGCTGTCAGCACAGAGCCCAACATGGGGTTTGAACCCACAAACCGTGAGATCATGACCTGAGCCAGAGTCAAACACTTAACTGACTGCACCACCCAGACACCCCCCATCTTAACCATTATTAACACAGTCCCTCGGCATTAAGTACATTGACGTTGTTTTGTGACCATCACCACCATCCACCTTCAGAACTCTTTCTCTCTCTCCAGTTGAAACTGTTCCCATTAAACGCTAAGCCCTCATTTCCCCTCCTCCCAGCCCCTGGTGACCAACCTTCCTACTTTCTGGACAGAGTTTATTGTTGAGAACATTTTAAGCTTACAGAAAAAAAATTAAGAAAGATAATACGAAGAGCTCCCATGTATCCCACACACAGTTTCTCCTATTACTAGCATCTTTATGTTAGTCAAGTACATTAAAGACCCAGTATTGATACAGTATTATTAACTAAAGTTCATTCAGGTTTCCTTCATCTTTGCCTAATGTTTGTTCCAAGTTCCCATCCAGGATATCATATCACCTTTAGTCTTCGTGTTCCCTTAGGCTCCTCTTGACTGTGATGGTTGCTCAGATTTCCCTTGTTTTTGATGACCTTGACTAATTTGAAGAATACTGGTCCAGGTATATTGTAGAATGCCCCCTATTGGAATTTGTCTGATACTTTTCTCATAAACAGACTGGGTTCATAGATTTTGGGGAGAAAGATCATGGAAGCAAAGTACCACTTTCATGACATCGTACCAAAGGTGCATACTAGCACCATGGTTTATGAGTGTTGTTGTAGACCTTGCCCACCTGGCTGCAGGTGCGTTTATCAGGTTTCTCCATTTTTTATTTAAACTCCATAAAGTTATCCTCTTCTCCCCTCCTAGTCCATGCTCTTTAGAAGAACGTCAATATGCACGGCCCACATTTAAGGAATGAGGAGTTATGCTTCCTCTCATTGAGGGCAGAGCACCTTCCCAAATTATGTGGAATTCTGCATGGGAGATTTGTCTCTTCTCCCTTATTTATTAATGTATTTACTCATTATAAATAAATAATTTATGTTATTAAGGGCTCACAGATATTTATTTTATGTTAAGGTTATAATCTCATAACGTTTTATTTCTTTTATTTCTCAAATTGCTCCAGTTTTGGCCATTGGGAGCCCTGTCAGTTGGTTTCTCCGTACTCTCCACATATCCCCATCAATATGGATTTGGGTGGGCTATTTTGGTTTGCCTATTTTTTTTTTAGCACTTTCATTATTTTTTTTTTTTTTAGCTCTTTCCTACTTTCTGTCACTATAAAAATCTCCAGACTCATCTTGTGTATTTCCTGCCTTAGCCTTAGAATCAGCCATTTCTGCAAGGAGTCCTGGTTCCTTCAGTTGGATTAATGGTATTAGAAACCAAGGTCTGGTCACCAAGTAGGCTATCATTTCTTTCAGGTCCTCTTACTTACAGAGCAAAGAATTATATGTGTATATAGTAACCTGTGTGTATACTCACGTCTATAGATATTTCTGTACACGACCATCTGTATCTATATTAAGGTAAATATGTATCCCTGCTGATAGCTCCAATTCTTTTTTTTTTAATGTTTATTTATTTTTGAGAGAGTGCAAGTGGGGGAGGAGAAGAAAGAAGGGGACAGAAGATCCAAAGTGGGCTCTTCACTGACAGGCTGACAGCAGCAAGCCTGATGTTGGAGCTCAAACTCACTAACTGCAAAGATCATGACCTGAGCTGAAGTCAGACAGTCAACCGACTGAGCCACCCAAGTGCCCCTGATAGCTCCAATTCTGATCACCTGATCATCTATGTGGATAATTCCAGTCTCCTCCCTTGGCTTATCTATAAATTTCCACTCTAGCAGTGAGATACCTGGGTCCCACCATCCATCACCCATTTACTTAATTGGTCAGTTTACCTTCATTCTTGAAAGTTATTTTCCTGGGAAAAATATCTGGATTGACCAGTTTTTTTTTTTCCTTTTTACTATTTTAAAGATACCACTCTTATAGCCTATATAATTTCTGATAAGGAATCCACTGTAATGTTTATATTTATCCCTTTTACATAGTGTGTCCCTTTTTTCTGGCTGCCTTCAAGATCTTCTCTTTACAACTGACTTTTAGAAGTTTGACTATGATGTCTTAGTATGTGTGTTTTTAAGGGGATGTGGATGGTATTTGTCTGGTGATTCTCAGGCTTCCTGGATCTGTTGTCATTCATTAATTTTGGAAAATTGTGTTAGATGCTCTGTTCTTTCCCCCCACCCCCTGCATTCTTTTTTCTCTTTGTGTTTCAGTTTGGTTAATCTCAACTTTCATACCTCCAAGTTCAGTCTTTCCTCAGCTGTGATCAGTTTGCTGCAAAGCCTGTCAAGGGAAGTCTTCATTTCTGATATCACGTTTTTTGTTTTTAACATTTCCATTTGATTCTCTTGTATAGTCTCCATCCCTGCTGAAATTCTCCATCTGTTCATGCATGCTGCCTACCTTTCCCACTAGCTCCTTTATTTTTTTTTTTTTTTTAATTTTTTTTTTCAACGTTTATTTTATTTTTGGGACAGAGAGAGACAGAGCATGAACGGGGGAGGGGCAGAGAGAGAAGGAGACACAGAATCGGAAACAGGCTCCAGGCTCTGAGCCATCAGCCCAGAGCCTGACGCGGGGCTCGAACTCACGGACCGCGAGATCGTGACCTGGCTGAAGTCGGACGCTTAACCGACTGCGCCACCCAGGCGCCCCTCCCACTAGCTCCTTTAATATATTGATCGTAATTACTCTGAAGTCCCTGTCTGATGGTTCTAACATTTGTGTCACCTCTAATAAGAGGTGGTTTTGTTGAATGCTTTATTTCCTAAAAATGAGTTGGGGTACTTCCTTGCGTTTTGTGTTTCTTATAAGATGTTCGATTGGATGCCAGGTATTATGTGTTGGAAGAATTGTAGAGACTGAGGGAAATAGTATCTACCCCAGAAGTGGGAGTGCCTCTTTTCTGATCTTGCCATTCATGTAGGGGGTGGGAGCTGAGTCAGTCCAATCAACTAGGTGAGTTGGGTTTGGGTTTTGTTGTTGCTTTTGTCACCTTCAGAGCCCCACAGACTTCACACTCCTCCAGAAGAGGGCTGCTATTACCTGATACTGTTTGTGGGGTCTGAGATACTGGAGAGTTTTTCTCATTGCCCTTGTCTCCACCCTCAGCTTTTAGCAATCCCTGCACCACAGAAGAGGCCTCTCTCCATTGTCTTGTCCCTTCTCAGAGGTAGACCGCTGTTTCCTGTTACCCAGTGCTTGGCTTATAAGTGTCTGCTCTCCTGGACAAGCCTCAGTCCCAAGCAGGGCCTGCAAGCCAGGCCTTCTCTGCTTTCTGGCACCTCCTCTGCACGGTAGCCACACACGCTGCCTTGTAGCCATGGCAGGTCTTGGGCAGGTTTCTGCTTAGTATTACTGCACAATCCTGGGCCCAGTGGGTACTTTACCTCTTCTTGGGGAAGACAGCTCTTGCTTCTGCCCTTTCCCCAGAAGTGGTGAGTGGCATTTTGCTTGTCCTCTGGGAGTGGGTTACTCGGCCTCTCCCAGGGACTGAGGGTTTTGCACCAGAGAGGGGCCTGGGGAAGTTGGCAGGGTTTTATGCCAGCGCCCCCCCACTCCAGTGGCAACCTGCATGCCTTCACCACCAAGGCTCCCTGCCCTGCCCCTAGTGTTCCTTGTGAGCACCTGGTGGGAGCTTTGAGAGAAGAGCTTGCAAGTGACTGCATTTTTCCTGTGTCTGGGGCTCTGTTATTCTAAACTATCCCATCAGCCCCCACCCAACCTTTCAGAATCCATTAACATTTTAGCTGCTTTCTTCTCATCCTCCTTTGTGCTGGCCACCTCCTCCTCCTGTGTGTTGCAGCAATTCATGTGTCTCATGTCTCTGAAGGGGCTTGTCAGTCTTTGGGATTCGGTTCAGTTGGTTGCCTTTTACTTCAGCCTCCAATAGGTGTGAGAAGAGTTGTGATTCTGTACGTTATCTTTTTCTCACTATTAGAGAAAAGGTGGGGGCACTGTTGCCTTGCAATTTCCCTACACACAGTTGTCACCTTATTAGTTGACTTAAGACCCTGGCCCCGCATAAAGTTCAGGGGCACCTACCTCATGGGTTAAGTGCTTGTTATTTCTAGCATAATGGGGTACTGTGCAGAGGGAGGGTAGGTATGTCACTGCATACTGTGGATAGCCCAGTGAGGGACCAACAAGGAGTTCCCAGGCACACATATTTTTCTTCAAAGAACACAGATCTGTTTCTTCCCCAGGTGGAAGGTTTTCTTGATTACTTTCCCTCAGAGGCCGCCCCCCCCACCCTGCCCCCGGCTGCAATCCCAGAGAGAGTCTGGCCTCTGGGCATCTGACCCCTCTGGATTAGTGATGGCTAGATGCTCCAGGCCTTTCAGGGGACACAGATTGAGAGGAGGAGCCATGGCCTAGCGATAAATATGGGTATCAGCACAACAAGGGCAAGCGACTGTCCCCATGGCACACAGAAGATGGTGGTGTCAGATCGCAGGCCCAGAGGGACTAGCCTGAGTATGGGCAGTCCACATGTCTGGTACCCTGCAAGGCCAGGCTCAGATCCCAGTCCTGCCACTGACAGGAGGTCAGATTTAGGGCAAGGCCCTCCTGAACTCTGTTTTCCTCCTTTGAGGTAGAAGCAATGCCACTTCTAATAGAAGGGATAAGACTCAGGGGCGCCTGGGTGGCGCAGTCGGTTAAGCGTCCGACTTCGGCCAGGTCACGATCTCGCGGTCCGTGAGTTCGAGCCCCGCGTCGGGCTCTGGGCTGATGGCTCGGAGCCTGGAGCCTGTTTCAGATTCTGTGTCTCCCTCTCTCTCTGCCCCTCCCCCGTTCATGCTCTGTCTCTCTCTGTCCCAAAAATAAATAAACGTTGAAAAAAATTTAAAAAAAAAAAAAAAAAAAAAAAGAAGGGATAAGACTCCTTAAAGGGGTCCTGACCATCTCCCCATTGCCCTGCTTCCTCCCACAGGAAAACCTGCAGAAGCTGGTCCACATTGAGCACAGTGTTCGAGGCCAAGGGGATCTCCTCCAGCCAGGAAGGGTGAGTGCCACTGCCGCCATGGGCAGGGACAGAGGGCGGCCTGGTAGGCAGGCGGGTGAGGCTCTGATAAGACCCATTGTTCAGCTGGGCTGGTCCCAGACAGGCCTGGCTGCAGGTGCTGTTTACCCGAGGAGGGGGAGGGGGAAGGGCAGGGGGAGGGTTCTGCTGGGCTCTCAAGGCCCAGGGGCTGCCTCCCCTGGTGTTTTCCACTTTCCGGACCTTTAAAGAAACAGTGCCATTTGGGTTCATGTCCCTGTGGTTCTTTTCACCTCTAAGAAGAGACACCAAGTATGTTTAGTTTAGCCCAGCATTGCTAGAAAATCAGGAAAACCATCTCCCAAAAACCATGCTCCTACAAAGCAGCTTAAAAATAACACTTTTCCAGAGACAAATTTACCCACTTTTAAGTTTCCAAATGGAAAACACAAAACTCAGCTCAAAAATAGTCAAAGATATGTTTGTTACCTGTTATGGTCAATGAAGGACAAGAGACATAGACATGAGAGGTGTTATGTTCAGGATATTTTATTCAAAATTAACATGGATCTCATTGGTCTGAGAGTCTATAAAATCACACCTAATGGTTTGGCCTTGGCTCACCAGTTCAGTAAATATTTATTAAATATTTTCTTTATGTTAAGTAACTTTAGGTATCGATTTTAATCATCCTCCGGAATTAATGAGCCTGTAGCAACCGTTCACGGGTCTTCAGCTGTTTAGCAAACCTTCATAGGCTTTGTTCTGAAGGGCTCCCCATGGCAGCAAACGAGGGAAAGAGTCACTCTCTCGACCCCTCAGAGACCAGAACAGTGTCTGGGGCTTGCTAGAAGTCAAGGCGGACTGACAGCTCCTAAGAAGCAAACATGGGCATCTCGCTAAAGCCTGGAATTCACCCATTAGTTGTTCTGTGGTACTTTGGGAGGCACCAAGATTTAAGTTTCCTGCTTGGGGCCTCCCCCCACTCTTCTTGGGCATCAGTCTGACTTCTCAGGTCTGCTTCTGTCCCCACAGGAGTTTCTGAAGGAAGGGACACTGATGAAAGTAACAGGGAAAAGCAGACGGCCCCGGCACCTGTTCCTGGTAAGTACCTGGTGCCCAGCCAAGCCCCAGGACTGTCAAATTTTGTGAAATTTTCTTGGGTCATTATTCAAAGGCAACTGGAGTTGGGGGGTGGGGGGCCTAGAACAGAGCCGAATATTTAGGCTGAAGATCATTCTACAGAGCTGAGCTTTCCAGAGGTCTGAGGGCTTAACTATTGCCAACCACAGTCCTTCCCTCATTTATTATTTGAGCGATTTTAAATGGAATGTTGCCAAAATTTAATTGCCTGTGTCCCCATTTCAAACATCCTAACACTGGGAAATTCTTACACTGGAGATAGCTGTTCAACTGCCTTCTCTAACACGCGCGAAAGCTGAGATCTAGAAGGGGGAGTTTCCTGGGCCAGATCTCCCAGCAGGTTGATGGCAGAGGCCCAGAAGGGAACCAGGGTTGTGACCCCAGTCTAGCACTTTCTCCACTGTGCACAATACAGAGTACAGTGTAACATTTCTGATGATTTGCAGCCACAGTCTGGAATACAAGGGAATGTCCAGGCCTGTTGCATGGTAACATCAACCTCTGTGGCTGTTGAGCTACAAGCAATAATTTTCCCCAATCCTATGGCCCAAAATTGTTTTGCTTTTTAAGTTCTTCTACCTGCTGGGTGTAATTTTCTCTGTTCTTCATGATTTTAACATTCATTTTTTGTTACTGTCAGTCAAGGCTGCCCTTAAGAGCCTCTTATACTTTGTTAGGATTGTGTGAGAAGTAATAATAAACAGGCTGTAAGTGTCTAAGAACTCTGTTTCAGATATTTACTGAGCACCTCCTATGTGCTGGGCACTGGAAACAAAGAGATAAAGTCTCATGCTGTGCCGTCAACCTTCGGTGTCTAATGTGACTACCGAGTTAAGAGCATGACATGGACAGAACCTCAGGTCTATGGGAGCAAAGAGGGAGGTCAACGAGAGTCAGGGAATAAAAAGATGGACAATAGCATCAGCAGCACGGATGTTTGTTATATGTTCCCTGGTGCTACACACTGTGCTAAGTATATGTTTCCTGGAGAAATGGTACCTAGTTAAGCCCAGAAGGAAGGGTAAGAAGTCTGTCCTTCCCCTCTCCCTTTCTCCCCATTTTTCTGTCTCTCTTCCCTCCCTCGTGTTCCCTCCAGCATCTAGTTGGCTTCACCATGGCCTTTCCCTCACTCATCTCCATGCTGGGCCTGGGTCTCTCATATCCCCTCATTATAATTAGGCCATAGCTCCTGCTGAATCTGGGTCCCCTTCTTTGCTCTGTCTTAGCATAGGACCTTCATAAATATCACCTAGAGAGAGAGATGGGAGGAGGATACACAGGTTCCTGAACCAGGAAGAGCCGTGATAAACACACTTAAGAATTTTTCTTCCTCATAGGTACCAGTTTCATAAAGTAATTGTAACTGTAGAACAAAGTCAGGGCCTCTGCCCACCAATGCAATGCACAGGGGTTTCAGTAATGCTACAGAGTGGTTCCCACCATGACCCCAAGCGATAGGTGGGTTTCCCCACTGGTGGCTCATTATTGTGAGAGATTCCCCTTTACTCCTCCATGAAGGATTCCTCTCCCTTCCTCCAAATCGGGCTATAAAATACCTGCTTTGAAGAAGAGAACTGTGGGCAATCAGGAGGCAGCCTGGTTCTGACCACACATAAAACCCCAGGGTGCTAATGGCAGTTGCCATGGCAGCAGGTGCCTGAGGGGCAGCCGCAAAAAGGCAGGGACTGTTCTGATGAGTGACACAAGCCAGTTCCCCAGGGTGGGCAGGCTTGTGAGCAAGGCTCTGTGCCCAGGTTTGGTCACTGTCCCCAGATGGGGCAAGAACTCAACTGCGTGGCCACCCCCCACACACCACACCTGAACACACTGGAGGCACATTCATTTGCTGATGACCCTGACTCTGCCACTTACAAGCTTTGTGCCTGTGAGCAGGTTGTCTAAGCTGTCTGTGAAATGAGGATGATAATAATGGTGCCTGCCTGATGGGATTGTTGGAGACATGAATTGAGATCAGGGTGCTTAGCCCAGGAGCTGGCACAGAGTGAGCGTCCAGTAGGACAGTAGCTCTTGTCATTATTAGAAGGGCAGAGCTGAAAGGGTCTTTGAAGGTTCCTCTGATCTGGGGGTCAGCCTGACACCTGTTTTTGTTAATAAAGGTCTATGGGAACACAGTCTCATGCATCTGTTAGTGGATTGTCTGTGAATGCTTTTGGGCTACAATGACTGAGTTGAATAGTTGTGACAGAAACTGTATGACCTGCAAAGACTTAAATATTTACTATCTAGCCCTTTATTAAAAGTTTTCTGGCTCCTGGTCTACTCCCAACTCTGGTTAGAGACAGTGAGGTCCAGAGAGAGGAAGGGTTTGCCTGAGTCCACCCAGCGGCTCTGTGTCCAAGCCAGGTGTCCCACACTGCTCTTGTTGGCATATTGGGATGTTGGGATCCTAAGAGCTGGAGGCAGGAAGCCTCATCTATTCTTTTCCCTCCCTCAGCAGACTCTCTACAGGGAGAAGAAGTGCTAATCCTGAGTTCTTGCTCTGTTTCAGCCCCTTAGATGCCTTGTCCTATTCAGTCCTTGCAACACCCCTAGTTTACACTGGCTCCTACATACAGTGGGCTCACTGGGGCCATTCTCTGTCTCGGCATCTGTAATATGGTAGGGGCAGCAATGACCCCTTCTTTGCAGGGAGGAAGCTGGGGCTCAGAGAGAGAGAAATGGCCTGTCCACAGTCACACAGCTGCTACAGAGCAGAGTGAAGATTGACGTGTCTTTTCAAACTGTAAACCTTTTAGCTAAACAGAAACGCTCTCCCCTAAGGAGGTGAGGGGACTTGCACTATGTTCCTTCTGGTCTGCCTTGCATGGGGGCAAGGAGCTTCCATTGTTCAGTTAGCAAATATTAATTGAGTACCTACTGTGGTCACTGGAGGTACACCAGTGACCAGGACCCACCAGCTTTCTATGCTCAAGGAGCTTCCTCCCTCCCTCTCTCTCTTCCTTCCTTGACTATACTTTACGGAGTCTTCATTTACAGAGTAAAATGCATCAATCTTAAGTGTATATATCTGCCTATTGACTAATGTGTATCATTGTGTAACCACCCTCTGGATCAAGATACAGAATATTTCTTTTTTTTTTTTTAATGTTTATTTATTTTTGAAGGAGAGAGAAACAGTGTGTGAGCTGGGGAGGGGCAGAGAGAGAGGGAGACACAGAATCCCAAGCAGGCTCCAGGCTCTGAGCTGACAGCACAGAGCCCAATGTGGGGCTTGAACCCACGAACCGTGAGATCACGACCCAAGCCAAAGTCGGCGCTTAACCGACTGAGCCATCCAGGCGCCCCAAGATACAGAATATTTCTTGAATGTTCACCTGTGCCTCTTAGCACTCACTTCCTCCACCCCCTGTTTGGGCAACCACTGGCCTAATTTCCATCACTACAGGTTAGCTTTGCCTCATCTGGTACTTCATATAAATGTTATGAAACAGTGTATCCTCCTCTGTGTCTGGCTTCTTTCACTTGGCATGTCTTCGAAATTCACCCATGCTGTCGTGTGTACCATCAGTTCCTTTTGGTTGCTACGTAGTACTCCACAGTGCTACCTGGTTCTTTGATGCAGTCACCTGTTGAGTAGACATTTGGGTCGTTTCCACTATTTGGCTCTTATGAATAAAGCCTCTGTGAACATTCCTGCACTTGACTTTTTGTGGACAACTGCATTTATTTCCACTTTAAGTTTCTACCTAGGAGTGGAATTTCAGGGAAAGGACTCACATTTTAGTTCAGAGTGGTTATGCTCTCCTGTGGGGGGTCACTGGGGAATGCAGGATGCCTCTGCTCCCCAGAGGTCAGTGATCCTCCAGGACACAGCCTACGTTGCCTTCTGGGGTCAAGACACGTCTGATGGGATTTCCTTCTCCCCAGATGAGTGATGTGCTCCTATACACGTATCCCCAGAAAGATGGGAAGTACCGGCTGAAGAACACGTTGTCAATGGCCAGCATGAAGGTAAATGCTTGGTGTTAAGCACCCTGTTGGGTGGGTGGAAGGAGACCCCAGGGGAGGAGAGATAGCATCCCCGCTTCTAGGAGCCCACATACCAGTGGGACCAGTGGGAAGAGGCAGCCCCAAGGAAACAGCGATATATTGTGGGTTACAGCAGGAGAGGGGACAGGGTAGGAGGACTACCTGGAGGAGGGGCACTGAGTCCCTTATGGGGGACAGATGGGGAAGAGGAAAATATTTGGACAGATGGGGAAGAGGAAAAGGCATCCTAAAAAAAGGGCAATTCATAAGGAAACCCTTGGAGGGAGGAAACAAAGTGGGGGTATGGCAAAGTTTTTTAAGTTGTGATAAAATATACATAACATAAAATGTACCTGTTAACCATTTTTAAGCATACAGTTTAGCGGCATTACGCACATTCACACTGTTGTGCAACCGTCACTACCATTCATTTCTAGAACTTTTTTATCATCCCTAGATGAAACTCTCCCCATTGAACACTAACTCCCTATTCCTCCAGCCCCCTACCCCTGGCACCCACCATCCTACTTTCTGTCTCTAGGAATTTGCTCTAGATAATTCACATGAGTAGAATCATACAGTATTTGTCTTTTTGTGACTGGCCCATTTCAGCACAGTGTCCTCAAGGTGAGTTCATGTTGCAGCCTGTGTCAGAATTTCCTTACTTTTTTATGGTTTAATGATATTCTGTTGTACATATAGACCATTTTTGTTTTTCCATTCATCCATAGATGGACACTTGAGTTGCTTCCACCTTTTGGCTATTGTGAATAATGCTGCTATGAACATGGTATACGGGGATCACTTTGAGACCCCGCTTTCAATCCTTTTAGGTGCATACCCACTTTCTTAGGGGTGGATGGGTGCCTACAGACCACACAGTTGGAGCTGGCACTCCCCTCTCCACAGACGCACACACACACACACACACACACACACACACACCCTGTACCATCAAACAAAAGTTTACCCTTTGCAGATGAGGAAACTCAGGCTCAGAGAGGGACAGTGGTAGGACCAAGAGAAGAATCCAGTCTATGGTTGCCCCTCCCTGCCCCTGCCCTGAGGGGCTGCTTTGATTTTCCAGGTCAGCCGCCCTGTGATGGAGAAAGTGCCCTATGCCCTAAAGATTGAGACTTCCCAGTCCTGCCTGACTCTATCTGCCAGGTATGGGGAAGTGGGTAGAGGGAGGGTCTGGGGGATAGGGACACAGGATTTTATAGGTGTTAAAGTTTGGAATAACAAGCTGAATGAGTCATTTCTATTTGGTATTATTTTGGGTCTAAGGACTTATTTTTTAGAGCCTCTTCTTTTAAATACAATAATAACAATATCTCATGTTTGTAAAAGTCTATGGATTATTGATTGGGTCTTTACAGTAATGCAAGTAAAGAAGTTAAGGTGAGCAAAAAACGCACTGTACACCTTAGTTCATAAAGTGGTCAGCTTTTAGGCTTTCATGCCTGGAGATTGAGAGAAAAACATAATGAGTGAGCATTCATCATTTGCCTTTCCCTGGTTTGGGGGTGTGGCCTTTTTCTCAGAAGGGTCTGTGTTTTCTCCAGGCCTTCAGGCTGCCCAGGGACCCTGCCTCACTCACTATGGGCAGCAAAAGAGCTTCCCCCTCCCTCTTTCAGGGCAAGGCCAGCTCCAGCTCTCTAGGCTCAGAAACCAGGGAGGTGTGGCTTCTGCTGGGGCCACTGTGGGGGCTGAGACAGGGTCACCAAGGCATGGGTGTCTCCCCTCACAGCTGATATGTGACCCTGGCAGGAGGCAGCAATGCCCTCTGTGTGGCGTAGTGCACATCACGTTCTCATGCAGATGCATTTGCTCATTTAGCATTTATTAGCCACTCCTCAGTGCCAGGCCCTGTGCTGAGGACACAGATTTAAACCTTGATGTGCTCAGGGAGAAGCTCACATTAAGGGCGGGAGAGTTGTGTACCAATTACAGCGTAGAGCATAACTGCAGTAATAGTTAAGTGTTGATGACACGAGTAGCATGCAGTGGGCACCTGCCCGGTCTCAGGCACCTCCTCCGACCTCATCGCCACCCTACCCACCCCCTACCCCCTGTCCCTCCTTCCCAGGCCAAAGGGATGCCTTATCCTGGCTTTCCTGGGGCAGACCACACACTTACGCAAGGTGGGAGCGACACCTAGTGGGTCCTGGGAGAATTTCCACCACTCTGCCTCTTGGGGCAGAGCTCAAAGCTCAGGCAACCCTGAAGGGCAGGGTGTGGAGTGGGAATTTGAGAAGTCATCTTGTTGGGGAGGGGGTGTCTGGGAAGCTATGTGGGAAAATGAGGAGGAAGATGGAGAGACGAGGATGTTGATATTTTCCAACTTCACCTAGCCATCCCCTCCCCATGTACACAGCCCTCTGCACCCTGTCCCCTGTCCCTCCTCAAGTGTGGGACTCTCTACATCTTCCTAATGCCCCTTGCTTTTGCATGGTGCTTTGCCATTAACAAAGTCCACCCATGTCCCACATGTCATTTCTTCCCACAACAGTACTGGGAGTTAGAGGGATAGTGTTGATAGTGCCATTTACAGGTAAAGAAGCAGGCCCAGAGGACAGCTAGCATGCCCTGGCCACCCTTCTAGTAGATGGAGGTGCTGAGTTACGATCCTAGGCTGATCTGGCAGGTGGCCAGTGCTCGGTGGGATTTCAGACACTGACAGGCACAGCCAGGGGAAATGTGGGGGGACTTGATCTACACTGAGAAGCAGAGGCAGAGCCGCCGTGCACACCTGCATGCCTTGTTCACACCAGCTTGTGTCCACAGCTCCTGTGCTGAGCGAGACGAATGGCACAGCTGTCTGAGTAGAGCCCTCCCTGAGGATTACAAGGCCCAGGCTCTGGCTGCCTTTCACCACAGCGTGGAGGTGAGTGGAGGGCCCTGAGACCCACCTGATGCCACTCTCCCAGCCCTGGGTTTCCCTGGGCACCCATACACCCAGGAGGGCTCTCAGCTCCTTCCATCACACCCCTTCTCCTTCCCTTCCCACCACACTCCCCCACAGCCAGGCAGTCACTGTGCAGCCCAAATACAGCACTTCCCATTGGCTCTGTTTCTGACCCAAGGTTAGGATCCTGGAAGCCACCGTGCGGTGGAGGGGGTTGTAGAATCCTGCACAGGAAAGAGGGCACCCATCTAGCTATCTCCCGACCACAATGCTCACCCGATTCCTTTGTTCCAGATACGGGAGAGGCTGGGGGTCAGCTTGGGGGAGAGGCCCCCCACCCTGGTGCCTGTCACACATGTTATGATGTGCATGAACTGTGGCTGTGACTTCTCCCTCACCCTGAGGCGTCATCACTGCCACGCCTGTGGCAAGGTGAGTCACCTCACCTGGGTGAGTGTGTACATAGAGTCGTGTGGGGTTGGCTGTCAGGGATATCCAGCAGCTACTGAGTGTCAGGCCCAGGGAAGGGTGTTTTCACACCAACCCTGCGAGGTAGAGATTGTTAATACCCATTTCACTGATAGTCTCAAACCAGGGCTCCAAATCCCATTTCACTATACCACCGTACTCCCAAAAGACAACCATAGCACACATGGTTATTGTCCCAGGAGAAAACGTATCACGTCCTGGTTAAGGACTCATCAGAAAAACTGATAAAAACACTTGCACAGAAACTCTGTACCTTCACAATGGAAAAGCAGGGGGATCCGACACAGTTCTGTGCTCAGAACACAGGGCCCCTGGAGAGGTGGGGTGGGGGGATTGGCAGAGGCGAGGGAATGCTGGCCCTCTGCACAGGCAGAGGAGGAGAACCATTCCAATGTGTGTCCCCAACTGGGCCTGCAGATCGTGTGCCGGAATTGTTCGAGAAACAAGTATCCCCTGAAGTACCTCAAGGACCGGATGGCCAAGGTCTGTGATGGCTGCTATGGGGAGCTGAAGAAGAGGGGCGGGGATGTCCCAGGCATGATGAGAGGTAACCTGGGGACACCATCTCCGTTCTTCCAGGTGGCCCACGTGGCTTCTCGCCGGCCCGTGGTTGGTGCCTGAAACCACTTTTCTGGGGAGGCTCAGAACAAAAGCAGTCCTGAAGGAAGAAAGAGGGGTTTAAACCATACCTGGGGGACCATTTCCCAAAATAGTGGTTCCACAATAAATCAATAGGCACTGCCAGAGGAAGCGTTCTGCAGGCAGCTAAGCTTGGGAAACGCTGGGTCAGTGCATCTCTGTGAAGGGGACGGTAGGCGTGGTGACTCATGGTTACTTTGCCATAGCGGCCCTCTTTTGAAAATGTTCTGTAGGCCTGTGTTCTATGGGACTTTTTCAGGATAAGGATTGTAAGACGGATAGCAGAGGAATTGTGGATCAGGGAAGGGCTGAGGGCTCTTTGATTGAGAAAGGAACCTGGGGAAGCTGTGTTAGCCCTTGAGAGACTGTGCTCAGGGTCCAGGCTTTGTCCAAGCAGGGTCAGGCCAGAGGGACAGCAAGTGTATCCTGGACCTAAAACCAAAGATTTCTCCTCTCTGGAGCCCCCCGAGGCCATCACAGAGGACAGCCCAGGTGAAGAAGGGATAGCCAGCACCCAGAAAAAGCCTTCCTTCTTGGCTCCCATGGCCTTTGTGTCAGTAGATAAAGTGTGCCTGTTCTTCTGGTCACACCTAACCCCCATCATGAAGCTGATTTCCATCGCAGGAGGGACCAGGAGCTCTAATTTTACAGGAATTGGCATTCCAAAGTAAGATGCATGCCTGTCTGCATGGACACTCACCTCCATTCCTCTATGGCTTGTCTTGGTTACAGAGCGGCCCGTGAGCATGAGCTTTCCCCTGTCCTCCCCACGCTTTTCGAGCAGTGCCTTCTCGTCCGTCTTCCACAGCATCAACCCCTCAACCTTCAAGAAGCAGAAGAAAGTTCCTTCAGCCCTGACTGAGGTAAGGCAGGTAGACTGCCTGTGTGGGAGGCAAGGGATTTAGAAGGTTCATGGCCTTCCTCGGACAGGGTCAGAACCTGCCCCAGGCTGACTGAACTTTACAGGACAAAGAGAATTCCTAACATGAGACATTCTAGCTACAAGGAGTAACTCACCACTAACAGGGCCTGTCTTCTGGGCGTGACTAAGAACATGTCTGATTGGTGGCAGAAGGCAGGACCCCAAATGGTTATGGATGGTGCTAGAAGCCTTTCCCATTCCTCTCTCCCCTTCTCCCCTCCACGTGTTTCTTTTTTTCTCCTTACTTTCTTTCCTGTCGCATAGCCTGGACCAGGTCAGGTCCCCAGCAGTGGTGCACAGATCACTGGGGCTCTTCTGACTAAAACAGCTACAGTCCTGACTTCGCCCTCCCCAGCAGGCCCTTGGAACTGTGCCATCCACTCAGCCTGTGGGTCCCAAATGGCCTCAGGTGCTGTGCCTCCTGGAGGGTGTGGGACTCTGTGCAGGAAACCTCAGCATTGGTTAAACTCAAGTCCGTTCTTTAAGGAGGGCCAGATTCTATGTTTATATTCTGATCACAACCACAAACAAATGTGTGCCCGTGAATATACAAGCTGTCAAAAGAGCATGCTCAGCTGTTTCCAAGTTTTTGCATTAATATTCATTATTAAGTAGCTGGTGGCAAGGGTTTTAAGAAGTGTTAGGGTATGAAATATTTAAAGAGGTACTGTTCTATTCATTAACTTAATACCTTTGCATATTAAAAATCTTGGGAATAACACGTGGTAAAAAAATTTTTTTCAGAACACAAAGGAATACCTGATGAAACGTACGTTTTTCTCTCCCTCCCTGAACTCCTCCAGTCCCACCACCCCCAGAAGTAACCATGAAGTTTCTTATGGATCCTTCCAGAAATTTTAATGCATATACATAATAAAGATGCACATTCATAGATCCTCTTTTTTTTTTTTACCCGAAATACAACAAATTGTACTAAATCTTCTGTACATTTTCACACTTCATTTCTCTTAACTATCATTCCACATTTGCTGACATGCAGATCTCACACGTTTTACATCATGTGGTTGTAAGTCATCCCTTTCCAGTAATTAGAAAAGATCACCTCTCACTCCTTCTGTGGTGGCTCACAGAACCCGAGTGTTCCACGGGCACAGAGTTTGAGAACCACTGCTCTTAGCCTTCCAGAGTCGAGCAGCTCTGATGCTGGTGCCCCAGCCAGCCCTTTAGTAATTTTTGCTTAAAGTGACAACCTTTTTATCATCCAGCAAAGATTACACTTAGTGGGATTTGCAGCAGCCCCAGGAGAAATGTGCCCCACCCCACCCCCCACTGCCCTGTCCCCTTCCCCCAGGAGCACCATCTCCGCAGCAAGCCCTACTCCCCATGAGAAAGTCTGCAGAAATGCTGCCTCCTGAGCATCTGCCAGAAAGGGAGGTTGCAGAATCGGTTTCTTCCAATGTGTTCTGTCCACTCTGCCTTTCCTCACTCTGTGAGCTGCCCCAACAGGGCAAGTGCCAGGAGAGAAAGCTCGTGTCTGGTTCTAGGAGTCTTGGAACCTGTGGCGGAGACAGACTCCTTTCCTGGTACTTCTCAAAACAGCCCAGGCTGGTGGTGGCCTCCTTTCCCTTCAGTAAAGTTCATCGACCTTCAGAGTACTTGCCAAGAGATCCCAGTTCTTATCTTCTCTTCAGCTAGGTAGGGATTTGGCCTTTGGTAGATACCTCCATGCCTCCAGGCCCATCTGTAAAATGGGAAAGTCAGATTAAATTATTTCCAAACCTGGCCTTCTTTCTCCAATAGTAAGATTAGTATTTATGAGCAGTTCCTGTAGGCCAGGCACTATACCTGTCAGGCACCTGTCTTGTGTCATTTAATCCCAGTTTTAATAACAGGGAAACTGAGACTTCAAAGAAGTAATTGCCCACATTGCCCATCAAATAACTGGGAGAACCTGGACTGGAGCCCCAGACTGGTATTACTCTACACCTGTGTTCTGAACCTCCACATAAAGACTGTGCAACAGACAAGTACTGCTTCTAATAACAACAGGAGTTAACATTCCCCATTAGGCAGACCTTTTAAGTAAACATTAAAAAGAGGATCCATCTTTAAGATCCATCCTCTTATCCTTTTAGTATAAGAGATAAGCTTAAAAGTATAAGAATCAATGTTTTGAACATGTATGTGTGGAGTTTTTTAAAGTTTTTCTTTAAATTCCAGTTTACAGCGTAATATTAGTTTCAGGTATACAATAATAGTGATTCAGTACTTACACCTGGGGCTCCTCATGACCAGTGCCCTCCTAATCTCCATCACCTATCTCCCCTGTTCCTCTACCCACCTCCCCTCCGGTAACCATCAGTTTGTTCTATGTAGTTAAGAGTCTGTTTCTTGGTTTGTCTCGTTTCCCCCTTTGCTCATATGTTTTGTTTCTTAAATTCCACATATGAATGAAATCGTATTGTATTTGTCTTTCTCTGACTTATTTCACTTAGGATCATACTCTCTAGCTCCATCTGTATTGTTGCAAATGGCAAGATTTCATTCTTTTTCATGGCTAATATTCCATTGTATGTGTATACCACTTCTTTATCCATTCATCTAGTGTGATTGATAGATGGTAGGATAGTTCTATTTTTAACTTTTTGAGGAACCTCCATTCTGTTTTCCAGAGTGGCTGTACCAGTTTTCATTCCCACCAACAGTACACAAGGGTCCCCCTTTCTTCACATCCTTGCCAACACCTGTTGTTTCTTGTGTTGTTGATTTTAGCCATTCTGACAGGTGTGTGATGTTATCTCATTGTGGTTTTGTTTTGAATTTCCCTGATGGTAAGTGATGATGAACATCTTTTCACATGTTTGTTGGCCACATGTATGTCTTCTTTGGAGAAATGTCTGTTCAAGTTTTCTGCCCATTTTTTAATTGGGTTATTTGTTTTCTGGGTGTTGATTTGTATACATTCTTTATATACTAACCCTTTATTGGATATGTCATTTACAATATCTTCTCCCATTCAGTAGGTTGTATTTTAGTTTTATTGATTGTTTACTTTGCTGTGCAGAAGCTTCTTATTTTGAAATAACTCCAATAGTTTATTTTTGCTGTTGTTTCCCTTGCCTCAGGAGACATACCTAGAAAGAAGTTGCTATGGCCAATGTCAAAGAAATTACTGCCTATGTTCTCCTCTAGGATTTTGATGGTTTCCTATCTCACATTTAGGTCTTTTATCCATTTTGAATTTATTTTTGTGTGTGGTGTAAGAAAGTGATCCAGTTTCAGTCTTTTGCCATCCAGTTTTCCCAACACTATTTGCTGACAGAAACAGTCTTTGTCCTGTTGGATATTCTTTCCTGCTTTGTCAAAGATTAATTGACCATATAGTTGTGGGCTCATTTCTGGGGTTTCTATTCTGTTACATTGATCTATGTTGTCTGTTTTTGTGCTGGTACCATACTTTTTTGATGACTACAGCTTTGTAATATAACTCAAAGTCTGGAATTGCAATGCCTCCACCTTTGCTTTTCCTTTTCAAGATTGCTTTGGCTATTTGGGGACTTTTGTGGTTCCATACAAATTTTAGGATTGTTTGTTCTAAGTCTGTGATATTTTGATAGGGATTGCATGAAATGTGTAGATTGCTTTGGGTAGTATAGACATTTTAGCAATATTTATTCTTCCAATCCATGAGCATGGAATGTCTTTCCATTTCTTTGTGTCTTCTTCAAATTTTTTATCATTATTCTATAGTTTTCAGAATACAGGTCTTTAATCTCTTTTGTTAGGTTTATTCCTAGGTATCTGATTATTTTTCATGCAATAGTAAATTGTAAATGAGATTCTTTAATTTCTCATGCAACAGATTTCTATACAAAGATTTTGTGTCCTGCAATTTTACTGAGTTTATTTTATCATTTCTAGCACGTATTTGGTGGAGTCTTTTGGGTTTTCTATGTATAGTATCATGTCATCTGCAAATAGTGTAAGTTTTATTTCTTCCTTGCCAATTTGGATACCTTTTTTTTTTGTAAGTAATCTCTACACCCAACATGGATATTGAACTCATGACCCTGAGATTGAGTCACATGGTCCACTGACTGAACCAGCCAGGCACCCCAGTTGGGATCCCTTTTATTTCTTTTTGTTATCTGATTGCTATGGCTAGGACCTCTAGTACTATGTTGCATAGAAGTAGTGAGAGTGGACATCCCTGTCTTGTTCCTGACCACAAAGGAAAAGCTTTCAGTTTACCCTATTTAGGATGACACTAGATGTGTGTTTTTCATGTGGCCTTTGTCAAGGCATGTTTCCTCTAAACCTACTGTGTTGAGGGTTTTTATCATGAAAAGATGTACTTTGTCAAATGCTTTTTCTACATCTATTGAACTAATCATATGGTTCTTGTTCTTTTGTTAATGTGATGTGTTGATTGATTTGCAAATGTTGAACTACCCTTAAAACATAGGAATAAATCCCACTTGATTGTGGTGAATGATTTTTTTAATATATTGTTGGATTCGGTTTGCTAGTATTTTGTTGAGGATTTTTGCATCTATATTCACCAGAGATATTTGGCCTGTAGTTCTCTCTTTTGGTGGTGTCTTTATCTGGTTTTGATGTCAGGGTAATGCTGGCCTCATAAAATGAATTTGGGAATTTTCCTTCCTTTTCTGTTTTTTGGACTAGTTTGACAAGAATAGGTATTAACTCTTATAGGAATCAGTTTTAGAGGGAAGAACCTTTCCCTCAAATATCTGCAGTTTCATGTTTTGGGGGCTTGGGAACTGGGAAGAGGGAGCCAAGAATCTGCAATACCACTCGGGACAGCACTCCCGAAGGCTGTTTTTGACTCTTGTGTTTCCTGGGTGCATTCAGTAAATCCTGTCTTAATCCCTGGTACTGTTTTGCTGCTTTTGAGGTACTGGATGTATCCTGAGACCTCATCCAAGTCTCAGATTTCAAAGCAGTATAAACACTCTCTGCCAACTGGTTTGCAGTGTCACTTTAGCTCTGTCTGAACTATGCCTACCACCTGCTGTCCTGACCACTCTGCTTCCCTTCTGTCAGGTGGCCGCCTCCGGAGAGGGCTCTGCCATCAGTGGCTATCTCAGCCGGTGCAAGAAAGGCAAGAGGCACTGGAAGAAGCTCTGGTTCGTCATCAAAGGCAAAGTGCTCTACACCTATATGGCCAGTGAGGTACTGGCGATTCTTGCTTTCTCTCCTCTCATCTGTGACGGCCCTCAGGTTAAGCTCACGCCTCAGAATGTCCATCTGGGCATGCACAACACCCCGTCACCTGCAGGGCCATGTGAGGCCGGGATGCTGTTCCCATGTCATTCAAGTCTGTATCGAGCAATACCATGTGCTGAGTGCTGCTGTGGATACCCAACCACGTGTTGGTTCCACATCTAAAGAATTGACCATTCCTCCATGGAGATAAGGCAGTACAGTGTGCAGACCTGTGTGTGTACCCAGGTGGTTTGAATGTCACAGGCCCAGCATCCAGCACAAGCCAAGCACTCTATAAGAGCAGGCTTCTTTCTGCTCTCCACCCGGTTGTTTGGGACAGAACTCAACAGCTTAGAGAAAGCTACCACACTTTTGCTCCGTGCATTTCTTTTATCAGGGAGCTACATTGCTTCATGGTAACACTTGTACCAAATAAAACTTAAGTTTCTGTTTTTATAGATCATCTTACCTTTATGTCTTATAAAATGTAGGAGAGAGGGCCTTGGGAGTGAAGCTTGCTTCCAGAGTAGACAGGTGTGGGCTATGGTTATACAGCAGGGAGCTGTCTGGTCTTGACCCAGGCTGATTCTGTAGGATAGTTTGGAAGATTTCCATGTCCAGGCCTCACCATCTGGTGACTTCCATGGGCTAAACCCACTCTGAAAATTGGTCTTAGGGGCACCTGGGTGGCTCAGTCTGTTAAGCATCCGGCTCTTGATTTCTGCACTGACAGCACAGAGCCTGCTTGGGATTCTCTCTCTCCCCCTTTCTCTCTGCCCCTCCCCTGCTCTCTTTCTCTTTCTCTCAAAAATAAATGAATAATAACTAAAAAAAAAAAAGGCAAGAAAGAAAATGGGACTTGAATGTGCTTTGCTGCAGAGGGTGTGTGCTTTACCCCAGGAGGATGTTCACATCAGCACAAGGCTGGCCTTTCTACCCTGACCCCGCCGCCCCCTCCTCCCCGATGCTGGCCAGTGTGCAGAGGGCACTTCCTTTTTCAGGGCATAAAGTTTCTCTCACAAAAGACCTGCAACTGTGATGGTTGCAGCCTGCTCCTTCCTCAGGGAATCCCAGAGGCTAGGAGGGACACAGACAGGCTTGGAGGGGGTACCCACTGTAGCTTGAGTGACTCAGGTGCTGTGTGAGCCAAGCCCTCACTGACATGTCCATAGAGGAGCAGAGGATTTTTGAGCTAGGGAGAATTTTGATCTTTCCAGAACAAACTGAAATGTGATACAGTGTCCACCTGCAGCCCAGAGCATCTTCCAAAGTAGGTATTGCGCAGGACGCTCACAGGAGTTCTCTAAAAACTGGGTTCTGAGGGAACCTTGAGTAGGCAGTTCGTGGGACTGCCTCACAGAAATACTTCTCAGAATCTCTAATGTACCAAGGAGAGCTGTGGGTCTCTGAAATAAGGAGATTTCCCAAGCTGGCCTGACCATGGGCCCTTCCTCATGGAGCGTCTTGTGGAACCATTCCATCCCGTGGAACACTCTTTGGGAAGAAATGCAGGCTTAGACAGGTGAACAAAGGCCAGTGATGATTAAATAATCACCAAATAGAGATGAGTCCTGTGTGAGAATGGAAAAGCCAGAGTCTCTAGGTCATGAGCAACAGTTGTCATGGGAGTGACACCCTAAGTTTGTTTTTTTAAATTTTTTTCATGTTTATTGATTTTGAGAGCGGGGGGAGTGGGAGAGGGGCAGCAAGAGAAGGAGAGAGAGAACCCCAAGCAGGCTCTGCACTGACAGCACAGAGCCTGATGCAGGGCTTGATCTCACAAACCTCGAGATCATGACATGAGCTGAAATCAAGAGTCAGATGTTTAACCAACTGAACCACCCAGGCGCCCCCCCTCCCCCTGCTAAGTTGATAGATGGATTTTAAGTATGCTTCCAAAGTAGTTTTTTTCTATAGAGAGGAACTTGTACAATTTCTTAGTAAGGTCATATCACTGATAGCACTAAGCTCTCAAATTCCATCAAAGAAAAAAGGTTTGATAAAACGGATAGCCAGTTTTCACTGTCTATACTACCGTGAACCCCTGTCATGTACCTGTGTATCCCCACCTCATTCCCTTCCACCAGAGATTAGTTTTATCTGTTTCAGATCTTTATATAAATGGAATCTCATACAAATGTGATTTCTTCCATTCAGCATGATGTGTTTGAGATTCACCTGTGTTTTTGAATATAGCAATAGGTCATTACATTTTCTACTGAGTAGTATTCCATGTTGTGAACACATCACCATTTGTTTTCCCACTCATCAGTTGAAGGACATTTGGGTTGTTTCCAGTTTTGGGTTGTAATGAATGAAGCCACTTTAAACTTTTATATACAGGTTTTTATGTGAAAATAGGTTTTTTTATTTCACTTGGGTAGACACCTACAATTGGAATTTCTGGATCATAGGAAGGTATATGTTTGGTTTATCAGAAATTACAGACCTTTTGCAAAATTATCTACCATTTTACATCCCCCTCACATTTACATGTGAGATTTATGGTTGTTCCACATCTTTGTCAACACTTGGTATTGTCAGTCTTTAATTTACTAGTATCTCAGTGTGGTTTTAGTTTAAATTTCCATAATGACTAATGATATTGTTAATGTGCTTATTGGCTATTTATGGATTTCCCTTTGAGAAGTGTCTGTTCAGATCTCTTAGACAATTTTTTAAGTAGGTTGTCTTCTTCTTATTGAGTTATAGGAGTTCTTTACATATCTTGGATACCAGTCTTTTGTCAGATAAATGTTTTGTGAACATTCTCTCCCTGTTTTTGGCTTGCCTGTGCATTTTCTTAATGAATGAATTTGTTCTGTTGTTTTGATGAACAGAAGTTTTAAACTTAACCAAATTTATCAGTATTTTCCTTTGTGGCCATTGCTTTTCATATCATAAGAAACTTTTGTCTGCAGGTCACAAGTTGTTCCCCATATTTGCTTCTGACAACTTTAATGTTTCAGTTTTTACACTGAGGTCTATGTGAAATTAATTATTGAGTGTGGTGTGAGATAGGAGTTGAGGTTCATTTTTTTCCCAAATGGATATCCAGTTATTTGAGCACAACTCATTAAAAAAGATTTTCCTTTCCTTATAGGATGATTTGGTCCCTTTGTTAAATATCAAATGGCTAAATACATTTGGACCTATCTCTGGGTTTTCTATTCTGTTTCACTGATAATATTTACCAATTCTTATGCCACTGCCTTACTACCTTAATCACTAGAACTTTATAGTAAGTCTTGAAGTCAGGTTGCATAAGCCTCCAACATTTTTCTTTTTAAAGATTGTTTGGAGTATTCTAGGTATTTTGTGTTTCCATGTAAACTTGTCAATTCTACCAAAAAGCCTAAGATTATGATGGGGATTGTTGAAGCAACTTGGGGAGAATTGGCATCTTAACAATATTAAATCTTCAAATCTATGAACATGGTATAAATCTTCATGTATGTAGTTCTTTAATTTTTCCTTTTATGTTTTGGAGTTTTAGTATAGAGATCTTATACTTCTGTTCTTGCATTTTTGTTAACTTTATTCCTATTTTATTTTTTAGATGCTACTTTGTTGTTTTTCTTTTTGGATGCTATATTGAATGGCATTTATTTGCTAGTTACTTGCTGCTAGTACACAGATATAAAAAAAAATGATTATGCTGTGACCTTGCTAAATTATTGGTTCTAGTAGTTGTTTTATAATCAAACAAGCCCTTTGCAAGCATAGATCGTTTAACTTCTTTTTCTTATCTTTATGTCTTTCTTCTTCTTGCTGCACTGCAATGGCTAGGAACTCCAGTATAATTTTGAATTTAATTGGTGGGAGCGAGTACCCTCTTGCCTTATTCCCAATCTTAGAGGAAAAGCATTCAGTATTTCACTCTTAAGTATGATGTTAGCTGTAGTTATTTTACGGATGCCCTCAGATTAAGGAAGCCCCCTTCTAATCCTAGTTTGCGGAGGTTTTTTTTTTTCATCATGAATCGATATTGAATTTTGTCAGATTCTTTTTCTGGTCCAGCAGTCTTTGAAAATTGATTCCCTTTTATATACAACCTCAGCTCCCCCTCCTTCTCTTCCCACAGCCTTCTTAGCTAATTATATTTTAACTAATTGCTTAGCTAATTATATCTGTTTTTGTATGGTTTAATAAAGTATTTTATGAGAACGTATTTTTATATAAATATGTATGTATGAACATATCTATATATATATAAATCTTTTTCCTCTGAGCACTGTGATTTTAAGATCCATTTATGTTCTCTGTGTACATGTCATGAAATTTTTAGCAAGTTGATAGGACAGACACCCTGAGTGCTCCATATTGAGGCATTGTGAATGAGGGCTTGGGGGAATGAGCACAGGGTATGTTATCGAAAGTACTAACGGAAAACAGAGTCACTGACTATTCGAGTTAGCCTGAAGAACGCAGTGTTAGAAGGTGGTCATGAGTCCAAGTTCTGGCTCAGCCCCTTACTAAACTGTGTAATTAATCTTGGGGAGTTATTTACCTTCTCTGAGCCTCAGTTTCCTCTTAGAACAGGAGTGACTCCTTCTATGATTGTTGTGAAAGATTCGGCATGATAATGTAAAGGTAAAAATGCCTGGGCCCTAATAGGCTGTCACAGAATGTTAAGTTTCTTTCCCTCCTCGTGATTGGTCCTGGCGGGATCAGGGGAAAAGAGTATGTGTGTGGCTGGTCTAGAGTTGCCAAACCATGCCCTACACAGAAGAGCGCATTGTGCATCTTACATCAGAGGTAACGGTAAATGCTAAGCAATTGACTGTGTGTTGTGTGGTGTTTACTATCAGTTTTCCCTTTTGCCCTCTGCAGGACACAGTGGCCATGGAGAGTATGCCCCTGCTCGGTTTCACCATTGCCCCAGAAAAGGAAGAGGGCAGCAGTGAAGTAGGACCTATTTTTCACCTCTACCACAAGAAAACCCTATTTTATAGCTTCAAAGCAGAGGATACCAATTCAGCTCAGAGGTACCCAAATAACTATCCTTGCCTCTCCCTCTGGAAGGAAACAAGTTGCTACCCAGGGCTTTGGATGCTCTCTGCTGCAGCCATCCTGTTCCATCAAATCCCTTTGGGCCACAGCAATGGAACTATCTGTTCCTGATCATGAGATTTTTTTAAGATTATCATGATTCATTCATACAGGCATGCATTGATTCACCAAGCCTTTACACTGTGTTCCAGACCTTTTGCTAAATGCTAGGCAACAAATATGAATATGACCTCAGGTAATAGTCACATAGTCCACCTAGTCACATAAAGGTTCTGCCAGAGTCGCAGAGCCATGACACCTAAATGTTCCCTCTCCTCTGTTTTACAGGTGGATCAAGGCCATGGAAGATGCAAGTGTGTTATAGCAGTTATCAGGCATGTGGACTCAGAATAAACTCTTAGGTTGATATGTGGACCCTTCTAGAAGTCGATCTGTGTCTCCACTCATTGGGGCTCACATCTGGATTCAGCATGGAGCCTAATCCTTTTTTGCTGTAACCCCCTCTCTCGCCTTCACAAGTGGAACCCTTAAGGAATATTTATGAACCGCTCCTTTTCTGTTCTCGTGTCTTCCACCCACCCGACTCCACCCCAACCCAGCAGAAACTATTTCCCTGCCCAGTAGTGAGTTCAAGTTTAGTAACATGAAGACATGGAAACAATAGAAAAAGTACCATGCAGTACTTAGAAATGCAGGCTTTTTAGTGGAAACAAGCTTTTACAATTTTTACTGGTGGTAAACATGATCACTTGTCATAGCATTGACATCAGTGCCTCAGGTGAAACAAGAAACAACTGGTGAATAACAGCTACCCTCCTCGAAAGCACTTTATTGTTTTATTGAGCTACAACCTTCAGTTTTATGTTTTCCAAGTGATTTACTTAAGTAAGTAGCAGATGGAGCCCCGTGGACTAATTTGCCACCAGTTCTCAACAAGAGTATGTACAAGTGATTTGTGCAAACCTGGCTGGACCTTGCCAAGTGGGCTGGTGAGCAACACTTGGCCTGGGCGGGGGAGGGGGGGGGCGCGGGTGGCCGGGCAGGGGGTCCTCCTCGCTGCGGAGGCCACACTGGACTGAATAAGATGGCAAGGATTTTCTCCTCCATTTGATCATGCAACCTGTATACTGACATGACTTAATAAAGGAAGGACCCCCTCCTTCCCGGGGTGGTCCTCACACTACACCAGTGCTGGAAGCTCGGCTGCTAGCAGACCCAGCCCCCACCCTGTAGGTCGCTGCAAGCCTCTGAAGAGATAGGGTCTGCTTTAATTTATTGTGTGCCTTCCTGTGTCTACCCAACATGAGCTGACAGCGTTGTGTCTATAAGAACCTGTGCTTGTTTTCACCACGGCTATCCTCCAGCTATCCTTCGGCTGTACTACCGAAGAGAAAGAGATAGGAAGAGAAAAAAGATACAGTCACAAGGTGAATTAGTGGACTTGACCGGTGGCTCTGGACACAGTGAGGGAGCACAGAAGTAGTGGCTTGAAGAGACTCTCTGGGCACCTGGGGTTCAGCCACCTCCTGCTGATGACCGCTGCTCATTTTGCTGGACAAATTTCTACATGAAGCAGAATGGGGGCAGGGCAGGTGGGATTCCTTGTTATTCTCATCAAAATAGAAAACAATCATATCATTTTCTGATGTCCTGTCCCCATCCTCCTGCTGCCCTGTTCCCTAAACAAAAAGGCATTTGCTGACAAACCTTTTGTAAAAAGTACCATCTCAAGGAGTTATTTACATTAAATATTTTCAGGGGAATTTTTTTTCCTAGTTTGCATTAAACATCCAATTAATGATTCAAACTAAGTGATTAGACAGATCTTTTTATTAATTTTTGAGGGATCAATTCCAATGCAACCATTTTCATCGTCATATTTCAGTGGGCCTTCTAGAGCCTCTGAGCCTTTGAAAAGTACAGCAAGACTTCGGCACCAGGTAGTGGGAGCTTCCGCAGTCTGCTGTGTGTCACTGGCCATTGTCAGTGTCTGAGCTCCGGGCAGAGTTATGCATCTGGAAGTCATCCGAAGGCCTCTTGTACCATATGACATCCTATTTCTGATGCTCTATAAACAAGAGGTAATAGGGCTTTTATTTCTCAGTGAGTAGTTACCCTAATAAAAACCACCTGGGTTATACAGAAAACCTACTGAATTGGTTTTATGAAAGAAAGTGTCAGGGGCCACCAAGCTCCTCTACAGCTCAGTGTGACTGGGCAAGGACCCACTTGGTTTGCCTGCCACTTGCTTTTACCTGTCTTTCCCATGGTTCTTTGATTTCAGCTGATTTCTACTGGCCTATTTTGCTTGTCGTTCCTTCCCTGACTTTTTCTTTGTCCAGCCCATTTTACGGGTTCATGGGGCCTCCTCCTTTCCACTGGGCCCAGAGGCTGGAGAAATGGCCAGCTTTGATGCCATGGCCACACTACCTGAGGCCCCCATGGTATGTGCTTTGCCCCCTGCTCCCAGAACAGCCCCTCTGCTGTGTGCCTCCTGCAAAAGCTGTGTTTCTAGGGAGAAAGCCGTTCTGCGCCAGGCTATAGGCCAGAAATAAGAGCGTGCAGGCCTTGGGCAACTCACTCGCTTCAGTAGCTCCGAGCCTCAGTGTCTTCACCAGTCACACGGACACTATTACAGTTTTCCAAAGAGTTCAGGGACAAAGCACAAACCAAACGCTCAAGAAAGCGGACTGGAAACCATAAACCCGTGGGAAAGGGCATGCATTGTACAAAGTGAAATAAGTCATGGGCCCTGCTCTGTGACACTACAAGATGAAGACAATATGCAAAAAATGACCTTCCTTCTTATCCATGAAAATGGCAAGAAAGAGAAACCAGGACTGAGGAGGGCCTGATACAGGCAGGCTGGGCCCCTTTGGTCACCACCACCCCCGCATTTGTTTTGAATGACCTCTCCCTGAATTATTCATACATGGGTCAAAAAACACACAGACCTTTACATGGTTGGCCTCTGCCTGCTTCTGGGAATCAAATTTTATGAAACTGGAGTTGCACTGAAAGCAGGCACTTACTTTCTAGCAGCTTCCCCCCTTCCCTGCAATGTTTTTCCAGCCTGGATTTGTCTTAGTAAGTAGGTAGAATTCTTGTTCATGATTACTAATACAAAGCCCACTAGAAACAAAGTGTCCAGGGACATTGGTTGAGTTCCTGGCTCCTGGTAATAATTCTTTCACATATCAGAAGTAGGCTTTGAATTGTGGTCAGGCTGACAGATCAGCTGACCACTCATTCTCCCTTGGATGCAGCCTGGACCCATGTGTGGGTGTGGACCGAGGGCAGCCTTTGGGTGTATGCCACAGGGCCAGTGCCAAGGACACCGACAGCCCTGCTACCACCACTGCAGGGTAACAAGGTCAGAGTTTTTTTCCTCATCCAGCCCAGCCTTCTGTTCAACTGTGTAAATGTCATCACTAAACACTGAAGCCCTAAATGGGGACTGAGGCCACCTGGGCTAGGAGTGGTAGGACCAAGCTGGAGCCCGAGTTTGTTCGGCTACAAGACAGTCGACAACATGCTTGTACATTCTGTTAGTTCATTCAGCCTGTGCTTTGTGACTTCTATAATTGTGGCAGTTTTTGTGCTTGCACACGTTGACAGTCAGTTGAGAGGACAGAGGTATCCACACTAAGAAGAAGAAGTCTGTTTTCAACAGCAGGTGAGAAGAAACCAACATCAAATTGGTTTAAACATCTAGGAAAATAACTCTACCAGAGGAAGTTCAAAAGCAGGGCACTTTGAGGATTAGACAGTGTCCTTAAGAACCAAGCTCTTTGGGTTTCTCTAATCTGTTGTCCAGTATCAGCCTGATTCCAGGGCTGGTTCTCCAGAGACTGATCAGTGACTGCCACTGATGGCTGGGTTACAGGTTTCCCTGTTCATGGGCACCAGGGAGGCGGGGCTCATCTTCCTGCACTAGCTTTTTCTTAGAAGAACCCAGCAGGCCTTCCATGCCTCTCAAGGTCCACCCTTACGCCTGCCCTTTCCTGAGCTACTTACAGGGACAGACCTGTCAGCTGGGGGCTGAGGGGAGGATGGCTGCTGAGGATCCACCCATAAAGTCCACCCTTTGGATGACATCTTTTGGAAAGAAGAGTGTAGTTTGGATTAGTATAATGCCAAGGCTGTGCAGGGCCATGGAGCAAGTTCTCTTCCTTACACAGAGAATCTAGTGGTGGTTGTATAGGAAAGGGCATCCTGTGTTGACACAACAGAATGACAACAGGCCTCATTCTCTTGATGGTCTTTCACGGGTACCGTTACAATAGAGCAGGAGTAGAAATGCAGCATTTCCACAAGAGTGAAAGAGAGGCTCATAGAAAATAAAATCCGTGTTAAGAAAGAATGAGAAAAAAAAAAAAAGTACCGTGAACAAGTTTTTTGGCCTTGTTTTTTTTTAACTGTAGGAGTGGGTTATGAAATCGATGGCATTGGGTCACACCCAGCTCCCTTCTCCCAGCTCCCACCCCCGCCCCCCAGGCACACTGAAGACAGCACAGGAGAACACAGCAGAGCATACCTATCATCCTTAAAGACTATTTTATGACATTGTGGTTTCAGTCATGTATGTGCACACACATCATATTACTGATTGCTGATGTAAAATGTATTTATACTTACAGATTACAGTCAACAATTTTTTTAAACCACTAGCCTAAAAGTGTCAGGAGCACAAAGTTGCAGTTAGACATATAATGAACCAAAAGACACATATTCAAATGTAAGGTCGTTGCCAGTTTTAGTTTTTGAATGCTTCAAAAATATTACAAGAAGGGAGAAGGTATAAAATTCATGGTAAACCTACAGAAATAGTTTTGATCAGGAAATGGATATGGTAGCAATTGAGGTACCATATACCTGTAAGTAAAGTAACATGCCTGTTATTGGTATATGTAAATTATAATAATTATCCAGCAGCTAAGAGTTGCAATTATAGAACTTTAGAATAGCAATATCTTTTATGTCAGGGGCTCCCAAAGCTTATTTTCAACAGTGACTACTTTGGTTTATTATGTAAAGATTACCCACTCAAGTGAGAACTGCCCTAAATGACCTCAAGTTCTCTTCAAAATTAGGACCTCACCTTCAAAAGTGCAATTCACATTCTCTCCAAAGGTGGACTCAGGGAAAGTAAGGAAGGATTTGGCTATATTTCTAATGTGTTCACCAACAGCTGTATCCAACAGCTGTATCCAAAAACTGGTCTTGTGGTAAAGCATAACACAATAAGCCTATATGTTCCTAAGAACTCCTTTTAAGTAACAGATATGAGAAGGAGATGAGAATTTTTTTTTAAATTTTTTTTTCAACGTTTATTTATTTTTTTTAGGACAGAGAGAGACAGAGCATGAACGGGGGAGGGGCAGAGAGAGAGGGAGACACAGAATCGGAAACAGGCTCCAGGCTCCGAGCCATCAGCCCAGAGCCCGACGCGGGGCTCAAACTCACGGACCGCGAGATCGTGACCTGGCTGAAGTCAGATGCTTAACCGACTGCGCCACCCAGGCGCCCCTTTTTTTTTTTTAATTTTTTTTTCAACGTTTATTTATTTTTTTTAGGACAGAGAGAGACAGAGCATGAACGGGAGGAGATGAGAATTTAAAAGAATTGCCATCTCCAGTAAATCTGTGGCCCTTCAAATCCAGTGGCCTGTACTTGACAACCCCTAACAATACCACACTAGAATTCATGAATGTGTAATGGAGCTGCCCTGCTGTGAGGAACATACATGAAAAAATAAATTACCTCTTGATAGCTACAGTAATTGGCTATACCCCAAAGCATGAGACTTGATTATTCCAACATGTATAATTATGGAAGTTATTACAGGCATAAAATTAGACAGCTCTTTTTAAAATACAGCTATAATACCACTCAGTGTGACCCTGAATCTTTTTTTATGGGACAAGGTGGAAAATGACCATTAGTTTTCACAGTAGCAATCTGACTAATTTCTCTTAAATCTCAACCTTTCACCTACTCAATAAACATCTTCCATTTTTACAATTATCAAGATATCACTGTCATCCTGTGAGTCCATCCCTTGCTACCTAGGACCAGAAACATCCCCTCCGGACAAAAATACGTGAAGAAGATGGCCTTTTAAACAACATTTCTTAAAAAGCTTTCCTTTTTCCAGATACGTCCCTTGACATTATTAAGGTTTCTTTGTGAAAAATCTTTAAGAGAATAATCTTTTTCCTATTTAGGGAAGCTATGGGGATAAAACTTCTAATAGAGAATACAACATAGTGTTTCTTGACAAGTTCTCTCTTTGGGGGGAAAAATCACGATAGAACGTTTGCTAAATACCATATCTCAAAATTTTAAATACATTTAACATACTGCATTAAACATCTCAAGTTTCTTGTGTTTAGTTCAGGGCTTCACACAAGAGTTTTGAGCTTTGAGGTTCAGCAGGCTTCATGAATGCCTCAGTTTACCACTTGTAACAGTGCTTCCATATTCTTCCTTCCACACTTACCCACCCTGGCAGATAGGGTGGCCTCAACTGACCTCGGAGCCAACAGACTCATGAATTGGATCTCATCTAAAGTGCCACAATCAGTTAATGGCAAGTCTGGAACATGCCAAGACATCCAGGGTACTCCGTACTCTGCCAGCACCTCTCCTCCTCAGCTGAAAGATGATTGATGGTCAGTTATCCTGGAAACTGACTCCGCTGATTGAAACTCTGATATGCAGTTGACTGATAAATATTGACTTTCCTAATACAGAGAAATGCTGATTACCTGTCATAACCAAAACATCTATGAACAAATCAAATTTGTTCAACAAACCTGGAGCCTCAAGAATACATTATGATATTTACTTGCAGGATTAATTAGCTGGAAAGAAAGGTTAGTATAATCGGGGTTGTGTTTCCTGGTACTAGATATTTTTGGTTGACTGCTGGAAGAGGAAGAGCAAGGGCTGAATGTTGTGCATATAGGAGAATGCTAAGGTACTTTGGAACCCTGTAATATTCAGGTGCTATTTTAACAGTGACACCAGACTGGGCACAGTATTAAGCACTAGAGACATGGTTATTTACTTTCAGGAGCTAACCACCTGAGAAGTCAGGTACAAAAACTCTAATTCTCTGTCCTGGAAGCATGAGAAGGATAACACTGTGGTGGAATGGATAACAGAGAATGGATTGTGCCTGAGGCAGATTAGGAAATAGTTGGGGGGGGGGGGGGGGGGGGGGAGGTGAATGGACAAAGGAGGACTTGCCTCACAGAGATGGGCGTCAGAGAGGTCCCTGGAGGCAGGGAGCAGAATGAGTAAGGTGTGTGAGAATGAGTAGGATACCATGTGGCATATTCAGGAAATGGGAGAGTGCAGAACTATACAGTGAATTATACAGGGAGGAAATCACAAAAACAGATGAAACAAGAAAGGCTGTTTGTGACCAGTTCATTCAGAGCCATTGCACCTATCCTATAGTTTCTAGATGGGGTAGAGGGGTCTTTCAGATGCTTTAAAATGGAGGGTGAAACAGCTGTGTTAGAAAGACCACTCTGGTCTTCCCACATTAGATGGAGTCTATTCTGTCAAAGATGGCCACCGTAATAGATGCCCTCCTGCGTGTTCTTACAATGGGATTTGATACTCCTCCCATCAAGGAGTGGAGTGCACATCCCTTCTCCTTGAACCTGGGCAGACCCGTGTGATGGCTCAAGGAGTAGCAGAGGAAGTGACTTCTATAAAATGCTACTTTGTTCTCTTGTGCACTCCTGGAATGCATCCACCATGCTATGAGGAAGCCCAGGACACATAGAGAGGTCACATGTCAGGGTTCACACTGCCAACCAGCATCAATCTCTAGACAGAGTAGGAAGCCTTTCAGATGACTTTAGCTCCAGCCACTTTCTGACTGCAACTATAAGAGGCCTCAGGAGAGAACCTCCTATATGAGCCCCCAGAACTGCAAGATAGTAATTTAAGAAAGTGGTTTTTAAGCCCTTGAGTTTGGATGTGACTAGTTATGCAGTGATAACCAGGAAACATGCATTTCTTGGCTCCTTTCTAAAACCTACTAGGACAGTAAATGAGTAAAAAGATGTAACCTAAAGGACAAAGAAAATGCAAGAAAAGGCAGAGAGTATCAAAATAGTCAACTCATTTTTGGAAGTCACATGCATGGATAGTGGCAGCTGACTTAGCAGAGGAGAAAACAAATACCAAAGTGCCTGCAGGGAGGGACCCCAGTGAGACATAAGGGCTGGCCCTCTGGAGAGGCTTGGGAATTTGAAGGCACAGGTGTCTGGGAAGGCTAGAGTGGGAGTAACAAGAGCATCAGCTGAAAGTCTCTGTAAGCAGTCATGAGACCCTCAAATACCCTAATACCACTGAATAGAGACAAATGACTCTGCTTCCCCACCCTGGCAGGAGACAGTAAATTTATGCTCTGGAAAAATGAGAACTACAAAAGGAACATGCCTCCACCTGCCACACACACACACACACACACACCACTGCATTCGATCTGTAGACATGGGCGCACACACACACACACACACCACTGCATTCGATCTGTAGACATGGGCGCGCGCGCACGCACACACACACACACACACACACACACACACACACACCACTGCATTCGATCTGTAGACATGGGCTTCTGTCTCCTGCCTGCCAAATTCCCTTTCCATGACAGATTAAAATGTATTCCTTCTATTGAACAAATAGAAGGAATCAAAATTCTGAGTTCAGGTGTTTTTATTGGAAGACTACCCTTGAATGATGCTTTAATCTGTAAGGGGCTGAAAAGACTCACTGTGAAGGACTTTCAGTGGCCCTGGCTCAGCTTAGATTTTTATCTGATTGGTCAAAGGTCCCAAACTAGTTCTGAGACCCAGAACCATGTTTAAAAGAGGATGCTTGGCTTGCATAGTTTAAAAACAATTTACAAATTGCCAGTATTGGAAAGTCAAGAGATTTCATTTACAAATCTGGATTTCTGGCTTCTCTCAAAAAACCCATCTTTGGCTGCATTGCAGGTGCTGATAAGGGGCCACCCCTTCAAGTCCAGTGAGCTCTCCGGGTGTCACTATGACCATTTACTGTACTAATGGAGGTTTACCTCAGCTTACTGACCTCCTTTAGAATACCTGCCAGACCCAACGCCCACTGTCCCCACTTTAGGCATCGAAGTTTTCACTTCAGCCCTAAGCAATGCAGAACCATTAAAGAACTTTATTAATAGAAGAGCACTAGAAATGGCTGTTACAGAACAGGCAGTGGAAGAAAAGGAGGGAGTAAGAGAGGGAGGCTGGGTGGGAGGGGGCAGCTGGAGACTGGTTTGGAAGGTTAAGAAACCCTGACACTGGGACAGAAATAATACCTAAACTAGAGAACAGTGGAGGAGGGGCCAAATGTGAGGACAGAACCAAAAGGATTTATGCATACCGTCTTGACAATGTACCCAGAGCCTCCCCAAGGCCAGAAACCTCATAGCAGCATCTTATCTCTCCCCAAGGTGAAGGGCAGGATCCAAAGCAAAGCACAGAAGGGAACGGCTTTTCCAAGACTTTTGGCTTTGAGTTGCATTTTCTGGCCTGTAGTGAAGAGGCTGTAGGGGTGAAATAATCTCTCTCCTTTTTCTAAGTTTATTTATTTCCGGGGGGGGGGGGGGGGGGGGGCGGGTGACGGAGAGAGAGAATCCCAAGCAGGTTCTGCACTGTCATGGTGGAGCACGATACATGACTCGCACCCATGAATTGTTGAGATCGTGACCTGAGCCAAAATCAACTCAGCTGCTTAACTGACTGAGCCACCTAGGTGCCCCTAAAATAATCTCTTCTTTAAGAAACTCAAGGAATGCCACTGTTTAGACTTAGACCCAAGTGATTAATTCTTGTGGTGGTGCTGGGCTTGTAAAGAACTCCCAAGCCTCAAGATTGAGAGTTTCTAATCAGGCAAACTTAAAAAACATTCTTCCAAGCAATCCACATTCTAAAACAGGGGACCAAGGGCAAGTGCACTTTTCTAAGATAATCTAATTTTCTGTCATGCTCCAAGATATTTGAGCCAAACACAACTTTGAAATAACACCTCTTCAAGGCCCAGGAAGCCTCAGGATAGAAACTAAAGGGGCAAAACTCCCAGTGAAAGCTGTTCTGGAGAGGCTCAGGAACTCACTTGCAGTGTCCCTGTTTTCCAGTCTCCCCAGTCCACCACAGGATCACTCACTTTTCTCTTTCTGGGAAAAAACAAAAGCCCTGTATACAGAATCTGAGACCTCTCCAAGTAGCCTTCTATTGTGACAGAGCTTGACTTTGACAGATCATGGTGGTGGGGTGAAGACAGTTTTCTTCTCAAAGTCCTCAAGGACAGAAGAGAAGAAATAAGCAGAAATAACTTATGAATAAATGTTCCACCACTTGCTCATCATGTGACTTTGGGGAAGTCATGCTCCCCTTTAAGGCCTCAGCCTCTTCAGCTATAAAAACAAGACAATACCATTCACTTCACAAAGTTATTCTGAAGATTAAACAAGATAATGTGTGAGTATAAGGAACATGCAATCTGGTATTCATTGATTACATCTGTTTAGATTCCACATTCTTAAAAAAGACCAATAAGAATTATGAGGTTTAAAAGTTTATTTTATAAACATGTCATAATTATATAAATAACAAACAGAAGTTTCATAAATTAGTACACACAGTAACAGAGAATAAGCTTTAACAGAAAAGTTGGCACAAAGATGTAAGTACTTATGAAGGTGATTATTAAGCCTTCTCAGTCTAAAATAAAAAGGAAAATCATCATTTACACTACCACAATAGCAGTATCCTTACAAGTTAAAAAAAATCTTTGCTTAATAGTAACTTGAAGGGATGAGCACTGGGTGTTGTATGGAAACCAATTTGGCAATAAACTTCATATATTGAAAAAAAATAGTAACTTGAAAAATTAAGCACATCTACAATGATTGTTTAACCAAAAGTTCGTTTTCTTTGACATTTACCATTTAAATGCAAATCTCAAATAACCCTGCTTAGCAAAAAAATGTTTACTCTGGGCTACGTACAAAACGAAACTGCACAGTATAGTTCCTGCTCTCAAGAAGCTCACGGACAAGTTATGTAATGATTGACTAAAGAACATACTAGTTAGTTAAGTGGTGTGAAAAAACAACCTGCTCAGAGGTACAGAGAGGGCAGTGTAAGGAGCCAACAGTCCCAGACCCACATCCCAGCTCAGGTAAGTCACCAAACTTTGTTTTCACTGAGTTCATCTTAAAAGCAAGATGATAACAGGGACACCTGGGTAGCTCAGTCAGTTAAGCATCTGACTTTGCCACAGGCAACGATCTCATGGTTCATGGGTTCGGGCGTGGGGCTCTGTGCTGACAGCTCAGAGCCTGGAGCCTGCTTCAGATTCTGTCTCCTTCTCTCTCTGCCCTTCCCCTGCTCGTGCTCTGCCTCTCAAAAATAAATAAGCATTAAAAAAATTTTAAACAAACAAAAAGCAAGATGACAATATGAATACTGTTTACTATATACTGTTGCTGGGAAAAGCACTGATTTAGTAAATGCCAACTTCATACAAACTCTTTACTAGGTACTGTGTTAAGGGCTGAGATAAGAGGGATAAGACACATTTTTTTTTTTAAATTTTTTTTTCAACGTTTATTTATTTTTGGGACAGAGAGAGACAGAGCATGAACAGGGGAGGGGCAGAGAGAGAGGGAGACACAGAATCGGAAACTGGCTCCAGGCTCTGAGCCATCAGCCCAGAGCCTGACGCGGGGCTCGAACTCCCGGACTGTGACATCGTGACCTGGCTGAAGTCGGACGCTTAACCGACTGCGCCACCCAGGCGCCCCGATAAGACACATTTTGATACAGGGCTTACAGTCTGGGTAGTTGCCAAGATGCTACACACACAACAGCTAGGTACTGCCAGACAGACCATCACTCCTGTCAAGACCCCTTCAGTCGTGATCAATCGGTTTTTTAAAAAGCTGCATGTCAAAAAGTGAAACAAAAAGTTTTGTCTTGTTATTTTTGCCACACATTTTTGGAACTAGATCAGTGGTTCAGGCCGGTAGGTACAGAATTCTATGTGATGCAAAAAAAAAAAAAAAAAAAAAATTCTATGTGATGCTCAGAAGTGCTGATGCCAGGCCCC
Source organism: Prionailurus bengalensis (assembly GCF_016509475.1). Taxonomy (NCBI): domain Eukaryota; kingdom Metazoa; phylum Chordata; class Mammalia; order Carnivora; family Felidae; genus Prionailurus; species Prionailurus bengalensis. The sequence goes on along the minus strand of NC_057348.1, from coordinate 54,776,006 downwards.
ACCCAAAGCTTACTGCTTCACAATCACTGAGGGCTTGGCAGTTCTGAAGTACACCCCCAGCCAAGAACCCTTGAAAGGCATATAAAACAATATAAAATCACTGTTAATGCAAATGTGGATATTTATTAATAGACAGTCAAAAAAACATAGTATAACATATAAGTAATATAGTACAACTTGAATATTTTTTGTGATTATAAGCCACTTAAAACACTAAAAGGCGTTCTAGTGAAAACACAATGGAGCAAAAAAAAAATGGCACTACGGTAGCACTGACCTCAGCTTGCAGAGGCCTGTTACCTGCATATATTGTTTGCAATCTGCACAGAGCATGAACAGGGGAGGGGCAGAGAAAGAGGGAGACACAGGCTGTGAGATCATGACCTGAGCTGAAGTCGGATGCTTAACCGACTGAGCCACCCAGGCGCCCCTAAACAACTAGCTTTTAAGTGAACATTTACTGAATGCTATTACCAACAGGCCAAACTGATGCAGCATGGTTTTATAGCATAAGCCTTAAGGTCAAAGGACTAGGTGAGAGTCCTAGCTTCCCTTATTGCACCCGTAACATCTGGCAGGTTGCTTACCTTACCTGGGCCTCAGTTCCTTCACCTCAGTAAAATAACTGTGCTTGTTCACAGTACTGCTGGGTATTAAGTGAAGAAAATTAGAAAATTATAGGCCATTATAGAAACAGTAATGATTGTTTAGTATTTACCTCAAAACTAGTGCAACTGTAATATGCTTGCAAAAACAAAAAACCCCAAAACTCACTGATGTGTGAATTTTTACACAGTATCTAAAAGCATTATTCAACATTAAAAAATCAATTTTTGCAAGTACACAATTATAAGAGCAGTTCATGTTTATAAGGATTTACCATCAAAACAGCATGTTACCATACCCACATCACTTGACCCGCCTCTCCTGTAAAATCTTCCTGCCAGAGGACTGGCAGTTCCTGAGTTCCTGAGGCCCCTTCCAGTTTCAGGGTCTGTGTGATTCACCAAGACATTACAAACTTAACTCCCTTCCCCACTTCTTTTTGAGTTGAGAACATGGGAGAAGAAAAAAATAAGTGCATTTAAAGCATTTCTTATAAAACAGAAATTACGGACAAAATACTCAAAAGTTGGGGTCAGCCTGATCAAAGCGCAAATGTTTAAGAAAAAAGGTTAATCCTTCCATCTTGGGATCAGTACCTATTCGGAACAAACAAGAAAAGTGAAAAAAAGAAAAATCAATTACCAGAGGATCTTCCTCCTACAAAGCATGATAATCAAGGAGAGTCTAGCCAAAAAATTTCAGGGCATCTAGGATACCTTCTCAAGCAAGTCAAAAACCACAACTTAAAAAGAGAGAAACATCTAAAGAAAACCCACAACCCTAAGTTCCCAAGGTCAAGAGAAGCACTTTTCTTTATATATTTAAGCAATTTCGCAAAGCGTTGTTTTATATACACTTACGTATCACTGTTTACTAGTTCCAAATCACGGGAAGACAGGAAAAGACTTAACAAGCTTTGGGTCACATGTTCGCTAAAAGACCATTAGTAACAGGTTTTGGATGATTTCAATACCTAATACTGCCAGAAGCTGGCGACCTTTAAAACCTAAATAAAAACCATCAGTAACGTGTAGGGCACAAACAATCCAATACCCACCAATAAACCAGCCACTTTTAACCTACAGGCTCTCTGCTGTGACTGCTTCTTCAATCAACAAACACAGAAACTTCAGCTCGGCGGGAGGCCAGGATGGAGAATGTCACAGGGAGAAAACTGTCCCCACCTAGCCTCGCGAAGCTCTCGGTCCCCCAGGAGGGGAGGGCCTGCACCCGAATAACGGTGCCCGGCACTCCTAGGTTTTAACAAGCCCAACCGGCCCTTTGCCCTGGAAACAGAAGCGGCCGCGCCATTTAAATTTCGTCTGGCGGCTACGCCGGCCGAGTCCGGGGCGGCGGCCCCAGGCCGACCGCCCTGACCCCAGCGCCCGCCCGCCGCCGGGCCCGCGGGCCACCGAGGGGCCGGATGGACCAGCGCCGGCCGCGGCGTTCCGGTGCGCGCGCGCGTCTCAGCCAATCGCGTGCTCGCCCGCCCCCCGCGGCCGCGGCGAGGCTGGCGCTGGGAAGAGGAAGAAGAACATTCGCCCTCCTCCTACCAGCGCGCGGGCGGCGGCGGCGGCGGCACCGGGGTCACGAACTCTGACCTTTCACTGACAAAAACAATAACAAACCCCCCCTTCCCCGCGACCCCGGCGGCGCCCCCGGGCCCGCCCCCGCCGCCCCCGCTCCCACCTCGGCGTCTCTTCTCTCGCCTGCTGCCCCGCGAGCCCGCGGCCCCCGGGCTCCCGCCATCCGCCAACGCCGGGAGCCCGGCCTCCCCGCGCCCTGCCCTCCGCGTCGGGGGCCGTCCGCCGCAGACACGGGACCTGCTTCGAGGCCGCTTTGGCGCCAAATCCTGAGGTAAAATTGAAAAGGGGCCGGAGCGGGCTCGGGCCAGCGGCAGAGGGGGCGGGCCTGGCGCGCGGACATGGAGCCGCCGCGACGGCGGCTGAACCCGACCCTTTTACCTTTGCCACGGGGCGCGGCGGCGGCGGCGCCGGACGCTTTGCATAGTGGGCCGGGCCGCTCCCCTCCCCTCCCCGCCCGCGGCCGGGCGAAGCGAGCGGGCTCCCCCTGACCGGCCCGGCCGGCGCGAGGGTGGGGGCGGAGGGGGAATGGCCGCGGCCCCGCCTCACAGCTGGCCCTCCGCCAGCGCCGCCATTTTGTTCTCGATGGAGATGGCTCCGGCTGGGCCGGGCTCCCCTCCTCCTCCCTTTCATCCTCCTCCTCCCTGCAGTCCCTCCTTCCCTAGTTCCCCGGCTCCTCGCCCCTCCGCTTCCCGCCCGCCGTTGGAGACCGCCGCGGCCCAACCGCCGTTTTTTCTGAAGGGAGGGTGGAGGAAAAGGAGGGAGGCGGGTGCGGGGCGCGACTTCATGAGCGATGGTTGGCCCGACCAACTGGTGCCCAGATAGGAGGGATGGGTCCTGTGGCCCCGCCCCCCGAGCTCTGCTGATTGGCTAGGACGGGAGGGGCGGTCCCCGCGGGGCGCGGGAGCCCTGGCGGGGCGGGAGCAGAGGCCGCGACGCGGCGTGAGGCTGGGGCGGTGGGGGCGGGGCCGGGGGCGGGGCGCGCGGGGGCGCGGCCTAGGTTAAGAGTCTGGGGCGCGCGGGGACGCGGCGAAGGGTTTGGCGCACGTTCCCTAGCCGTGGAATGCGTCCAGAATGAGTACCGTAGAACAATAGTAATAAAGGTGATGAAGTATCTAGAATCCACGGCGCTGGCTTGCGGGAAAGGCTCTTCGGAACCTGTACATCCTTCAGGGCTCCTTCCCGTGTTTTCGGCATGGCTGCGGTTGAATCCCTTCTGAGGCTCAATTTCCTGGACTGTAAAATGGGGAGAATGGTGGTTTTTGCCAGGCTATACCTCCCTTCTCAAGATCGGTTGAGGGTCTCTGCTCAGAAAATGGAGTCCAGACTACTTTGTGAACGGCAAAGTAATGTAAAAATGGTGTTCCTGTTGAAAGTAGGATGTAGAGCCATTGGGAAATGAAAAGCTTAAGGGCATTGAGGGCTTGACAGAACAGAGGTAAATCTGAGGTAATTCTAATTCGTGAATTAAATACTTATTTGCCTAGTTTGGTTCACTGGAGGATACATCCAGAGAACCAGCTAGACAAAGCTCTTGCCTTGCTAGAATTGGGGAGTGGGGTGAGTGGACGTTAAAGAGATGATTAAAGAGTGGTCAATTTCATGAAAGAAATGAAATTAAACTGAGTGATGATTTAAGGTCTGATGAGACTAATTTAAGTTAGATTAGATTAGGAAAGGTCTTTTATGAGGTGGTGATGTTTGAGCAGAGGAACCCAAGGGAGAAATAGTGTTCTAGAGAGAGTGAACAGCAAGCGTAAAGGCCCGGGAGGGCAAGTGTCCCTGGTGTGATGGCCAGTTGTGGCTGGAGAGTGGTTCGAACTAGTTCATTGTCCTTCCCATTATCCCACTGACCTCCAGGCTAAAGTCTGTGAACTATAACAAAGGTAATGTAGATAAATCTTCAATTTAACAGGGCCTGGGTGGCTCGGTTAAGCGTCCGACTGTTGGTTTCGGCTGGGGTCATGATCCCGCGGTTTGTGGGTTCTAGCCCCGCATTGGGCGCCCGGCTCACAGTGTGGAGCCTGCTTCGGATTCTCTACCTCCCGCCCCCCCCCCCCCCCACTCTGTCTCAAAAAAAAAAAATTTTTTTTTTTTTAAAGAGACAAAATACAGCCATCAAATGAATTACTAATGAATACGTGACTGGGGTGTGGGGGGAAGGCTTCAAAATCACTTCTAGATTCAAATCTTTTGTTAGTGTCTCATACCCATCTTCAGTTCATAAAGTATTTGCCACGTGCCACTAATACCTCAGGCACTAGGTGACCAAGACGCTGATCTGGGTCAATTATGTGAATGTGTTTCTATACATGTGAGTTCTGTTCTCTCCTCTGCGTGTATATATGCACACACCTATACACACACACACACAAAATGTTTTAAACGGAAGCTAAATACTGTTGTAGTTAACTGTCAACATTTACCAGCTGTCCGGCTTTGGATAACTTCCTTAACTTTTTGAGCCTCAGTGTTTTCATCTGGACAGCAATAGAGCCTTCTTTTTAGAATTGAGGATTAAATGAGTTAATCTAAATAAAGAACTTAGAAAATTGCCTAGCACATAGTAAATACTGATAATTGGAGTTGTCATTATGAAGCACTAGCTGTTGGGTAAAGACCTTAGACTAGTTAAGTGATATAAACAGTGAAATTTTTATGCAGTGTGGTATAGGGGCAAAACACTGGGTTAGAATTAGTTTCGGCTCTTTTCCTTCTGGCTGTCACCTGGCATCCAGACCAAAAGTTTATTTAGAAAACAAAGTAGAGGAACTAAATAGTACTAATGAAAGTATGGGGTGCTTTACAATTTACAAATCTCTTACAGGCTTTACATTGTTCAAGCCCCACTAGAACCCATGTTATGGTACACCGTTTTCCTGCTTCCTATTTTAAGAACTTTCTAAGACTTATTTCTTATCTCTGTATCCCTAGCTCCCTGTGCACTAAACACGGTGGCCTGCTTTCAACTTCCTTAACGGTGTGGCTTACCTTTACCCCAGGTCGTTTCACGTGCTCTTCCCTTCACTTCAGACTTTCACATGCCTGCCCTTTCCTCCACATACCCCCATCCTCCAGTCCCCTGCAGATCTCAGCTCAAGCATCACTTCCTCAGGGAAGCCCTCTCTGTTGCCCACTATTTGTCTAGATCAGATTCTATTACTTTACACTGTGTTCTTTTTCCTTGTATCTCACTTTTTAATTACACACTGTTATGATTGATTGATGTCTGTTCCCCTTACCATACTGTAAACTTTGTGACAACAGGAATAATTTTACTCACCTTTGTATTCCCAGCACTTAGCAGAGTATCTGGTACTATTTGTTGAGTGAATGAATTGTTGATAACTTTTGATATCACAGATAACTAAGTTGCTGCTCTTAAATGGTGCCTTTTTATATGGGCTTGCTTGGCAATTCAGATAGCAGTGCCAGCAATAAAATGCCTGTTGTGGTATTTGGATGAATTTAGGAATTGGTCCCTCACAGATACGGCACTGCCTAGAGATGTAAATATGGGTAAAATAACCCAGATTAATCCCTTTTTACCCACTTAGGTGTTGATTTGTGTTTATCTTTTTAAAACAAGAAGTAGATAATTTAATAGTTGTAAGTTAAATCTCATGAACATTAATGAGCTCATATGAAACTCATTAATAAGTAAATAGCCCAAATATAATGTCATTTCTCTATCACAGGGGATCAGAGAACAGGAAAGAAGACTTTAGTGGGTTTGCAGGGAGTTGAGAGTTGAAGTCTCTGTGGCCATTAATTTTAAATATTTATCTTTCCAAAGAGAAATTGATTCATGCAATGGAATTACTAAAAATCACCCTTTAATTGCTTTACCAAGGTTAAAAGCAGATTTTTATGCAGTATGTGTCAAGCTTCTACTGAAAGGTCTGGTTAATAGAACATTTTGTTTATATAATACAGATTTTTAAAATAAAATGTTACAGTAGTTTGAAAACAACAGTAACATTTTTATTTAATACTTTGTTTATTTTTGGATGTTTCTTTTCTAACCTGTTCAAGGATTTTTTTGGTATCACTTGTTCAGTTCAGCACTCTTGATTCCTTGAACTAATTACTCAGGGTGAGCAAAAAACTGATAAGTTTCCTTATTATTTTATATCATTAAATTATTTATTTCCTCAATAGTTGTATTGATGGTGATCTTGAAATTTTGTTTGAACATGACTTTATAGAAAAAAGAAAAACCCTGTGTTAATAACTTAACTTATTGGGTTTGAGAATTGTCTCCAAGGAGTCAAGAGACAGTGTAGCACCTGTCTCTGGAACCTTGAGTGGGTAGCCTCTTAGAGGCTTATACATTCCTCGCTTGAAATATGGGGAGGGAGGAGCCAACACTGAGATTGGGGTCAGGAGTAGGGAGGGGCCAGTTACTATCTAAATGACTTATAGAACGAGGCAGGTGGGCCTTTGTAGAGCAGCCCTCTTTCAAACCATAGCATTGAACCACTGGCCTCATGTATCTAGCTGCCTGAGTGTGACATATTGAGGGTTTTCGTTTGGGATTTTATCTTTGAGTTCTCTTACCTATGTGTCAAATTCTTCTTTCGTCCCAAAGCACCTCACAAAGCAGATATTGGTCAGTCCCCTTCAATCAATGCCACTTAGGGAAATCGGTGAAGGAATCCATATTAGAGTTTATCAAGCCCAATCTCACACCTTGATGCAAAACTCCCCAGCCAGAGTTAGTTCATCCCTTTTTACTTCGTTGCTGGTTATGAGGAGCTTAAATAATGTTGACTTTTCCCCTCCCTGTATGAATACCATCTCTAACCTGATAGACACATTCATGCTATCACTCATTGTAAAAAATGTGTTCTTTATTTGTTATAGTTTGACCTGCCTTCAACATAACATGCCTAGAGGCCAAGATTCATTTTGTAATTCCCTCCCATCCTGCCATTCCTTCTCCACGTCCCTTGTCACAGTGCTGCCACCTGCTTCCCATGCTCTCTTCAGTGCCCTGAGTGCTAGAGATTTTTAAGCAGCAGGAGCTCTGTTGCCAAAAGGCAGGCCTGCCTGGGACCAGCTCAGCTAGTATAGGTACAATGATGAGGGAGAGTGTATGCATACAGAGGGTGAAAGCCCAGATCGAGGCACTGGCATGGGGGCATTGTTAGGGGGACAATATGAACAGATTCATGTCCCTGGCATCTGGGAGTCTTAGAGTAGAAGGGTGGGAGGGGAGTTGTTTAAGATGTGAAAGGAATAGAGTAGCTCAGACACTCAACTGCCCTTTCTGATTTTAAGTGCTACACTCCAGGTAGTTAGTCTATAATGATGAAAGCAAACCTCAGGGACAAAGTGTGATTTTTAGGGACAATAAAAATTACTTCCTCCACTATAATAAGAAGCCTTCATGAGAAGTCTTTATAGGTAAAACCTTTCATTTCTTAATTATCGACAGTAACCAAAGATTCTAATTCCTGGAAATGTTAATGTTGTAGAGAGATTTCATTCCAAGTGTTAAAAAAGATAGCTTTCTCTTCTGTTTGGACTAGTAGTCAGAGGTATGAGAGGGTTGAAAATGAAAAATCGCCTCAAACTTGAAGCCTTCATGGTTTTACTGGCTGCCCACACATGCAGCCTCAAGAAACTCCAATAACTGCCTGCCTCTAGGTGGCTGAGAAAGATACACAACAGAGATTGGATGGCTTTTGGGAAGTTACACAATGCCAGCAGGCTTCATGGTACATTTGCCCAGTAGTATTTATTGAACAGTGAATCTGATTATTATTTGCAAAACATTTCAGAAATGCCATTTGTACTATCTTCGTTCTTTTTCTCTCCCCCGTCTCCATTGCTTCTGCAGTAATGCATCTTTTTACTAGGTTGGTTAAGTGAATGGCTTGGAATTACTCTTTTTTTTTCCTTTTTTTTTTTTTTTTTTAACATTTATTCATTTTTGAGAGTGAGAGAGACAGAGCATGAGTCGGGGAGAGGGAGACACAGAATCTGAAGCAGGCTCCAGGCTCTGAGCTGTCAGCACAGGGCCCGACGCGGGGCTTGAACTCACAGACTATGAGACCATGACCTGAGCTGAAGCCAGACACTTAACCAACTGAGCCACCCAGGCACCGCAATAGCCTGGAATTATTTAAAAAATCACCTTTCACCATGGTTAAAAGCACATATTCTAAAGTATGTCAGCCCCTGGCTGAGAAGACTGGCAATTAGAATATATTTGTTGACTTATTCGATACAATACAGATTTTTAAAACTTTAAATTTATAATACATGTTTCTTTTCTGAGGAGGGAAAAGAGTCAATTTTTAAAAATAAGTATCAGGTTACTAATTGGGTGGGACTAGATCAGAAATTTCTTTGAGCAATACTGAACATAAATTACATATTTTGGAATTAGTGGTTGTGTAAATGAGTTATTAAGTGGTCTAGCTTATGTTCCCTTAGATAATAAACTAGTCTTCTGTCACTTTTTAAAATTCCTTTCTCTCGACTTCTGTTTTCTGGGAAACTATTTTGAAGGGCACTGTGGTATAGAGAGAATGTTGTGATTTTAGAGACAGACAGGCCTGAGTTAGAATCCTAGGTCTGTCTCTTACTAACCAGATGACTTGAAACAAGTTGATTAAAATTCTGAGTCTTTTTTTGTCAGTATTGGTGGAACTCATACTTAGAAGGTGTGTTAAAGATTAAATGATGCCTACTTTGATTAAGACAGAGTGGATGCTCAGGAAATCTATCCTGCTTTCCTTCCATTCATCCATCCATCCATATTTCATGCTAATAGACATGAAGAGAGTCTGTGTCACTCTTACACTTGGGCCCTTGGTAAGGGAGGCAATCACCCATTAGGGTACATGTTTTTTAGGGGAAGTCTCCATATAGAAGATTGTAGTGCTGCTCCCATAGAATAGGAACTGCATGTAGGTTAGAGTCACTACTCTTCGCCACTATTCATTCACTCCTCTCCTCATCTCCCCAGGCCCATCACACACACACTATTGCTGCCCCTTTGTTATAGTCCAGACCTGTAATATGGAAGAAATAGGTTTCCTGTGGAGGGTGGGAAATCATCTGACCCCAAAGCTAAATAATCTTTGAGTCTAAATAATGTCAGGGTTTCTGATAAAAAGATGTATATCTGAACCCGAGACATCTCTGTGAGCATCTTTTCTGTTGATGAACATTTATATTATGCTCAATTTGCCACTTGATTTCTATTTCCTGATTGTAAGGCTTGATCTAGGATTTCAGGTCTTCAGATATGTATTTCTTCTTTTTTAGTTCTCAGGCAATCCAGATTCTTCAATTTTTATTTTCCCATGAGTATAAAAAGACTTCTGACAATCACAGAATAATAAACTTAAACTGAGTACCTTGTACCTATCAAGAAGTTCTAGGGGCACCTGGGTTGCTCAGTTGGTTAAGCGTCTGACTCTTGATTTCTGCTCAGGTCATGATCTCATGGTTCATGAGTTCTAGGCCCATATCAGACTCTGCGCTGACAGCATGGAGCCTGCTTGGGATTCTCTCTCTTTCTGTTCCTCCTCCACGTGTGTGTGCACACTCTTGCTCTCTCTCTTTCTCAAAATAAATAAACTTAAAAAAAAAGTTCCATACCCAGAAGTATTTTGCAAATAGTTATTAGCTTGTTTTTAAATATTTGTGAGATTTATCCTAATTCAAGCCTTTCATTTTGCCCAGTTGTATAATTTAACAGAATAAATTACAAATGCTATGTGAGCATATTTTATTTGTGTGTGTATACATTACATATTTATACACATTTCATGTGGATCTTATGTCAAAATGAAAGACCTGTTCCTAGTTATATATTGCATTATACAATTTGAATTTTTGCTTTCAAATTTCTTTGAGAAAGTAGAAGCGTCACCGTCTCCTTATAGCAATGGTAGCCACCATGTATTGCATGTTTACTGTATGCCAGCCTCAGTGTTAGGCTCTTGACATACATGTGTAAGATCTAATCTTCGATCCTTCCAATAACCTCATGCAGTATGGTATCAGATCAGCTTAGTGTCAGAGCCTCAAAAACCTGATATATTTGCTTCAGTGGGAAAATACCAAGACTAGATATTTTGAATGTTATATAATTATGGGCCATGCAGTACATAAATATGGATGATATAAATCAGTTGATTGTAATGGGGAAAGCAACTCACTCATTCCCGTCAGTGAGGACAATTTCCTTGTCCCAGGACTTGTTTATTGTTATTTGAGACACTCCTAAGGCTTCCCCTGTGGGGAGCATAGCTGGTCTATCCTGGTGACTGGCTGACTTGGGGATTCAGGTGTTCCCAGTCAGAGACCAGCTTTCACTACTCTGGGGTCTGTAGCCCTGCTTGACTAAAGAAATCCTGGTTGCAAAATTTGGTCAGCTGTACACATTTTGTGAGCCTAGAATAGTTGATTCAAAGTCACTGTTGTGTTCTTTGCTTTTTTATTGTTAAAAGTTATATTGATCTACTTGTATTTGAAAGGATTTATGTTGTAAAACCTAACATCACATAAGACCAACCAATAATAGTTTTACTTCATCATTCTGGGGTCTGTATCAATTTTTATATATTGTGCCCTGTTGTCATTTATGTGCTATACAAGAAAAACTCTGTAGTTCAAGTTAAGTTTAAGAGGCTCTACCTTCATCCCTGGCCTTCTGCCACCACTTTCTAACTTCCCTTCCATGTACAGCCTCTCCTTTTCCATCATCTCTCCACACTGTTGCTCAAAGGTTTTTCGGGGGTTTTTTTGTTTGTTTTTGTTCTTTCGAAAATCCAGATGTGATCACGTCATTTCTCTGACAAACCTCTGGTTGTTATCTGTTGTCTGCAGTGTCAGCCTTTCGCCTCCCCTGCTCTCCAGCAGTTTCCCACCAGATTGCCTGCTGTTCCTTGAATATGCCATTCTCCTTCATACCTGCCAGTTTGTATGAGCCGTCCCTTCTGCTTAGAACTCTCCCCCTGTCACCCCATTCTTTTCTTACTAAATTTCCATTCTTCACTCAAGACCCAGTTTAACTAGCTCCTTCTCCTTTAAAACTGTCATTGGCTCCCATAGGCAGAGGGAGATGCTTTTTCCTTTGGACATTCATTGTAGCATTTAAATTGCAGAGCTATTACAGTTTCCTGCTTAAGTTCTTCAGGGGCAAGGACTGCTCCTCCTCCTCCTCTTCCTCTTTTTCTTCTTATTCTTCTTATTATTAATCTTCAGCAATTAGTCCATTGCCACTTCAGAGCAGTTGCTTTCAAAGGTTGATGGTCTTGCATTTGATTAATTTAAAACCAACATAGAAAAATTTACTGTAGCAGCTTTTTTTTTTTTTTTTACTAGAGATACTTGCTCTTATAACTCTTTTGGCAACTAATCAGATTCTTTTTTCAGAAGCATTATTGTGCATGTGGGCAATCTTCAAGGTTTAGGGACTTGAGTGGGTTGGGCTCCACCCTTTTTAGACCTCAGGTTCCTGTACAAAGAGCTACTTTAGTGTTTTGTCTGCAGTGGTTATTGCAGTGCCTGGAGTATAGTAACCACTCAATAAGTGTTACTTACTATGAGTATTACCATGTTTACTGTGCGCTCCACCAGCCAAGAAGGTTGTTGATACTTTGTCTGATTTGTGGTATCAAAACAATAAATTGTTCTTTTTTTTTTCCAGATCAAATGCAAATTTATATTGTGCTAGTGAGTATGGTTTTTCAAACTACATGTAGACCCAACTGACTGTTTTCCTGGAGCTTCTCATTCTAGGGAGACACCCCTAATTGATGATCCTTGCCCAGTACCCTTTCCAAAACTCTCTACCCTTCCTTCTCACTGTGATCTTTCTGTCTCTAGGACTGCCTATGGCTGAGGTAGCAGAGAGAAAGCTCTCAGGTGAGAGTCTTACCCTGATATTATCTGGGGTACACCTGATTTAATGTTTTCTCTCACTGCTTGACATTGCCTGAGGATTTTGTTTTACTTCTTAACATTGTGATATCCTGGAGAAAGAAGCCTCTGTATCTTACTTATATGTGAGGATAGGCTATGGTTTGTTACAACATATTTTCAAAAATGATGAAATGGAAAATATTTTTCTGAAATAACCTTTTCACTTACCTGTTCTTAGTGAATTTAAATCTTTATTGAAAGCCCTTGCGGGGCGCCTGGGTGGCTCAGTCAGTTAAGCGGCCGACTTCGGCTCAGGTCATGATCTTGCAGTCCATGAGTTCGAGCCCCGCGTCGGCTCTGTGCTGACAGCTCAGAGCCTGGAGCCTGTTTCAGATTCTGTGTCTCCCTCTCTCTGACCCTCCCCCGTTCATGCTCTGTCTCTCTCTGTCTCAAAAATAAATAAACGTTAAAAAAAAATTTTTTTTTTTAAAGAAAGCCCTTGCTTTTCATAGTTTCTCTTTCATTTTCTCTCTCCCACTCTTTGTCTCTGCTTGTTTTTCCAGAAGGTGCACTTTCGTCCTTGTTCATTTTTAAGCAGCTTGGAAAGCTGCTGTTTGATGATGCCTGACATTGTTTTGGAGGAAGAAAACCAACAGTGAGATCAAGAATTGTAAGAATTCCAAATGTGTAAAGAAAGGTTGCTGCTCTGGTTTTGAGTGCTTGAGATGATCTAGGAAGTTGATGTGTGGGAGAAGACGGCAAGGTCGGGGACACTTGCCCTAACAGAGAGCAAGACTTCTCAGAAAGCTGCAGTAATAAGATAATGGTAGTGGCATGTGGAGAAAGATAGTAGAACAGTAGTGGAACAGAACGGAGAACTTAGAATTATAGCCACATGTATAGGGTAGCCTGAGATATGGCAGAGGTGGCATTACAGATTAGTAGGGAAAAAGAATGTTCAAAACTGGTGCTGGAAAATTGACTATCCGCACAGGAAGAAAATTAATTGGATCCTTCTCACCAAGCTCAAGAGTCCATTTCACGTAGATTGAGGACTTATATGTGAGGGACAGAGACAAAACTCCTAAACATTTATAAGAAATACATAAAGTTATACTTATGACCCTAGGGTAGGACAGGATTTTCATAAATAAAACATAAAAGTACAACCTGTAAAATAAATATTGATAAATTCAACCTTATTAAATTTAGGAACTTCCATTCGTCAAAAGACAGCATAAAGAAAGTAAACAGACATGCCACAGGGTAGGAGATGTTTAGTTTAATATTTAAAATATCCAGAATATTTACTTTTTCTAGGCTAAACAGGTTAACTACTACTTCTCTATGACCTAATATCTATAATCACTGGTCATTAGCAGTATCTTGGGACAGCTCCCTCTCCCCCAGCCTTATCTGAGACTAATTGGTCCTGCAAATTTAATGTTAAAGTTGAGTCATTACAGAAAGTTTTCTGAGTTACAAAGTCTCCATCAGGCAGTCATCTATAAAATTCACTTCAGCTCAAAACTTAAAGGATCAAGCTACCTCTTTTAGGGAAACCCAATAGAAAGTTACACCTTTCTAGTATTTTTTATTTCTATACTACTCAATAATATTTCCCTAACAATATTTCTATAATATTCAAATTCATATATTTCTTGTATCAAACTGCATCAATAACAGCAACAGAAATTCTAACAATCCTAAAAGTGATTAAATTAATAGTTACATCTGCATGTTTGGATTTTATTAATATAAAATACCTATTGGTTATTTATCCATTTGATTCCTTAGAGAGTTCTTATTTACTGTTTTGAGAAGAAAGATTAGAACTCTAGACTTTTCACATGCAATAATTGTGGGGTTTTGTTTGTTTTTGTTTTTGTTTTTGAGAAGGAGAGAGAGCCCGCAAGCAGGGCAGGGGCAAAGAGAGAGGAGGGGGACAGAGGATCTAAAGCAGGCTCTAGGATCTACACTGACAGGAAACAGCCCGATGAAGGGCTCAACTTAGGAACCTGAGATCATGACCTGAGCAGAAGTCAAAAGCTTAAACCTCTTGAGCCACCCAGGTGCCCCAATAATTGTGTTTTTAATAATAGTCAGTAGATTTTCTGGTACCCGTGAAGTGATGCATTTTTCTTCCTTTCCTGTTAGTTGGAACCAAACAATAACTGGGAAAAAAGACCAGAGTGTTCTTCTGAATCACTGACACTGGTGACCTGGTATCATTGTAGCAGGTGGTACAGTATGTGCTCTCACAGGATTTTGACTCTTTGGAGGCAGGGGCCAGTTCTTTTATGTTTGTCAGTCACAGTTTCATGCCTCCATTTCTTTCTCATTGCCATTTTGGCAATAAAATAATCTGAAAGAGAATTAATGATAATAGATGTGGATATTTAATAGTAGATAGAATACTATGGAAAGTTGCCAGAGAGTAAAAAAGTTTCAAAGAGATCAGTGCTTGAAATACTTTAGTTAAGAACTACTGGAAAGTGTTTTATAAAATTGCATTGTCCAGTTTATGACTGAGGGAGGGCCAAGCAAATGGACTGTGTATGCATTTGTGTATATAACACACTTCGTGTGGTTCTATATAGTTTTTATATGTATTGGTGGAAATAAATTATATAAAAATTACACAAGAGCTTTTTCTCTCCTATTCACCATGAGACCTGTGCATTCAATAATAAAGTCTTTCTGATTTGTCCAGGAATTAGATCCAAAGTGGATCTCTTTATCCTGAATTCTTGTGGAAGACTTATTGGAATGGGGTTTAGGGACTATTTAGGGGAGCTGTGTCTTTAGACCTAAAGACACCAGGCGGGGGGAGGGGTGGGGGCTGTTTCATTAATAGTGCTTTGCATTCGATTGATCCTGACCCAGGAGACCAGCACACTTTTTGGTCTGTAGATGCTTTTCCTCAATTTTTACAAATGAGGGCACTATTTTTTCTATTAATAAAAAGCTGAAATATCTCGTTTTCTAAATTAATGAGGACTTTAAAACATAAATTGATGTATTTATGGGTACCATGTTCTTAGCCCACTTTAGTAATGTAGTCTCCTTACTTCTTTGCTAGTGCTGGTGTTTGCCTTTCAACCTGTGAGGTGTGTTAGCACCTGGACAGGGTTTTGCTCCTCACATTGCCGCTGGTAACAGAAGTATAGTTGAGGATAGCAATCTAGTGCTCTGTATCTAAGGTTGATCTCACACCTTTCTCAGATAGCCACCTTCTTTTTCAGCATAATATGACTGGGAGCTATCCAGAAAGGTGTGATTCCCACCTCCCTGAGAGGTGAACCAAGCTGTTACAACCCAAGGGTCTTGATAATTCCAGGGGAAGTCTTGTTTCCAAATTGAAATGTTTCTGCTAATTGATTTTGGTACCTGTAATTGAAGAAGCTGGTGCAGCATATCCAGATATGCTTAGCCTAGTAACTGTGTCTTCTAAAGAGGGTAGAATCTGCACAAGACACTACCAAAGATGAGTTTTGATTTCTGATATTTTTCAAGTAGCCTGGTTTCTCCCCACCTGATAGAAGTTGCTGCATCTTTCCAAACAGGTTCTCTAATGATCTTGCTTCACCATGGCTACAAATATGGAGGGGCTGGTTCAGCACAGAGTGGGGACCCAGCAGGTGGCTGAGGTGAGTGACGGGCTAGCACAATAGCTGGCACCCTTGCTTTTGAAAGGAAAAGTACATCCGTGTCCTCTGTTGTTTGAAAACAGTCCCAATGAAGTCAGCATGAAGTCCAAATCCAAAGCAGGATGCTGCCATGGAAGAAAAAAAAAGACGACAAGAACATTTACTCCTAACATTTCTTTACATGAGGAGGGTGGCCTAGCTGCATACAATAAGGTGACTTTTAAAAAGTTTACCTTAAGGGGCTCCTGGGTGACTCAGTTAAGTGTCCATCTCTTGATTGTGGCTTAGATCATGATCTCGCGGTTTGTGAATTCAAGCCCTGTGTCAGGCTCTGCACTGTCAGTGCAGAGCCTGCTTGGGATTCTCTCTCTCTGCCCTTCCCCTGCTTGTGCTGTCTCTCTCTTTCTCTCTCAAAATAAATGAATACACTTAAAAAAAAAAAAAAAAAGCTTACCTTAAACCAGAAACAAAAAGAATCTAGTAGTTAATCAAACTTGTGATTATAGTTTTAACTCCAAGCCTCTGTCTTAGTTTCTTGCATACTTGATACTTTGTTAATACTGTGATATGGTAGAAAGCTCAGTTCAGTGCAATTTGCAGTCATTATTGACCAACTACCATGTGCTAGGGATTTGGGGAAGTACTGAGAAATCTGGAGGTAAATGAGCCATTGGTCCTCCTATAGCGGTCTCAGAGCCTAGTGAAGTAATTGAAAATCAGGGTGAGAAGTGTAACTCCATGTGAGGAAGGTGATCCTGGAGGGGGTGTTGAATAACATGTAAACATTTATCAGACCCAAAGAAGTGGGATGAAGAACTCTGCAGCTGATACTGGGGAGGGCATCCTAAGTCAGAAACCTGTATCACGTCAGGACAGTGACATGAAATAGCTGGTATGTTCGGGCAACTTGAGGTGTAAAGGAGAAAAGTTGGGCCAAATCTTTTCACTCTGGACCAGGCCTACGCAAGGGCTTTAGTCCATGCAACAACCATTTAAAGTTGGTATGATCATTATTCCCATTTCATAGGTGAGGAAACCAAGGCTCAACGACAGAAGCGATTGGCCAAGGCTACACTGATCTAGTTCTATTTCACTTCTTCCAGAGTTCCTTCAGTAAATCATGCATCATACTGTAACCAGGAACTATTAGAAGGATTCAGATTTGTACTTTTGAACCAATATTCATATCTCTAAGGCAAAAATACAAATTTACCAAAAAATGAGCATTTAAAGAAAGAATTTAAAAAGATAAAAAGTAAGTACACACATTCCAGTTTAAACCAATAAAAATGGTGAGCAGATTTTCTAAATTTTGGATCAACCATTAACTTTAAGGGCCATATTCCCCCAGTAAATAATGATTAATATTCACTAAAGATGAAAGCAGATAGATTTCATAAATTTTTTAATATTATATTTTTGAAAGGGTTATTAGAGCTGTGGAAGTATTAGGTTTAAAATGCCTGTGTTTATTTGTTGCTTTAGTTTATAGTAGGAATAATTAGCCTGGAAATCATTATGTTGGTTTTCAAATAGTTAGGGTTATTTTGCATTTGATACAGTTTCCAGCTGTTTTGGAGACTGATGTATGGATTACTAGGAGAATCATTAATTCTTTAGGGGAAGAGATTAGTATAGGAATTTACAGTAGTAATCTATAGTAACCAATAGTGTATGTGATCAGAAACTTTGCTAGCTAAAATTTTCTGTCAGATACCTTATTTCCTTAAGGAAATGGAATTTCATATATTAGTGCAACTACTATTTCCCATGGCAAAAAATGTGCATTTTTAGGACACTTCCAAAATAATAGAAGGCATTCTTCCTTTGGAGCACAAAAGCAATCTTATTTAAAATATTCCCTAGATTTCTTTGCAGTTAGTTTAGTGGATAAGTATGTGTATTGTGTTCTTTGAAATTTTGAGCTTAATAACTTAAACTAGATATAATAACTATCTATAATATTAGATGTTCTAAAACAGTAAGAGAGCCTACAGTTCCATCATTTCAGTACTAAGTAGTAATTGAGTGGGAGTGAAGTATCTAAATTGAGTTATTAACAGTCATTTTTGGATAGTTGTTTATACGATCAGTAGACAATGAGGGAGCACACCCCTTCTCTGCCTGTGGGCCAGAGAGGGCACACAGGTGAGTAAATAAGTGGGGGTTGTCTATTTACAAGGGCCCTGTGTCATGGGGGTCAGGCATGAGACAGGCCATGCTAGAGGAGTGCATAGGAAAGGACAGGCTTTCCATAGTAGAAAAGAGGATCTACAGGGACCAGACAGACTGGGATTTAAATTCAGGCCTTTCCATTTGCTCTCTGGGTGACTGCCTTGTTCCTCAGTTTCCTCAAATAGAAAATGGGAATAATAATAACCTGTCTATCTCATGGGATTGTTGTGAGAAGTCATTGAAATAAAAACGTATAAAGAGCTTTAGTAGGTGCCATGCTTTTGCTCCGTAAATGCAATACAGCAACACTGTCGGTCATGTAAATGATTATGTCAAGTCCGTAGATCACCTTTTTCTCTATAGACCAGATAAGTCACAAATACCAAGGTTAACTACGAAAGTTGGAGAATACAAAGTAACAACTTAATGGCTTATAATGTTCTCAAATTTACTCAGTTATTCAGAGAGACAATTTAATATAGTGGTCAAGACTGTAGACTCTAGAGTCAGATGGCTAGATTTGAATCCTGACCCTGCCACATGCAGACTGTGTGACTTCTCTGTCTTTTGGAATTGTCTATGAAGAATTAGTTTTAATTCTTTTTTAAATGTCTGGTAGAACTCAGCAATGAAGCCATCTGGACTTGGGCTTTTCTTTGCAGGTAGTTTTTTGGTTACTAGTTCAGTCTTTTTCACTTATTATAGGTCTATTCATACTGTCTGTTTCTACTCAAGTCCATTTCAATAGTTTGTCTTTTTGAGAATTTGTTCATTTCATCTAAGTTATCTAATATGTTGGCATACAATTGTTTACAGTATTCCTTTATAATCATTTTTATTCTGTAAGTTCAGTAGCAATTCCTCTTCATTTCTGATTGTAGTAATTTTAATCTTTTTCTTGGTCAGTCTAGCTAAATATTCATTTGTTGATCTTTTCAAAGAATCACCTTTTGGTTTTATTGATTTTTCTCAATTGTTTATGTATTCTCTGTTTCACTAATTTCCACTCTAAGTAAAACCCTAAAGAGATAACATTTTGCATCCACTAGAATGGATAAGTCAGATAACAAGTGTTGGTGAGGATATGGAATAATTGGAAACCTCCTATATTGCTGGTGGGAATGTAAAATGGTGTAGCCATTTTGGAAACAGTCTGGCAGTTCCTCAAAAAGTTAAACACACTTACCATATAACTCAGCAATTCCATTCCTAGGTATATAGTTGAACCCCTTGAGCAGGGGTTGGGGTGCCAACCACCATACAACTAAAAATCTGTTTATAACTTTGACTCCCCAGAATTTAAACTATAGCCTACTGTTGGCCAGAAGCCTTACCAACAACATGAAAAATTGATTAATATATTTTTTTTTAATTTTTTTTAACGTTTATTTATTTTTGAGACAGACAGAGCATGAACGGGGGAGGGGCAGAGAGAGAGGGAGACAGAATTGGAAGCAGGCTCCAGGCTCTGAGCCATCGGCCCAGAGCCCGACGTGGGGCTCGAACTCACGGACCGCGAGATCGTGACCTGAGCTGAAGTCGGACGCTCAACCGACTGAGCCACCCGGGCGCCCCGATTAATATTTTTTTTATGTTGTATGCGTTATATACTATATTCTTACAGTAGTAGCTAGCTTTTTCTTTTTCTCAGTATTTCTAGGCTATGCATTTCATGTGCAAGTTTTTGTGGGTTTTTTTCAAGTTTATTTTTTAAGAGAGAGAGAGGGTGTGAGCAGGGAAGGGGCAGAGAGGGAGGAGAGAGAGAGAATCCCAAGCAGGTTATGCACTATCAGTGCAAAGCCTGAGGCAGGGCTTGAACTCCTGAACTGTGAGGTCATGACCTGAGCCAAGATCAAGAGTCAGATGCTTAACCAACTGAGTGAGCCACCCAGGTGCCTCATGTATGAGTTTTTTAAAACTGTCACAAATCTATAAAAAAATTTCCCAAAGAATTTAATGGGAAAAAAAATCTGTGCATCAGTGAACCATGTAGTTCAAACCTGTGTTGTTCAAGGGTCAAGTATATACCCAAAAGAAACAAAAACGTATGTCCACACAAAAACTTGTACACAAGCATCTATAGCAGCATTATTAAAAATAGCCAAAAGGTAGAAACAGCCAATGTCCATCAACTGACAAATGGTTAACAAAATGTGGTATATACATATAGTAGAATATTAGTCAACCATAAAAAGGAATGAGACACTGACATATGCTAACAACATGAGTGACCCTTGACATTATACTAAGTGAAGAAGCCAGTCACAAAAGACCACATATTGCATTATTCCATTAATATGTCCAGAAACGGGAAGTCTACAGAGATGGAAAGTAGACTTGTGGTTGGTTAGGGCTGCGTTATGGGGGTGATACCTAAAGAGGTTTCTTTCTGAGGTAATAAAATATTCTAAAATTGACTGTGGTGATAGTTGCATATATCTGCGAATATACGAAAAACCGCTTAATTGTATACTTCACCTGTGTAGATTATTTGGTAGGTGAATTATATCTCAGTAAAACTGTTTTTTAAAAAACAGTACATAAGCAACCAGATGCCACTGCCAAAATTAGGAAGTATTTTGCAAGATAAAACCAAAGGGCACCTACCTGGGTGGCTCAGTCAGTTAAGCATCTGACATCGCCTCAGGTCATGATCTCAGGACTCAAGACTTCGAGCTCCACATTGGCCTCTGTGCTGACAGCCCAGAGCCTGGAACCTGCTTCAGATTCTGTGTCCCCCTCTCTTTCTGCCCTTCCCCTTCTCATGCTCTGTCTCTCTCTCTCTCTCTTCCTCTCAAAAATAAATAAATGCTAAAAAAAAAAACCTAAAGGAATTTGTGATTGTTTTCACTTATTAATTAGAATTACATACTTTCCAAAATACTAAAGCATGATTTACATGTATAGTAAACTATGTTTTAAAAAAATTGTATATATAGTTTGATTCCAGTTTGTAAAGTATTTATACTAAATGTTTATAGCTATATGGCATGTACTATGTAATACCATGTGCCAGGTATTATGGTCAGTTTATCATTTCATTTAATATTTCCATTAACACTACCAGGAAAGTATTATTTTCCCCAATTTAAATAAGAGGAAACTGGGGCACCTGGGTGGCGCAGTCGGTTAAGCGTCCGACTTCAGCCAAGTCACCATCTCTCGGTCCGTGAGTTTGAGCCCCGCGTCAGGCTCTGGGCTGATGGCTCAGAGCCTGGAGCCTGTTTACGATTCTGTGTCTCCCTCTCTCTCTGCCCCTCCCCCGTTCATGCTCTGTCTCTCTCTGTCCCAAAAATAAACAAACGTTGGGGGGGGGGGGAAATTAAATAAATAAATAAATAAATAAGAGGAAACTGAGAAATAGATGGATTTCTTTGTCAGGTTTCAAACTCATATGTGAGTGACATCAGAATCCAGGCCTTTAATCACTATCCATTAAGTTCATTTTTTAAAATACCTTAAATGTTGGGGCACCTGGGTGGCTCAGTCGGTTGAGTGACTGACTTCAGTTCAGGTCATGATCTTGCAGTTTGTGAGTTCGAGCCCCACATCGGGCTCTGTGCTGATGGCTCAGAGCCTGGAGCCTGCCTTGGATTTTGTGTCTCCCTCTCTCTGCCCCTTCCCTGCTCATGCTCTGTCTCTCTCTGTCTCTCAAAAACGAATAAACGTTAAAAAAAAATTTTTTTTTAATACCTTATATGTTAATAGTATTTTTAGTTTTCTAGGTTATGGAAAATTGTCTTTATACCCCCATTTTCCAAGTTTTAATTGTAATGCTCTTATTTAAACAATTCAACAAAATTTATGATTTTTTTTTCCCATGGTCAGTGTCAGAAGCATGGCAAAATTCAACCTTCTGCAAAATCTGTGTGCTGTGGAGTTGACTATGAAACTTGATAAAGAACAGTGTGGTTAATTTTTTAAAAAAGGGATAGTTAACAGTTGAGAATTCTAACTATAGCAGTGGAAGATTGAATCATATCTAATAGTAGCATTAGTTTTGCTTTTCATATATGAAATGAATTTTTTTTAAAGATTTCCCTCTATAGCTGGAAATATAAAACACACAGACTCAGTGTTTCTTCATATTGCCTAAATGAAAGAAAGACAGTTTTAAACTCTATGTTTTGAGTCAGAGAAATTTAGGAGTTAACTTGTTGAAGCACTTTGAGTTACTTACTGGTAGAAAGAGACCATTCATGCACCCAAACTGTAAGTTGAGTGTATGTTTACACAGCGGAAGTGAGGTGGCTTCACAGATCTTGGCAAGGCCTTTTCCTGGGCCCTGGGCTGTCTAAGGGCCTCTCAATCATCAGATGCTCTTCGAATAGGAAGGTCCTGTCACCACTGAGAAAATAGCTAAAATCTTATGATCCCATTACTCTTTTTATCATCAGGGCTTGCATCACCATTGGAGAAAACAGCACATCCGTGCAAGGGGATGTTTAAAAACATAGGGCTCTCCCAGTTCTTGAACAAAGCTCTCTGTATTGGCAGAGCTACATACTCAAGTGGGAAAAAGCAAAGTCATTGCTCAGGTTTCAGGTTTCCAGTGTCCTGAAAAGACCAACTCATTACATTAAATTCTGTTATTCTGCCCTCTTAAAAACTGGACAGTTAAGTTTTAATTTTCTTGTCAAAGTGTAGTACATATACATAGATTTAAAAGTTGACCAGTACTGTGTTTGGTTTGAAATAGGAAACCGCAAGCTCCTGAACCACCCCTACCCCCTCCTTATCCCCAAGTCTCCCTCTCTAAATTCATTTTTTTCTGTTATTTAACTCCTTATTTCTAAAAATATCCTTACCCTGGTTTTTTTTTTTGTTTTTTGTTTTTTTGTTTTTTGTTTTTTAACTCAGTATTAGACATCGTCCTTTTTTGGGGAAGGAGGGTTTTTTGTTTTTTGGGTTTTTTTGTAGTAAAATATGAAATTTACCATTATAACCATTTTTAAGTGTCCAGTTCTGTGACACTAAATTCACATTCACATTATTCTGCAGCTATCACCATCATCCATCTCCAGAACTTTTTCGTCTTCCCAAACTGAAGCTATACCCCTTAAACACTAACTGCCATTCCCTCCTCCCCTCTCCCCCAGCAACCACCATATTCTCTATGAATTTGACTACTCTAGGTACCTCATATAAGTGGAATCATAATATCTGTAAGTTTTAATAGGCTTATTTCATTTAGCATAATCTCCTCAAGGCTCATCCATGTTGTGGTATGTATCAGAATTTTCTTCCTTTTGGGGGGTGACTGACTGAATCAGTAGAGCATGCAACTCTTAATCTTAGGGTTGTGAGTTCAAGCCCCACCTTGGGTGTGGAGCTTACTTTAAAAAAAAAAAAAAAAAGAATTATCTTCCTTTTTTTGTTGTTTGTTTGATTTTTTGAGAGCTTGAAATGCACCCTACCAGGGGAGGGGCAGAGAGAGAATCTTAAGCAGCCTCCATACACAGGGCAGATCTCATCATGGGGCTCAATCTCACAGCCATTAGATCATGACCTGAGCTGAAATCAAGGGTCAGACATTTAACCAACTGAGCCACCTCAGCGTCCCTGTTTTCACTCTCTTGATAGTGTCCTTTGATGCAAAAAGGTTTTTAGTTTTGACAAAGTTCAGTTTATCCATTTTTTTCTTTTGTTACCTGTGCTTTTAGTGTCATATCCATGAAATAATTGCCAAATCCAATGTCATGCTTTTCTCCTATATTTTCTTCTAAGAGTTTTATAGTTTTGGCTCTTATGTTTAGGTTTGTAACCCATTTGTCTATGGAATAACAAAAGGGGCCAACTTCATTCTTTTGCATGTGGATATTCAGTTTTCTTGGCACCGTTTGTTGAAAAAACTGTCCTTGCCCCATTGAGTGGTCTTAGCATCCGGCATCCTTTTTGAAAATCATTTGACATATATGCATGGATTTATTTCTGGGCTTTTTTTTTTTTTTTTTTTACCATCTTAACCATTTTTAAATATACACAGTAATGTTAAGTTTATTCACATTGTTGTGCAGTGGATCTCCACAGCTTTTTTGTTTTGTAAAACTAAAGCTCTGTATCCACTAAGCAGCAACTCCCCTTCTTCCCCCTCTTCCCAGCCCCTGGCAGCCACCATTCTATGAATTTGACTACTTTTTCTATTTTGTGTAAATGGAATTTTATAGAACTTGTCTTTTTGTGTCTGGCTTAGTTTTAGCATAATATCTTCAAGGTTCTGAGCTCTCTGTTCTGTTCCACTGGTCTGTATGTTTGTTTTTATCCCACTACCACACAGATTTGATTACTGTAGCTTTGTAGTAACTTTTGAAATTAGGAAGTGTGAAACATTGAACATTGTTCTAATTTTTCAAGATTGGTTTAGCTATTTGGGTCCCTTGACATTCCATATAAAAGTTACAGTGTATTTTTCCATTTCTATAAAAAACATTGTTGGGATTTGAATCCCTAGGGATTACATTGAATCTAGATGGCTTTGGGTAATATTGGCATCTTAAAAATTTGAAATCTTCCAATACATAAACATAGTATGTCTCCCATTTATTTATGTATTTAATTTCTTTCAGCTCTGTTCTGTAGTTTTCAGGAAGTCTTTTACTTCCTTTGGGTAAGTTTATTTTTAAGCATTTTGTTATTTTTGAAATTGTTTTCTTAATTTCCTTTTATCATTGTTCTTAGTGTATAGAAATGCAACTGATTATTATGTGTTCTTTTTGTATCCTGCAACTTTGATGAATTGTTCATTAGTTATGAGAGTTTGTGAGAGAGAGAAAGGGATATTCAGTTTTCTCTGTGTGTGTGTGTGTGTGTGTGTGTGTGTGTGTGTGTGTGTGTAATCTTGTATTTATCTTTCTAGCCGAACTGCTCTGGCCAGAATTTCCGATACAGTGTTTAGTAGAAGTGGCAAAAGAGGGCATCCTTATCTTCCTGATCTTAGAGGAAAAGTTTTCAGTGTTTCGTCATAGAATAGGATACTAGTTGTGGGTTTTTTCATATATGACCTTTATTATGTTAAGATAGTTGGTTTTTTTTTTTTTTAATGTTTATTCCTTCATTTTGAGAGAGAGAGAGAGAGAGAGAGAGAGAGAGCGAGAGTGCATGAGCAGGGAAGGGGCAGAGAGAAGGAAAGAGAATCCCAAGCAGGCTCCTCATTGTCAGTGCAGAGCCTGGTGCAGAGCTCGATCTCAAGAACCATGAGATCATGACCTGAGCCGGAATTAAGAGTTGGGGATGTTTAACCAACTGAGCAACCCAGGTGCCCCAAGTTAGTTTCTTTCTATTCCTGCTTTGCTAAATGTTTTTATCATGGAGTGTTGAGTTTTGGGAAATAATTTTTCTCTATTAATTGAAATGATCTTGGGTTTTTTTTTCCCCCTTTCATTCTGTTAATGTGGTGTATTTAACTGATTAATTTTTATGTGTCAAACTATCCTTGCATTCCAGGAATAAATCCCATTTGGTCATGGTATATAATATTTTTAACAAGCTGCTGATATCAATTTGCTAGTATTTTGTTGAGGAATTTTGCACTGATATTCATAAGGGATACTGGGCTGTAGTAATGTGTGTCTGACTCAGATGTCAGGCAATGCTAACCTCATAGAATAAATTGGGGAGTGTTCCTTCCTCTTCATTTTTTTTGGAAGAATTTGAGAAGAATTGTCGTTAATTCTCCTTTAAATGTTTGCTAGAATTCACCTGGACTGGTCCAGGGCCTTTTTTTTTTTGAGAGAGGTATTGATTAATGTTTCATTCTTATTATAGATCTATTCAGATTTTCTCTTCTTCATGAGTCATTGTTGATAGGGTTGTATGGCTCTAGAAATTTGCCCATTTCATTCGGGTTGCCCAGTTTGTTGGCATGCACTTATTCATAGTACTCACTTAGAATCCATTTTATTTCTGCAAAATCAGTAGCAATGTTTCCAGCTTTCATTTCTGGTATTAGATATTTTTGACTTACCATTATGGATGAAGAAATTTTAGTTTTCATTTGGCACCTCACATTCCCATCTTTCTTCCCCCCTTAATCTTCTCATTAAATTGTATTCTCTTTGCATTAATTAATGTTCTATTACCCAATTAGGACACTGGTACACATACTTTTCTTAGTATCTCCAATAAATTCTAAAACCCTGTTTTCTGTACAGTTACATCAGAGGAATTTTCAGTTCCTTTTTTTTTTTTTTCATGAAAACATTCCTTGTAAAGCCCTCTGACCTCTTGCTGTAGTCCTTACTGATTGCTTTTTGAACCTGCTACACAGCTGTTGTCCTTGACTTCTCTCTTATTTTGGATTGTTTCCTTTAATTCATGTTTTTTCCTTTAAAAAAAAGGGGGGGGGAGGAAAAATTCTCCAATAGCTTCCTAGGGTGCATCAGAGATGAATTCTTTTTACATCTTACACGATTGACTCTTGAATAACATGGATTTGAACTGCTCAGTTCTACTTATCTGTGCATTTTTTTTTTTTTTTTTTTTTTTAGTAAACACAGTACTGTAAATGTATTTTCTCTTCCTTGTGATTTTTTTTTTTTTTACTTTTAAAATTTTTATTTTATTTTATTTTAAGATTTTAAGTAATCTCTACACCCAGTGTGGGGATCAAACTCATAACCCTGAGTTTAAAAGTAACATGCTCTTTGAACTGAGCCAGCCGGATGCCCCCTGCCTTATGATTTTGTTGTTGTTGTTGCACATATAGCATACAAAGTATGTACTAATCAACTGTTTATGTTATCAGGGTGGTTTTGGGTCAGCTGTTGTAGGCTTTTAGTAGTTAAGTTTCAGGGAAGTCAAAATTATATGTGGATTTCCAACTGCGTAGGGAGTTGACACCCCTAACTCCTACACTGTTCAAGGGCCAACTGTATATCTAAACATGTCTTTATTTACCCCCACATGCTTGATGGATAGTTTGACTAGGAATAGAAATCAGAGTTTTTAGAAAGTAATTTTACCTCAGATTTTGAGGCATCACTTTATTGTCTTCCAGCTTTCAGTGTTGGTTTTAAGAAGGCTATATGTATTTTTGATCCTTACTGGTGACCTTCTTCTATTTCCCCCTCCTTTTCTCTCTCACTATTTCTTTCTTTTTCATTCTCTCTTGATTTTACACTCCCCTCCACCCATTAAGATTTTTTTCATCCCTGTCATTCTGAAATTTCACATTACCTCTTAATGTACTTATTCTTTCATATGTTATAGTGGTACTCGGAAAGTCCTTTCAGTCTAGGAAATTATTTTATACCAGTTCTCTTTTGTTCTTTGTTATTTTTTTTTTAATGTTTATTTATTTTTGAGAGAGAGAGTGAGAGAGAGAATGAGCAGGGGAGGGGCTGAGAGAGAGGGAGACACAGAACCCGAAGCAGGCTCCAGGCTCTGAGCTGTCAGCACAAAGCCCGACATGGGGCTCGAACTCACAGACAGCAAGATCACGAGCTGAGCCGAAGTCGGATGCTCAACCAACTGAGCCACCCAGGCGCCCCATCCTTTGTTATTTTTCTAGTCTCTTTCCAGAACTAATTAATTGGAATTTGGATCTCTTAAACTAACCTTTTCATTTACTCATCTTTTCTCCTATTTCCAACTCTGTCTACTTTGTCTGTTTTCAGGGATATTTCCTGATTTAGATCTGTCTTCACAGGGGCACCTGGGTGGCTCAGTCGGTTAAGTGTCCGACTTCAGCTCAGGTCATGATCTCACAGTTTGTGGGTTTGAGTCCCACGTCGGGGTCTATGCTGAGAGCTCAGAGCCTGGAGCCTGCTTCGGATTCTGTGTCTCCCTCTCTCTCAGCTGTTCCCCCACTCATGCTCTGTCTCTCCGAAATGGATAAATGGTAAAAAAAAAATTTTTTAGATCTGTCTTCAGCCCTTACCAGTTGCTTGAGCATATCATTTAATCTTGCTATGCCAGTTTTTCCACTTGTCAGATGGGGTTAATGTTTATACTTTAGAGGATTACTGGGAGAATTAAAATGTGTTAATGCATATAAAGCATGGCCCAGAGCAAGTAGTACAGTTGTGGCAAATAGTAAATACCCCAGCTCCTGCTGCTGTTGTGTTGTTTCTTCAACTCTTTTTTTCATTTTTGCTGCCTTATTTTTACTTTTAGGAACTTCTCCCCTCTTTTATAGCAACTTGTTCTTTCATAATTGAAATTATGGTGTTTTTTTTGAGGATCAGTACTCAGACATTTCAATTTGTACACAGTTCTTAAGATCTGAATCTTGGTACTGAATATCTAAAGAGCCAGGTAGTTGTGATTATTTTTTAAGCTTAAAATTTGAAGGTAAATTTTCCTTAAAAGAATATCAATTGCCAGTATCTTCAAATGTTGATGTTATTACATCATAAGACCCACTCCATACATTTTCAGTCTTTCACAGCACCGTAATAAAGTTACTAGGAAAACTGGACCAGCACTACTCAAAGATGTTTCATAGTGCAAGCAGTTCTGACAGGAAGAGAGCCAAGATCAAGGAGTATTCTATAGAAAACAATTCTACTAAAAACAACATGGGAAGAGAGTTAAAATGGCCAAGGCATAGTAGGGGCAGCTAGGTGGCTTAGTCGGTTAAACGTCCAACTCCAGCTCAGGTCATGATCTCACAGTCTGAGTTTGAGTCCCAGGTTGGGACTCTGTGCTGACAGCCCAGAGCCTGGAGCCTGCTTCAGATTCTGTTTTCCCTCTCTCTGCCTCTCCCCCATTTGCACTCTGTCTCTCTCTCAAAAATAAATAAACATTAAAAAAAAATTTTTTTTTTTAATGATCAAGGCATAGTAAATGTGCAAGTGTGACTCCAAATTGCCATCTAATGTGCTTTGTATAAAGGATATAAAAACTACCATCTGTGGAATGTTAAGCAGACACTTAAAATAATCAAAGCATTGTACATTTAATATCTCACTGTTTTCTGGTTGTACCAAGAAATAAGCAAGCAAATGATTTTACCTTAAAGTCATTTACGCTTTAAAAATGGGATGAGGTGGGGGATTCCTTTCCTAAAGACATTTCCAGAGCTATTAAAAACACTTACATTTACAAAATAGTTGATAAAAATATTCCTCTGGATTGTATAAGAAGGGAGACAGGGACCCCTGATAAGACTGGTTATTTGATATTAATCAGACTTGGCCTCTTTCTCTCCTGCTTCATCAGAGGCCAGACTTTCTTCATTCTTAGTTTCTCTGTTTAGTAGAAAACTGTCTTTAGTTTCTTGGTTAACCATTTTCCCTTTTCCTCACCCTTTCCCTTTGTGCACTTTGTTGTGTGAAGATTTATGCATTCCTGCCCTTTCAGCTTCATTTCCACTGCAGGTTTAGCTGACAGTCTCCTGGATCTCCTGGGCTCCCCTGACTCCAGCCCTTCAGCAGAGCTGGCCTTCTTTTGGGATTGGTGCCAGGGCCTGGGTGAGCCAGACAGAGCCTTTGCAATGCTGCACCGCCAGAGCGGCAGTGGGAGAACTGGATGGAACTGTATGGCAACTTTATATTGTCTCATGGATGCAGTAGCTTGTCCTATTTCTGTGAGGGCTTTAATTGCAGGGTTTTTTTTTTTGGTTTTGTTTTTGGAGGGTTTTTTGCTCTTTTTATTTTCCTTTGCTTCTTACATTTGCTGTTTTATTCAAGTTCCTTTTTCTTTTAGTTCCTCTCATATGGAAGCTTTCTTCAAATGGTTAGTGAACCTTATTTTTGGTTCACATTTAAGAATGAATCACTTACAACTAAAAGCAAAAACAAAAGTGAGTATGAGTAAGGCTTGTCAACTAGTTTGGTTTGACTTTACTTTGGAGTGATTAGATAGACACCCACACATTTTGTTTGGAGGGGACCCCAGATGTCACTATTGGTAGGTTTCTTTTCTGAAGCCATTCACTTTTCTTGTCAAGAATTCTTTAGTTTTCTGTCTGAGGGGTATATGCCTTGTTGCCAATACTTTTGTTTTTGTTGTTTTAAAGCTATCACACAAGAAAAGGGAGTTGGAAGATTACCTTTCAATACTTTCACTTATTAATCTACCTCTTTGAAAATGGAAGACAGGACTCCTTCCTTTGCCTTGAAGATATTTTTTTCTTTTTTTTTTTAATTTTTAATGTTTTTATTTATCTTTGAGACAGAGAGACAGAGCATGAGCAGGGGAGGGGCAGAGATAGAGGGAGACACAGAATCTGAAGCAGGCTCCAGGCTCCGAGCTGTCAGTGCAGAGCCCGACGCGGGGTTTGAACTCATGGAGTGTGAGATCACGACCTGAGCTGACGTCGGACTCACAGCCAACTGAGCCACCCAGGTGCCCCGTGAAGATATTTTTGATGTCTCTGGGGCTAGGACCTCTTTGTTTCAACTTATCCACAAACTACACTTCCTTTTTTTTTTTTTTTTTTTTTTTTTGTAGTGAGTGAGGAGGTGGTTTGTTATGGTGGTGAGTTCCTGGCTGCACCACAGATAGTCAACTAGTCCCCTGATTTTCAGCCTGTTTCTCAGCCCAGCTTTTTGTGGGACCTAGGCTGCTAGTACTGAGCTTTTCCAGGGTTCTAGGGTGGGAATTAGTTTGTGTGTAGCCCTTTTGTAGGCCCTGAAATTCAGCTTTGTTCATTCTGTGTTGGTTTCTTTTCTTTCCTTTCCTTTTTCTTTTTTTTAAAGCTGGGCAAAGTTATAAAGATTTAATTGTATCCATATTTAAGTAGACGTTACATAGTGAAGAGTGTAAAGATACACCCTATCACATAAACTGAGAGGAAAAAAAGTTTTTTAAGGTTCTAGCAAATCAGTAGTTTAACATTAGGGATACATAGGAAATCTAATGTTATGGTGAGGACTAATTTAGGCAGCTGTTTTGTTCCATGAAGGGATGTAGAACCACCCAGAGCAATTTTTTAAGAATCCACAAATAGAGACTTCCTTGTGGCTATTCTAGTTTTTAAATATTGGTTTAAAAACTATAGCACCCCAATCACCCAAAAGTCTAGAGCTCAGACAGACCACCAGTTTATAGCCTCTGCCCTGCAGCGTTCTTCTAACACCAGTGGAATTCCAAAAGTGATCAAACTAGGATTAAAACATTCAGCAACTACCTTTTTCCTGCCCCAATACAAAGCCCTAGGAACTAAGTCAGTACCTTTTAAGTAGCTAGTAGCATTTCACTGTCCATAATATAAATTTGTTTCACTGATACAGTTACTAATCAGAACCATCTTTTAGTCCATTTCTACTAAAGTTCCAGAATGAACTTGGAATATTTCTATATTCTGTTTTACGTGCTGTTGCATTTCATCCCAAATATTCCATATTCAGTCTAAACAAGACTGGTATTGGGCAATAGCAAATCTATTGAGGCAGATATTTTAGTTTTAGATCACAGGTCTGGAAGGGAAAGAAAAGCTCTCGGACTTCACTCCGTATTGGTTTTCCTCATGATTACTTATCACTCACGAAGAAAAACAATTTTACTGCTTCCAAGTGAAAAAGACTAAAAGTATACTTCTTCCTCTTTTTCATGTGGGACAACAAAGTCAAGTTTGCATTTTTTTAAATAAACATAAATTACTAACAAGGTTCTGAGGTGGGAATTAGTTTGTTTCTAGCCCTTCTGTTGGCCTTGAAATTAATCAAATTTTCGAAATCAAATTAATCAAAAATTAAAATCTCAAAGTTTAAAACCAAGAAACAGGAGTGCTTGGGTGGCTCAGTCAGTTAAGTATCAGACTCTTGATTTTGGCTCAGGTCATGATGTCGCGCGGTTCATGAATTTGAGCCCTGCATTGGGCTCTGCACTGACAGTGGGCAGCCTGCTTGAGATTCTCTCTCTCTTTCTCTCTCTGCCCCTCCCCTGCTTGTGCACTCTTTCTCTTTCAGAAATAAATAAACATTTAAAAAAGTTAAAAAATAAAACCAGGAAAGAAGCTAAATCCACACACCTATTTCGACCAAACAAACTAATACTGGAATATTTCCCAAATAAAAAAGTAAGCACAATTATTACATCCCATGTTTCAGAAAAGAGGCATTAAGGATCCATATCCTAGGTTTATTTACAAATAGAACGAGTATGTTGAATTCAGGAGTTCGATCTGTTTTTCAAAGAGATTGCACCTCTTAATTAAAACGCTTCTTTTCACATCTATGTAATGGATTAATTAAAGCATATCTATTTCTTAAGCAGTTGGTGTCTTACTATTAAAAAAAAAAAAAGGTGCAGGGTCACCTGGGTGGTTCAGTCAGTTAAGCGTTTGATTCTCGGTTTCAGCTCAGGTCATGATCTCATGTTTTCCTGAATTCGAGCCCCATGTCAGGCTCTGTGCTGATGGTGCAGAGTCTGCTTGGGATTCTCTCTCTCTCCCCCTCTATTTCTGCCCTTCTCCTGTTCACACTGTCTCTGTCTCTTTCAAAATAAATAAACTTAAACAAAATTTTTTTTAAAGGTGCAGCAGTGGGGCACCTGGGTGGCTCAGTCAGTTAAGCATCTGACTTCGGCTCAGGTCATGATCTCACAGCTCATAAGTTCGAGCCCTGTGTCAGGCTCTATGCTGACAGCTCAGAACTTGGAGTCTGCTTCCGATTCTGTGTCCCTCTCTCACTCTGCCCCTCCCTGGCTCATGCTCTGTCTCTCTGTCTCTCTCTGTCTCTCTCCTTCTCTCTGTCTCTCTCTCTCTCTCTCTCAAGAATAAATAAATGTTAAAAAAAAATAATAAAAAGGTGCAGCAAATCCAGATCCAAAGTACAAAATCATCATAGTTAGCAACTGCCACTGGTTTTCCACCGAAAATAGCAAGTTCTTTTCCTGAGTCCCCCTCATAGTGGTTCCTATGGACCACAGAGGTCATGAACCTCTGAATGCTCTGTCTCTGCATAGCGCTGTTGGAAGTTCTGTGAAAGGCACAGAAAGACAGAAGAAATGGCAGCACCACACCAAGTTCACCTCTCACTGAGTTGGTTTCCATTCCATCTTCTGTTTTCTGTCTTGTTTGTTTCTGTCTTGTTTGTTAGTATTTGTGATCCACTGCCCTCTTCTGCCCTCTTCTTGACTATCCTTTTTGTCCTTGTGGGTCTGTACATTTTTTTATCCTTTATTCATACTTAGATTTGGTAAAGGAATAGAGATGATAAATGCATGTGAAATGTATTTGCTGTATTTAATTGGAAGTCAAGAAAAGTACTTGGAATTGAAATTCTTCATTGATGGACTTATAGGTGCTCCAAAAATACTCGTTCATTTATCCATTCAACAAGTAGTTAAGGGGTGCTTACAGTGTGCTGTGTACTAGGCATTGTTCTGATTTTCAAGATGAACATTCTGCTCACGTGAAGTTTCTATTCTGTTGGGAAGGAAACAAACATCTAAACAAGTAAAATGTCAAGAGAGCGATAAGTGCTATAAAGAAAAGGGAAGAGATAGAAAGTGACAATATCTAAGCACATTCAGGGAAGACTCTTAGAAGGTTAGAAGGTGACATTTAAATGGAGACCTGAATGAAGTAAGAATGATCCTGGTGAGTATCTGGGTGTGGGGTATATTCCAGGCAGGGAAGAGGGGGAGCATGCTTTATACAAGTGACACTCAAACTTGCTTAAGTGAAAAAAGATTTGTTGGAAGGATATTCACAGAACTGAATCTCAGGATGTACGATCGGGCTGTATGGAACCGGAAAGCTGTCCAGTAACATCTCTTTCAAACTCCTTCTGGGGACACATGATCACTCCTCTTTGCTTTGTTCTGAGAGTCAAATTTATATCCTCTCTCCAAGGACTAGCTTTTTCTGCTTCTGTGTTCTCCAATAATTTGGGCTTATATGTGGCATCAAATCAAGCTGTTACCCTATATGATCTTATAACTTTACTTCATATCACTCTCTTACTTCTATAAACATGACAGATCTTTCGGGGCGCCTGGGTGGCGCAGTCGGTTAAGTGTCTGACTTCAGCCAGGTCACGATCTCGCGGTCCGTGAGTTCAAGCCCCGCGTCAGGCTCTGGGCTGATGGCTCAGAGCCTGGAGCCTGTTTCCGATTCTGTGTCTCCCTCTCTCTCTGCCCCTCCCCCGTTCATGCTCTGTCTCTCTCTGTCCCAAAAATAAATAAACGTTGAAAAAAAAAAAAATTTAAACATGACAGATCTTTCCATTTACTTGTTTCCTTTATTTTTTTCGTAAAGATATAATATTTTTTTATTTGCTTCCTAATACATACTTTATGTTCTGTGATGCTGTTTACAAGTATGTTAAACTTTTTTTTTTTTTTAATTTTTTTTAACGTTTATTTATTTTTGAGACAGAGAGAGACAGAGCATGAACGGGGGAGGGGCAGAGAGAGAGGGAGACACAGAACCGGAAGCAGGCTCCAGGCTCTGAGCCATTAGCCCAGAGCCCGACGCGGGGCTCGAACTCACGGACCGTGAGATCATGACCTGAGCTGAAGTCGGACGCTTAACCGACTGAGCCACCCAGGCGCCCCAAACTTTTTATTTTCCAACTTTGCTGGTGTATAGAAATGCAAGTTTATAATTTTTTTAATTGAGCAGCCTTTCTCTTATTCTCATAATTTCGCTATATGTTCATTTGGATTTTTTTTTCTTTCTAATCCTTATGTTTTGTCTTGCCTTACAATCCTAGCTAGATCTCCAGTACAATGTTGAATAGAAGGAACAGGTGGCATTGCCTTGTTCCTCATCTTGAAAGGAATGCTTTCAACAATTAATTAGATATGATGTTTGTATGAACCTTTTCTCTTTATCAGTCCAGGGCATTCTCTTCTGTTCCCAGTTGGAGGAAAAGTTGTTATACTCAGCAAATGTTGGATTTTATCACCTTTTTTTTCCCCCCTCTGGCACCTTAATTATCATATGATTTCTCTCTTGACTGGCTACTGTAGTGAATTAGATTGATTTGTAATTTTAAGCCCATCTTGATTCTGGGGTTAATCTCAAACATGATTTACACACACACACACACACACACACACATTTTGGATTCAGTTTGCTAACATTCTGTTTAGGAATTGTCTATCATGTTCATGAGTAGGACTTATAATTTTTCTTATGTTTTGGGAGGCACCTGGGTGGCTCATTTGGTTAAGTGTCCGACTTTGGCTCAGGTCATGATCTTGCGGTTCGCGGGTTCGAGCCCCACATCAAGTGCTGTGTTGATAGTTCAGAGCCTGGAGCCTGCTTTGGATTCTGTGTCTCCCTCTCTCTGCCCCTCCCCTGCTCACACTCTCTCAACAATAAATAAATGTTAAAATTTTTTTTTTATGTTTCGGTATCAAGGTTAGCATAGCCTCATAAAGAGAATTGGGAGTAAGTCCCTTCCTTTTCTACTTTTTGTAATAATTTATGTAAAATTGGAAATTTTTTGGTTCTTGAATGCTTACAGAATGCACCAGTAAAACTACTAGGGCATGGAAAGATTTTTAACTATTGATTCAGTTTCTTTTTTTTTTTTTTCAACGTTTTTATTTATTTTTGGGACAGAGAGAGACAGAGCATGAACGGGGGAGGGGCAGAGAGAGAGGGAGACACAGAATCGGAAACAGGCTCCAGGCTCTAAGCCATCAGCCCAGAGCCCGACGCGGGGCTCGAACTCACGGACCGCGAGATCGTGATCTGGCTGAAGTCGGACGCTTAACCGACTGCGCCACCCAGGCGCCCCTGATTCAGTTTCTTTAATGGTTAAAGGACTATTCAAATTTTTTATTTGTACTTCACTCAGTTTTAATAAGTTACACCTTTTTCTAAGAATTTGTTTTGTCAAATTTTCAAGTTTATTGGCATTCTGTTCAGAATATATTTGTTTTATATTTTAACATTTGAGGCAACTCTAGTTACAGCCCTCTTTTATTCCTAGTATTACATTATTTGTGTATCTCTTATTTTCCCTTTGATTGGTTTCACCAGAGAGTTATTTTATCTCTGATAAGTTTCTGTTTTTATTATTTTCTTCTGCTTTTTGGCCCTTATTTTGGTATTCTTTTTGTAAGTTCTTAGGATGGATCTTAGCTTATTGATTTCTTAGCCTTTCTTCTTTTCTAATACAACAATTCAGCTATCTATTATCTTCTAGGTAGAGCTCTAGCCATATCACTTCCACGCAGCCAATGGTTATCTTCCTATCATTTAGATTGATTTGCAGTTTGTAGAATTTTCTATGAAAGAAATCATACACTATATACCCTTTCTTATCTGGCTTCTTTCATTCAGCATCATTATTTTCAGACTCATCCATGTTTTATATGTATCAGTACTTCGTTCATTTTTTATAAAAGTGTATCCATTGTATTGCAAATTTTTTTTAGCCTGAATGGATAAATACTTTTATCCTAAATGGATAGACATTTAAGCTGTTTCCCTTTTTTTTTTTTTTTTTTGCCTATTACAACTAAAGATGTTACGAACATTTTTTTAAATGTTTATTTTTGAAAGCAAGAGAGACAGAGCTCAAGCAGGGGAGGGGCAGAGAGAGAGGGAGACAGAATCTGAAGCAGGTTCCAGGCTCCACACAGCCAGCACAGAACCTGATGTGGGGCTTGAACTCACAAACAACGAGATCATGACCTGAGCCGAAGTCAGATGCTTAACCGACTGAGCTACCCAGGTGCCCCTGTTATGAACATTTCTGTACAAGTGTTCATGAGAACATAGGCTTTCATTTCTCTTGTGTAAAAACTGCCCAGTTGATTTCCAAAGTAGTTGTACCATTTTGTATTCCTTCCAGCAGTATACAAAAGTGCTAGTTGCTCTACAACCCTGCCAATACTTGGTGTGGTCAGTCTGTTTAATGTCAGGCATTCTCATAGATGTGTACTGTTTCCTCATGGTAGTTTTAATTTCCATTTCTCTAATGACTAATGTTGAGTATCCTTTATGTGTTTATTTGCCATGCATATATCATCTTTCATCTGTTGAAATCTTATGCCCATTTTTTAAAATTGTTTGCTTTCTTATTCAATTTTGAGAGTTCTTTGTGTATTCTGGATTACATGTCCTTAACACGTACATGGTTTCCAAATACTTTCTCCTAGTCTGTGGTTTATCTTTCATTCTCTTAACCATGTCTTTTGAAGAACACAAATTTTTTACTTTGATGAAGTCTAATTTATCATTTTTTTTTTTTATGAATCATACTTTGGATGTCCTACTAAAAATCTTTACTTAACACAAGATCACGAAGATTTTCCCCCTTGTTTTCTCTAGCAGTTTTATAGTTCTAAGTTTTACATTTATAATTATCTTTTTTGTAACTTTTTAAACTTAATCTCAATATAATCAGAAAATCTGGTCTGTATAATAACAGTTCTTGAAATTTGTTTTACTTTGGTGTGTTACCTTCCAGGGTTTTTTCCTAAGTATTTATATTCATGTATATGTAACTATAGAGGTACATTTGATCCTTAAAGAACATGGGGGCTAGGATGGTATGCCAAACCCCGCATAGTTGAATATCCATGTATAATTTTTGACTCCCCCAAAACTTAACTTCTAATAGCCTCCTATTGACTGGAAGCCTTATCAGTAACATAAAACGATTGATTAACACATGTTTTGTATGTTGTATGTATTATAGTCTTAGAACAAAGTAAACTAGACAAAGAGAATGCTATTAAGAAAGTCATAAGGAAGGGAAAACACATACACAGTATCACACTGCATTTATTGTAAAACATCCTCATGTAAGGGTACTCATGCACTTCAAACCCATGTTTTTCAAGGGTTAAGTGTTTATAGATTTTTAAATTTAGCATAAATGGAATCACACTAGATAAGATGTTCTATAAGTTGCCTTTTTTACTTTGTCTCAAATATAATGATTGATTTTCAAAATAGTAGCATTTTATATTCCTACCAGTAGTGTACAAGAGTTCCAATTACTCAAATCTGTATAATTCCTTTTACTATCATGTAATATTACATAAATTAGAGCTCTATTTATGTAGCCACTCCACTCTAGAAGCACATTTTTGAGTTGTTTCCAGATTTTCTCAAACATAAATAGTGCTACAACGAACATCTTTGTATATGATGCCTTGTTGGGCTCACATGTTGGGTGTATTTCTCTAGACCAGAAGTAGAATCACTGATTCAAAAGCTATCTGGGCAGAATGTTATCTTCTAAGTTTTTGTGGGGTTTTGGTTTTTTTGTGGGTTTTTTTTTTTTTTTGACAGTTAACAATCATATAGCTTTATATACAAGAAGTAGCTGGGCCACTGATAAACTCTGTTGTTAATTCAGCAAGTATCCATTGAGTACATACCATGTGACCCTTCCTTCAAGGAGTTGTCTGTTCCTTCAGACCCAGCACCCCCTTTTTATTGCAGTGTTTCTTAATGACTCTTTTACTATACCAAAGTGATACTCATAGTAAATATATCCATTAATACAGAAATAATTTCCAAAAATCAGTATAGTACAATAACTAAATTCAAGAGAAGTAAAAGAAGCAAGTTATTAAAAAGTAGTATGTATTTCATGTAAATACTTGGGCATAGCTATCATAGAAGATGTAATGGAAAATTCAGATAGTTGCACACACGTAAGCTAGTGAGTTAAGAGTAGTAAGGTGAAGCTGTTTTGTAAATGAAATATACACAGTGGACTTAGAATAAAACTAGTGTTATAAGTAAGACAACTTACTGGTAGTGTGGAGAGGGAAAAAGAGTTGATAAGTGGAATTGTCAAAAAGGAGAAAATGTTGAAGCATGATGCCCTTGTAGATATGACATACCTTATGTAGAAGGTGCCAAAATATATGTGTCAAAATAATTTCCTATGATAAGTATGTCTTGGGGAGAATAGTAACGTTCTATCGTAGAAAACATCTCCTTTATTGAAATCTCACTGCATTTGAGGTATATGTATACCTTTAGTGCCTCATACTTTTAAAAAGATTTTGGAGACTGTAGCCTTTTATTGGTCACAGAAAATGGAGGATTAGAAATGAAACCATCTTGTCTATAAACAAACAAATGAACATTTGCATAGGAGATAACATCTTATTCAGGGTGATAGGTTTAGCATTGTGCATTGGATTTCGTCAGGGAAATTTTAGTAGGAATGCTCTGTATTTATATAATGCATTGTACTTCATTGCCTCATTTTAATCCTCCCATTATTCTGTGAAGTAAGAGGTATGCACCTCAGTTTTACAAATGAGTAAACAGAGGCTTAGAACAATTAAGGGACTTGTCCAAAGCCACCCCGACAGGAGCTGGTGTTCTAAGTGTAATGAGTTTCCCTGTAACTAGCTGCCTACCAGGATGATTCAGTTTAGATTTGTAGTTGCAGAAATATAGCATGGTTTTAAAATATCTTCAGTAGCAGTCCTTCAAAGGACAAGGAGACCGAGAATTCTTTTTCACAGTAGAATCTCATCTTACAAAAAAATACATATATTTTCCTGAATGCGTAGAAAAGTTTTTCTTTTTAAAATGAAGAAAAGTATGAAGAACACTCATTATATCAGACTTGGGGTAGAAAATAAGATCATTCATAATACCAAATTCTAGCAATATTTGCTGGTTTTAAAAGGTAACTTTTTTGGAAATTATTTTTTTTTTAATTGATTATGAAAGTGGTAGAACATGCTGGAAAATTTGCAGAGGAGAAAAGAAAGCCATATTTCTATATTTGAACACATCTTAACACTATCATTTTATTACTTTATCACTTCTTGTATAAAATAACCATTTCCACCTCGGTCACCCTTTATCCCTCTTACATCTTACTTTTCTCCAAAATGCTTATCATTATCTAAAAAACATAGGGGCACCTGGGTGGATCGGTTGGTTAAGCTTCCGACTTCAGCCCAGGTCATGATCTCACAGTTCGTGAGTTCAAGCCCTGCATCAGGCTCTGTGCTGACAGCTCTCAGAGCCTGGAGCTTGCTTCAGAGTCTGTGTCTCCCTCTCTCTGCCTCTTCCCCGCTCCCACTATGTCTCTCTCAAAAATAAATAAACATTAAAAAAATAATAAAAATAATAAAATAAAAAACATATATACTTTTTTATTTATCACAATAGAATGTAAGTTGCAGAAAGGCAGGAACTTTGTTTCACTTGCTGTTTGTCTTCCCAGTGTCTAAAACACTTTCGAGTGCCTGGAACATAGTAAGCACTCAATATTAAGATTTCTTTATTGAATGAATAAGCATATTCTTTTTTGGTCTTCTTTTCACATGCACGTCATCCAGCTGTAATCAGTGTGCACACATAGATTGTTGTTTGACAGAATAAATGTAAATATCCTTTCCACAGGTTGCTACATAGCCTGCATAACCAACATTTTTCATAGCTACATAATATTGTATCAAGGGAGCATAGAATAATTTACTAACCTATCTCCTAGTTTGGGACATTTAAGTTGATTCTGACCTTTAGGTTAAATACATCCATCCTTTACCAGTTGAGGGTGCCCAAAACAAACAAGAAAAACCAGCTGTTGCTGATTTTAAAAAAAAATAGGATTCTTAAAAAACACGGAGTTAAACTATGTGTGGGAAAGGATTGGATTAACTTGACAGAGTTACAGGAGGACTAGAAATGTAGCTTTGCAGCTATGAAAACAAATCTCACCAAAGAGCCAGTTTGGTGAAGCTATGGCTATACACCACAACACTGCCTAGGCTGGCCACAGGGTTCCTGCTGCCAGTAGTCTCAGCACGAACATCTGATCAACCTGCTGCCCACTAAGGTAAGCTAGACCTGCAAGTATCTGTCACTTTCTGCTTCTTCAGTTGAAGGTGGGCTCTACTTTATCCAGACCCCTGAGAGAGGGAATTCCTGTATTCCCTAGAAAAATAATTTAGGAGCACACACTGATAAAGCCATTTCTGTATTTAGGATAGTTTATGTAAGGTGGATTCCCAGAAGTAGAATCACCAGATCAGAGGGCGTGAACAGATTTTTATGATGAGAAGAACAGACCTATTGACCTGAACAGTTGGGCCTTGGAGCTTTTTGCTTCTTTGTATTAGTCTTTCATTTTACACATCACTTATTAGCTTCACTGAATGTTACGTTTCTTAGAACTTTAAATAGTTGTTGAGGTAGGGGGACTTTTAGTTTCCTTTTTAAAAAAGGAGAATCCTTAGGGCACCGGAGTAGCTCAGTTGGTTGAACATCCGACTCTAGATTTCAGCTCAGGTCATGATCCCAGGGTCGTGGGATCAAGCCCTGCATCTCAGGCTCCATGCTCTCTGCTTTAGATTCTCTCTCACTGTCCCCCACTTGAGCACACACGCTGTCTCTCTAATGTAAAAAAAAAATAGGCAAAAAGGAGAATCCTCTCTCTTTTTTTACTCCTGAATTAATTTTTCCCTTTTAGGTTGGGATGCCTAGGTTTGTGCCAGAACCTAAAAAATAGGTGGCATATTCCTTTAACTTAGATTGTATTAAGTTAGTACGTATACAAACTTCTGTGGAGTAGAAATTCATTGTTTATAACACAGTGAACTTACTATTAAAAATTTCCTTTACTCTATCAGTTCCCTCCTCTTATCCTATATAAAAGTAAATATCCCTTTTAAAACCTCTTTCTTCCTACTCCCCCCCCCCCCCCCCCCCCCCCCCCCCCCCCCCCCCGCTTTCATTTGTTTTGTCTGTTTTTGGTGATTGGTCAGCATTCACTTTATATTAGTTCTTTGCCCAGGTATTGAAACAGGTAGTTAAGTTACATGTCAAACAGAAGGCTACAGCTTGGCTTAGAGACAGGTGCTCTTGTCTAGCAGCCAGAGGATCTGAGTATTAGTTACAGCCCCACCTCTAACAGTGACCTCAGAAGCTCTTTCCTCTGGCCTTCGGGGGAGGGCTGACACTGAGACTTGAGCCATTCCGTGGCCAGTTACTACATACAGCATCCTCATTTGCACTGTCTACATGTGCTCGCCTTCCTGCGAGTATGGGAGGCTACAGGGGCTAGAACTCTGACCTGTACTCATAAGCCTGGCACATATTGGGTGGGTGTAGTAAAATATTTGTTAAATGTGCCCAGTGCTATTATTCTTGTGATTGTTATGTTGCCTTCCCTTTGAATGGTGTAGTAATTTGCAAAGACCCCATGTCTTTAAAAATGTTGGCTTGATGTACTGTGAAGTTGAAAATGCTATATGCAGAATGTGGTATTTCTGAGTTCTCCAAATCTTACCTTCACTCTTTATAGTTTTAGGACTGTTTTGAGTTGGTTAGATTCCATGGTAACATGCTCTCAGGAGCTCTCAGTTCAGGAAAGATGGTCTTTAAGGGGAAGCTGGTGGAGCGGGTTGGGGGGGGGGGGGGACATTTAGTAAAGGCAGCAACCTAGGTGAAGGGAGAACTTTGTAAAACAAAGTACATCTTCCCCAGAAGCAATTAATCATATTATTAGACAAACTGCTTTAGCAGCTGGTGAAACGGCAGGAACATGTCAATTTTGCTTCCTTGGTTACAGGGAGTGATAGTGTACTTGACCTTCAGCAAGCAGGGTCGTAGAGAGGGCATCTTTAAACAGCTCTGTCTGGTTTTGGTGAATGGAATCTGCACTGGTGGTTTGAAAGCAAATGCCTGCGCTTCCCCAACCAACCCTTTTGGTGGGACTCTCTGGCCTGGGAGGTTGCTGAGGAAAAATGTAAATAAAGCTGGAGGGAGCCATTGGCATGGTAAGTTTTAAGGGTCCTAAGAACAAGACTGCAATTTTGAAGCCTGTTCTCATTCTCTGTGTTTCTGGGGGAAGCCTCCTTGAAAAGCAGTATGTTTCATAGGTACTTGTTTTTAGAGCAGTTGGCAAAAGAACAGTGGATTTAAATGCCTGGTATGTATATGAAGGAATTCCATTTAGTGTCTGTTGCTATGCTTATTAGCACCCAGCAAGTTATGTCTTCGTAGGAACTTGTATTTGATTATGCTGGTTAAATTAAATAGGGCAAAAGCTGCTTCCTTGTTTTTCAACAGACTGACCTGCTTATGAACAGAGAGTTGCTCTTAACACCTCATTGTTTTTATATAATGTGGGTGGGTAGTGGTTGTTGACTGTGTGGATCTTTGTTTTTGTGCCAAGAAATTTAGGGTTATAGTTCTATCTTTTTAAACATTATCAACTGGAAAATTTAAAAACTGGTTAATCAACTCTGATATGAATCAGTGAGGCTGATTTGTAATGTTCAGTTTTGAATCCTTAATTGACTTTAGTTTAAAGAAGAGCCTGGGAGTTACCAGTCATCAAGATAATTTATTTTTTTAGGAACACAGCACACTGGCATTGTAAGGTCCTAATCCTTTGTATGAGGTGAGCAATGAGCACTTTGAAGATCAACACTCCTGTGCACTCTGGTGCAAGTTGCAGCACAAAGAGGACTTAACTCTTTGCCCATTGACCCTTCACTACACTTACTATAATGGTCCTTTGAAATAAAAGGAGGGTGTGGTATACATTTCAATTCAGGCTGGTGGTGTCAGTGCCTGAAACCCTTTACCCTACTTAGGCATTTACTTTGTTCATAGTTTCACTGGGAATGTTGAGAAGTCAGAAGTTTGTGGTTGAGATTCGTAACATATTGGGTCTGCATGATCTGTTTTTTTCACAGGGTGTGAACTTGGTTGCCCTATTAATAACCCATGGGAATGTTGCAGCCAAAACTCAGAATAAATTATAGATTTAGAAACTCTTAATATTTGCTCCTTAGCTCAATGCTGTGGGCATTCTTTTCAACCTAAATGTCTATCTTTTAGCATGTAATCACCATAGAAAGTTTTCCTAAGAATTTATTCCTTTAAAAAGTGCTGCTACAGCAATGCCTTTTACAATGGAATAGAGAAGGTTCTCACTCCAGGGTGAAAATGTATGAACTTTCCCATCAGCCTCATAAACCCAGGTGTGTCAGTGAAAGCCTGTACGCCTTGCTTTATGTAATAAACTGCCAGGGCAGGTGTTGTGCAGTACCTGCAGGATGTCTAATTAGCAGACAGGCATAAGAGTGGAGTAAGAGAAAAAGGTCTTGGCACAGTTTAGGACCAAGGACTATAAAACAGATTTCTTACTCATTCCTAAAGTTAGTAAGTGTTGATTCATTAAGCAAGCATTGTGGCCCTAAAATGAACCTAGCCTTGGGAAAAAAGGAAAAGTAGGAAGTGTTTCCTACTGCCCTCTGAGGTAGACTTAAGCAGTTACAGTAGGTGCCTTGTGGAGAGTGCTGAGATGCAGGAACTCTTGGCACCTAGAACAGAACATGTATACCAACCTGAGGGATCAGAAAAGGCTGGCCTGAGGAGCAGGGCTTTTATTAAACTCATTAGACTGTAAATATTTGTATGTTGGGGAAGCACAATTCACTTTACAAAGGATGCAAAATAGAAGAGCTGATTTTTACCCTTTTAAATGTGAGTCAAGAGACCATGCCCTGGAACACCTATGTCCAAACATACTTTCACACCCTGCTTGCT
Organism: Prionailurus bengalensis; assembly: GCF_016509475.1. Classification (NCBI taxonomy): domain Eukaryota; kingdom Metazoa; phylum Chordata; class Mammalia; order Carnivora; family Felidae; genus Prionailurus; species Prionailurus bengalensis. The sequence continues at coordinate 54,731,709 of NC_057348.1, read as the reverse complement.
TGTGGTTTAATTGAGTCCTTTGGACTGGCAATTTTTCCTGTCAAAATGCAGGTGCTCTGGCCAGGGTACACACACCTGGGTATTGCCAGGCATTTATATTTTTCATTCAGTATGAACTAATGATCCTGTCCTTTGCAACTTGAGCAGATCGAGGGAGTTGAAAGTAGGCTAAGGCAGAGGGCCAAGACTGACATCGGGCACTGAAAAGATAAGCAGGAAAGGATGGAAAGGAGATGCTTCCTCTCGTCAGAAATACATCTAATATTTTTATGTCCTGTTACCAAATTGACTTCCTACAACTGTGCTAAATGATACTCAACAATATGCTTCTGGAAAAAAAAAAGTATATTCCCCACCTTGATGTGTGTTTATAATGTCAGGCTCTAAATTCACACAGCTGCAAGAATTTCTGAGCAGTCCCATCATGGCAGGACTTTGCCTTCAAGCCAGATCATATCTAAACTGCCCCTGCTGCCACTAGAACACACCTTCTCTCTAAAGGCCACGGGAGTGGGGGACCCCAAGTATTTTCCCATTAACCTGTCACTTTCAGAGTTAATCATCCCTCTAATAAATATGAGGGATATTTTGGGTTGTTCATCCAATCTGAATTTATTACTGAACTACCAGGCAACATTGCCAACATGATCTGTACCGCATCTCAGACAAATTTGTAGAGGCCTTTGGGCATCTCATACAAAAGGAATCATAAATTTGCAAGCATGTCCTTCAACAGGTGAGGTAAACTCACTTGAATCAACTGCAGCTCATACCAAAGTTGGCAAAAAGCAGACTTAGCACCCAACCTGTGCTTCTTCCACTATAGCTGTCCATCTTGCCCAACAGATGCTAGAGGGGAGAACTGCTTTTGATTGTACAACAGCATGCAGCAAGCTCTAGGGTGGCACAGGGTTAACACATAGCAGGTTCAAGTGAAGCACAGACGAGCTTCTCTGGCTTACTAACATAGAAACCTTCTTTGAGACCCGATGAAATACTTTTTGAATGCTGTTACTCTTTTTTTTTTTTTTTTTTTGAGTTTATTTATTTTGAGAGAGAGAGGATGCAAGCAGGGGAGGGGCAGAGAGAGAGGGAGAGAGAGAATCCCAAGCAGGCTCTGCACTACCAGCGCAGAACCTGATTCGGGATTCGAACCCACAAATCGTGAATGACCTGAGCCAAAACCAAGAGTTGAATGTTTAACCAACTGAGCCACCCAGGCATCCCTCTTTTTGATTATAACCATCCTAATGCATGGGAAATGATATCTTAATGTGGTTTTGATTTACATTTCCCTAATGATTAATGATGTTGAGCAATTTTCTTCGGCTTATTGGCCATTTGAATATTTTCTTTGGAGAAATGTCTGTTCAACTCTTTTGCCCATTAAGTTTGGCAGGGGGGGGGGGGGTGCCTGGGTGGCTCAGTTGGTTGAGCATCCGACTTTGGCTCAGGTCATGATCTCACTGTCCATGGGTTCAAGCCCCGCATTGGGCTCTGTGCCGACAGCTCAGAGCCTGGGGTTCTGTTTCGGATTCTGTGTCTCTCTCTCTCTCTGCCCCTCCCCCACTCATGCTCTGTCTCTGTCTCTCAAAAATGAATAAACATTAAAAAAAATTTTTTTTCTGTAGATGATATGAGGTAGGATTTAATACTTTTTAATAAGAAGAACAAAAATAATTTTCTGGTCAAGGAGAGCCTCACTAGTACACTTTATCACATGTGACATTAATATTTATACACTATAACT